>NW_004444023.1:537606-565503 GCF_000243295.1 Trichechus manatus latirostris
GTCATGGGGTTGTTAACCGATGTCATAAAACAATATGTGTACTAACTGCTTAATGAGAAACTAGTTTGTTTTGTAAACCTTCATCTAAAGTACAATAAAAATAAAAAATAAATAAAAAAGGGGTTTTCTTTTATAGAGAGAGAGGAATAGAAAGGCTAGAAAGAACTGGGTGTGGGGAAGTGAGATGAACGGGTGGCGTGCCTGGATAGAAGATCAGAGAATGTTCTATGCTGAGGCCAGAACTGGCAATGGGTTTCCTAAAATTTCCTAAAAAAATCTCAGGTGTGGCTGTATGCTGGCTCAGGAGGTCCCTGGGTGGCACAAACAGTTTGCTCCTGGCTGTTCACTTAAAGATTGGCCGTTAGGACCCACTCAGCAGCTCCATGAAAGAAAGGCCTGGCAATCTGCTCCTGGAAAGTTTACAGCCAAGAAACAAGAAAACCCTATGAAGCAGTTCTACCCTGTAACACATCAGGTTGCCACGAGTCGGAACTGACTAGATGGCAACAGGTTTGGTTCTTGTCTGTTTGTTGGCTCAGGCCAAGGGTGGGCCAAATTTCAGGGACCTGGGGGAAGGAGAAAAGTTTAACTCCAGTGTGGTTAACAATTATTTTGTTCCAATTTATCGGTGTTGACAAGCAATTCAGCTAATCATTTATGAGGCAAAGAATGGGAATTTGGAGGTGTGGTGCCGTGGGTTAAACACTCGGTTTAACTCACTAACCTAAAGGTCGGCGGTTTGCTAACCAAAAGGTTGGTGGTTTGAACCCACCAGTCACTCTGCAGAAGAAAGTTGTGGCGGTCTGCTTCCACGAAGATTTTCAACCTGGGAAACCCTATATGGCAGTTCTACTCTGTCCTATAGGGCCGTTATGCGTCAGAATTGACTTGATGGCGAGGGTTTTTTGTTATTTTTCTTTAACATTTATTGAGTACTTGTTATGTGCGAAGGAGCTCTGGCGGCTCAGTGATGAAGCTCTCGGCTGCTAACCGAAAGGTCAGCAGTTTGAACCCACTAGACACTCCACAGAAGAAAGATGTGGCAGTCTGCTTCCATAAAGATTACAGCCTTGAAAACTCTATGGGGCAGTTGTACCCTGTTCTCTAGGGTCGCTATGAGTCGGAATCAACTCCAAGACAACGAGCTTGGTTTGGTGTTATCCGCCAGGCACTGCCCTAAGTGCTTTTGCACGCATTTAAGTCATTTAATTTTCAACAGCACCCCTACGGCACGGGTGCTATTATTTTTTTTTTCCTAGCAATTGGGCCCCATCTTCTGAGACATCCGGGTCCTTACCATTCTGGGAAGAATCTGTGTTGAAGATCATGGCCCTGAGGCTCTTTGAGATTTCAGATTCAGTATATGCAGACAATTTTAGTATTTATTTTTTTAAGTCTTTGAAATCTGGAAGTCCACATAGGTAAGCATAAGTAATTAGAACCTTTTGATATGTATATGTTACTCTCTCTGCTGGTTGATCACACCATCAACCAAATATCTTGAGGGGTGAGTTCCCTTCTCTTCTACAGCTTTTGAGACTCTAATAAGCGGCATGAATAAGGACCATAAATATTCCTGTGTCCTCTCATGCTAACCCACCCTTTGAGAGAGCAGCAGGATGGGAGGTTACTGAGTCAATCAAGATAAGTAGGCATAAGTAATGAAAACCAACTCTGGCCATCTTGAGCAAAACATGGTATTTCATTGAAGGCAATTGGAATCTCAGAGAAATAATGAGAGTCTAAGCATTGCGAGGAAACCCTGGGGGCGTAGTGATTAAGAACTATGGCTGCTAACCAAAAGGTCAGCAGTTCGAATCCACCAGGCGCTCCTTGGAAACTCTATGGGGCAGTTCTACTCTGTCCCATAGGGTTGCTATGAGTCGGAATCGACTCGACGGCAACGGGTTTGGTTTTTCAGTTTTAAGCATTGGGAATGGAAAGTGAGCAGGCAATAAGGTAGACCACACAGCATTATCATAGCAGGAATAGACAGGTGTTATTGTTAACCCCTATTTTATCCTTGGGAAACTAAGGCCCTGAGCCATTAAGAAACTAGCTCAAGAAAGAAGCCAGACCCCAACGAGCTCATCCTGTATGTTTCCATCTGTTTAAAGCAAGGGTGGGCAAACTGCTGCTGTGGGCCAAATCCTCCCCGCCATCTGGTTTTGTCTGCTCATAAACTAAAAATGTTCTTTCATTTTTAAATGATTGAAAAGAATCCAAAGAGGAACGGTCTGTCGTGACATGCAAGAATCATGAGTAAAAATTATGAGAAATTAAAATTTCAGTGCCCATCAGTACTTTTATTTGAACACAGCCATGCTCTTGTTCATTTGTGGATTGTCTGTGACTGCTTCAAGGTCCACGTGTGGCACGAATGAATTGTGCTCAACTACTAACCTAAAGGCTAGCAGTCTGAACCCACTCAGCAGTACTGTGGAAGAAACGCCTGGAGATCTGTTTCCATCAAGACAAGCGAGCAGCCATCTAAGATGCATCAATTGGTCCCAACCCATCTGGAGCAAAGGAGAATGAAGAACACCAAAGACACAGGAAAATATTATCCCAAGAGACAGAAAGGGCCACATAAACCAGAGACTTCATCAACCTGAGACCAGAACTAGATGGTGCCCAGCTACCACCAATGACCACCCTGACAGGGAACACAACAGAGAGTCCCTGATGGAGCAGGAGAAAAGTGGGGTGCAGAACTCAAGTTCTAGTAAAAAGACCAGACTTAATGGTTTGATTGAGACTGGAGAGACTCCAGAAGACATGGCCCCGGACTCTCTGTTAGCCCAAAACTAAAACCGTTCCCAAGGCCAATACTTCAGACAAAGATTAGACTGGACTATGGGACATAAAATGATGCTTGTGAGGAGAGGGATTCTTAGCTCAAGTAGATACATGAGACTAAATGGGCAGCTCCTGTCCAGGGGCAAGATGAGAAGGCAGAGAGCGTCAGGAGCTGGTTGAATGGACACAGGAAATCCGGGGTGGAAAGGAGGAGTGTGTTGTTACAGTATAGGGAGAGCAACTAGGATCATATAACAATGTATGTACAAATTTTTGTATAAGAGACTAACTTGAATTGTTAACTTTCACTTAAAGCACAACAATAAAAAAAAATGGGGGAGGGAAGATTATAGCCAAGACATAATATAGTTCATAAAGTTATGTTCCACATCCTAGTCTGATGAGTAGTATCTGAGGTCTTAAAAGCTTGCAAGCAGCCATCTAAGATACAACTATTGGTCTCTACTTATCCGGAGCAAAAGAGAAAGAAGGAAACCAAAGACTCAAAGAAGAAACTAGTCCACAGGACTAACTGCCTGCGTGAACTGCAGCCTCATTTATCCTGAGACCAGAACTAGATGGTGCCCAGCTACCACTACTGACCATTCTAATCAGAGCCACAACCGATGGACCCTGATAGAATGGGAGAAAAACGTAGAATAGAACCTCAAATTCCTAAAAACACAAAAAAACAGACCTACTGGACTGGTTGAGCCTGGGGGACTCCCCGAGACTATGGTCCTGAGATACTCTTCAAACCTTGAACTGAAACTAAACCCTGAGGTCACCTTGTAGCTAAATAACAAATTAGCTCAAAAAAATAATGCGTATCACCCATAATTACTGCACTCCTTTAAAAAAATCACCTATACGAAACCAACTGGGCAACAATTACTTTAAAACAAAGATGAAAATGTTAAGGGGGCAGAGAAACTAGTTTAATGGAAACAGAACAAGAATGGAAACGACGAGAATGTTCATTCATTGTAAAGAACGTAACCAATGTCACTGAATAACTTGTGTAGGAATTGTTGAATGGGAACCTAAACTGCTGTGTAAACATTCACCAAAAACACAATAGAATACCATTTAACCTGAAGTCCACCCTCCAGCCAAAGATTAGACAGGCCCCTATAAAAGAAACAATAATGCACAGTACAAACATGCTTCTTTGTTCAATCAAGTATACGAGACCAAATGGGCAACACCTGCCCAAAAGCAAAGATGAGAAGACGGGAAGGGTCAGGAAGACTGGACAAATGGACAGGGAGAACCCAGGGTGGAAAGGGATAGGGGGAGAGGGCGGACACATTTTGAGGATTGCAACTAATGTCATAAAACAATTTGTGTATAAAAATTTTGAATGAAAAACTAATTTGTGCTGTAAACTTTCACCTAAAACACAATAAAAAAATTTTTAAAAAAGAAAAGAATATATTTCAAAGACAATATTTAAAAAGAAAAGATTGTAGCCAAGAAAGCCGTATGGCGCAGTTCTACTGTGCAACACTTGGGGTCGCCATCAGTTGAAATCGACTCTACAGCTACAGGTTTGGTTTGGCTGTTCCATGCTACCATGCCAGCGTTAGTTGCAACCAAGGCCGTATGGCCCACAAAGTCTGAAGTACATATATACTAGCTCGCCTTTACAGAAAAAGTGTGCTGACGCCTCATATAAAAGACAAAAATGGGTAAAACTGTTCTATGGTGTGAGGGGTCACGGTAGTGGTTACTTTGGAGGCCAGTGACGGGGAGGAGGAACAAGAGGGCTTCTGGAAGACTGGGAATGTTGTTTCGGAATCCGAGAGCTGGTGGCACGGGCGTGTTGTTTGTGGAAATTCAGCAGGCTGTACACTTAGGAGTGAACTTCTCTGCACGTATGTGTGTTCTTTACCCAGTGTTACTATAACAAAATACCACAAACCGGGGGTCATAATACAACGAAAACTCACAGTTCCGGAGGCCGGAAGTCCGAAATCAGGGTGTCGGCCGTGTTGATTCCTTCTGAGGGCTCTGAAGGCGAATCTGTTCCTTGCCTCTCTCCTAGCTTCTGGTGACAGCCAGGAACCCTTGGTGTGCTTGTGGAAGCAAAAGTCCAGTCTCTGCCTCCGTCCTCCGTCAACACAGAGTCATCTTCCCTCCGGGTCTGTCGCTTTTTTTTTTTTTTTTTTTTTTGAGTTAGGAGCTCCTGGCTTGCTAGGGTTGATAGAATGGAATGAGCACATTCAAGCTCTGTAATGCCCCTTTCTCCCCTACTGGGAGGGAGAATGGAAAAAGAGGCTCATGCTCCTGATATCCCAAATATGAGCCAACATGTTGTAGAGATGCTTGCCTTGGGCCTCTAGGCTCAAACTTGTTCCTTTGACTAATAGGTTTTTTTTTTTTTTAAATGCTCCAGAATTCTGTTTATTTGGAATTCTAAAACAGGCAAAACTAATCCTTAGTGACAGAACACCAGTCCCTTGACTGCAAAAGAGCATGAGGGAAATTTCTGGAATAACAGGAATATTCTATATCTTGATTGGGGGCTGTTTACACAGGTGTGTACATTTGTCAGAGCCCTGGTGGCGCAGGGGTCAAGAGCTCCGCTGTTAACCAAAAAGTCGGCAGTTTGAATCTACCAGCCACTCCTTGGAAACCCTATGGGTCAGTTCTACTCTGTCCTATAGGGTCGCTATGAGTCAGAGTCAACTCGACAGTGGGCAGTGGGTTTTTTTGGTTTGGTACATTTGTCAAAACTCATCGAAGAATGCAGTTAAAATGGATGCGTTCTATTTAAATTATACTTTCTATAAAGATGATTCTTTTTAATATTCTTTTAAAAATTACTGAAAGATACTAAGTAAATCTACAAGGTAGAAAATCTTTTAATATTGATTAAAAAATAAAACCAACCAAAAACTTTAATTGCTTCTCATTGTTCTTTGAATAAAATTCAAATATTTTACAGCAAGTGGTCTATTGTTGTTGGGTGCTGTCAAGTCAACTTTGACTCATACCGACCCCATGTGACAGAGTAGAACTGCTCCATCTGACTTTTCTCTTTTTATAAGGATACCACTCATATTGGATTAAGGCCCACCCTACTGACCTCATTTATCTTTTTAATATTTTATTGTGTTTTCAGTGAAGGTTTTAGACACCAATTTAGGTTCCCATTCAACAATCTTTACCCAAGTTGTTCAGTAACATTGGTTATATTCTTCATAATGCATGAACATTCTTATTATTTCCATTCTGGTTGTTTTGTTTCCATTAATCTAGTTTCCCTGCCCCCTTACATTCTCATCTTTGTTTTATAGTAATTGTTGACCAATTGGTCTCATACAGGTGATTTTTTAAAGAAGCACAATACTTACAGATGATACTCATTATTTTTTGAGCCAGTTTATTTGTTATTTAGCTATAAGGTAACCTCAGGGGTTAGTTTCAGTTCAAGGTTTCAAGAGTTTCCTGGGCAGTAGTCTCGGGGAGTCCTCCAGTCTCAACCAGTCCAATATGACCTCATCTTAATTAATTACATCTGCAATGGCTCTATTTCCAAATAAGGTCACGTTCACAGGTACCAGGGATGAGGACTTCAACATATCTTTTGGGGGGATACAATTCAGCACATAAATGTTAAACACTAACAAAAAGTTGAAGTAAAAAAAAAAATTGCTCAAGTTTACACATCTACTAAGCTGAGAAACCAGGATTTGGACCTAGATGGTTTGATTCCAGAGTGCAGGTTCCTAACCACTAAGGTACACTGTCTCTTTCCTTCAGTGGAGGAAAATACCTGCCGTTGAGAATTTGGCAAATCCCTGAGGGAAGGAGAACCCCGATGACCACATTTGAGCCCCTGAATCCAGCTGATCTTCTCCTGGATACTCAGTGTTCATAAGCCAGTAACTTCTTTTTATTGGTTATGCTGGCTAGCGTTGAGTTTTTCTCTTGCAACCCAGCGTCCTAATACCCCACTCTCCCAGAAACCTATTGTGTCAGCCTGCTTCTCTGAAAACGTTCCTTCCCTCCTCCAACTCTGAGTCAAGTGGAGGCGTCCATGTTTTTACACAATCCCACCTCCCTTGCCACAGTCACTGGTCCAGGTGCTGTTGGTTACGCAAGTGGAGCCAGTCACAGTAAATCAACTTGCAGGCCATATTTTTTTTCTTAAATAATGAATATCTTTTTATTTTTTCCCGTACAAAAATTTATACATACACAGTTGTGACTCTAATTGCTCTCCCCATACTGTGACAGCACACTCCTTTCCACCAGATTCCCCACGTCCATTCAACCAGTTCCTAACCCTCTCTGCCTCCTCATCTCACCTCCGAACAGAAGCCGCCCGTTTAGTCTCCTGTGTCTACCTGATCTAAGAGGCACACTCCTCATGAGTATCGCTCTATGTCCCACAGTCTAGTCCAATACCTGTCTGAAGAGTTGGCCTCAGAAATTGTTTTAGTTCTGGGCTGATAGAGAATCCAGGGGCCATGCTTTCCAGGGTTCCTGCAGTCTCAGTCAGACCATTAAGTCTGGTCTTCTTACTAGAATTTGAGTTCTGCACCTTACCTTTCTCCTGCTCCATCTGGGACTCTCTGTTGTGTTCCCTGTCAGGGCGGTCATTGGTGGTAGCTGGGCACCATCTAGTTCTTCTGGTCTCAGGCTGATGAAGTCTCTGGTTTATGTGGCCCTTTCTGTCTCTTGGGCTAATACTTTTCCTTGTGTCTTTGGTGTTCTTCATTCTCCATTACTCCAGGTGGTTGGGACCAATTGATGCATCTTAGATGGCTGCTTGCAAGCTTTTAAGACCCCAGACGCCACTCGCCAAAGTAGGATGCAGAACATTTTCTTAATAAGCTTTGTTATGCCAATTGACCTGGATGTCCCCGGAAAGCATGGTCCCCAGACCCCTACCCCTGCTACTTACTCTGTCCCTCAAAGTGTTTGATTATATTCAGGAAACTTCTTAGCTTTGGTTTAGTCCAGTTGTGCTGTCCTTCCCTTCACCTAAGATAATTCTTGTCTACTGTCTAGTCAGTGAATAACCCTCACTGTCCCTCCCACCCTCATAACCATCAAAGAATGATTTTTTTTTTCTTTCTGTGTTTAAACCTTTTCTTGAGTTCTTATAATATTGGTCTTATACAATATTTGTCCTTCTGTGACTGACTCAATTCACTCAGCATAGTGACCTCCAGCTTCCTCCATGTTACGTTTCACAGCTTCATCGTTGTTCTTTATCATTGCGTAGTGTTCCATTGTGTGAATATACCATAATTTGTTTATCCATTCGTCCGTTGATGGGCACCTAGGTTGTTTCCATCTTTTTGCTATTGTGAACAGTTGCAGGCCATATTGATTGGTCTTGAAATGGACCGATCACAGCCTTAAAAATTTCCCTGGGATTTTTAAGATTTGGGGCCCAGGAGAGTGCTTTAATACTTCTCTGGGGGTGAGGATGGTTGATGTGAACATGGAAGCTGCTGGGTGCCATGTTTTTGTGGTGTGGAGAATGCAGGTCCCAGAGAAAAATGCTGACTCATAGGAAGTCAGAGAAGGCATAAAAGGAGTAGGAGAGAGTGTCCCGAAGGCCCTCAAATCCCTAGTTCAATGGCCCTGGGCCCCAGAGGCACCCTGCCCTTCTTTGTTTGGCTATGAGGTCAACCGAGTTCTCTTTTGGCCTAAGTTAAAGCAAGCTTGGTGTCTTAGTTATATAGTGCTGCTATAACAGAAATATCACAAGTGGATGGCTTTAACAAACAAATTTATTCTCTCACAGTCTAGGGGGCTAGCAATCCAGACTCAGGGTGCCAGCTCTAGGGGATGGCTTTCTCTCTGCCCACTCTGGGGAAAAGTCCTCGTCATCAATCTTCCCGTGGTCTAGGAGCTTCTCAGCACAGGGACCCCAAGTCCAAAGGACTCACTATTCTCCTGGCTTTTCTTGCTTGGTGGTAATGAGGTCCCCTGTCTCTGCTCACTTCTCTCTTTTATATCTCAAAAGAGATTGGCTTAAGACATAATCTAATCTTGTAGATTCAGTCCTGCCTCATTAACATAACTGCCTTTAATCCTGCCTCATTAACATCATGGAGGTAGGATTCACAACACACAGGAAAATCACATCAGATCACAAAATGGTGGACAGTCACATACTCCTGGGAATCATGGTCTAGCGAAGTTGACACACATTTTCGGGGGACACGACTCAATCCCTAACACTTGGTTTCTGTCAGTTGCACCCAATAAAGGCCAAGTAACAATGGTCCCTCACAACAAACAGTGGTATACAGGCATGCTACATACACACACTGGTGGTGCAGTGGTTAAGTGCTCAGATGCGAACCGAAAGGTTGGCGGTTCAAACCCACCAGCTGCTCCACGGGAGAAAGACGTGGCAGTCTGCTTCTGTAAAGATTACAGCCTTGAAAACCCTATGGAGCAGTTCTACTCTGTCCTGTAGGGTCACTATGAGTTGTAATTGACTCTGGCAATGGATTTCTTTTTACACACACACACGCACGCACGCACGCACACACAAAATAAATTCACAGACCCTGACACTCCACCTCAGTGCACGTGTCCTTATTTCTGGATGATGTAAAAGAATAAACTTAAAAAACACCCCAAACCAAACACACCAACGGCTCCCCCAAAGTAATGTGGCCCCTCTTCCCACCCCAAGATAAATAGAGACTTCTGTCTGTCTACCCACCCACCCCCCCATAACCCCCTCTGCTATAGACTCTGGGTATATATTACTCTACTCGGTAATAGACATCTCCCGAAAATAGAATTCCCACCCTGCCACCTTCACTCTATCTCAGTCCCGTCCCCGGGCCCCCCGTGCTTCAGACCACCCGCCACTGCAGCACGCTGGTGTCCTTGCCCCCTGTGGTCAGGGCCACACTGTCATCCCACAAGAAGGCCACGTTCGTCACATGGCTGCTGTGTCCCCCGTATTTGTGGCTGAGGGCCTGTTATAGGAAAAGAAGGAGATGAAAAAAAGGTCAAAAACCAAACCAGCTGCAGTCAGACTAACCAGATTCTGACTCACGGTGACCCTGTGTACGTCAGAGGAGAACTGTGCTCCAGTGGGTTTTCAATGGTTGATTTTTCAGAAGTAGGTTGCCAGGCCTTTCTTCTGAAGTGCCTCCACGTGGACTCAAACCACCAACCTTTTGGTTAGCAGCCGAGCGCATTAACCATTTGAACCATCCAGGGCCTCCCCATGATCTTCCTGACCTGACCCTCATTTCCTCTGCTCAACAAGCTCCTCCTTTACCAACCAAGAAGGCAGCTGATCTGGTTTTTTCAACACCTCATTTGAATTAAAAAAAAAAAAAAAAAAGATTGTACATGTGGCGGAAGCTGTTCTACATGAAGAGATTTGAGACATAACCAAATTTTAAACAAAACCAAATTTCAAGCAAACCAACTGCAGAAGGCCATTTTTGCGGCAGGCAAATTTGAATATGGATCATATCAAGGAATTAAGGTTAACATTATTAGGGGTGGTAATGGGTTTGTGGATATGTAATAATTATCCTTGCTTTTTAGATATGAAGGCTTAATTTGGGGGACTAAAAGATGATATACGGCAAACAGAAACCTGCACGCCAATGTTCCCTGCAGGACTTTTCACAATAGTCAAAAGGTAGAAACAACCGAAATGTCCATCAACAGACGAATGGATAAACAAAGTCTGGTACATACACGCAATGGAATCCTACTCAGCCATAAAGAGAAGTGAGGTCCTGGTTCACGCCACAACATGCAAGAACCTTGAAAACATCACGCTGAGTGAAACAAGTCAGTCACAAAAGGACAAGTACTGCATGATCTCACTTATATGGAATAAGCAATGGTACAGAAACCAAAAGCTATTAGTGGTTACCAGGGGTGGGAGGGACGGGGGGAGGGGGAGTTATTGCTTAGAGGGCAGTGAGTTTATGTGAATGGTGGTGGAATGATTGGGAAAAGGATAGTGATAATGGTTGCACAACTCCAAGAATGTAATCAATGTCACTGAATTGTACACATAGAAACTGTTGAGTTGACCTATGTTTCGTTATGTGTATTTTCTCCAGACACACACAAAAAGGTGATATATGGGGTTTGCTTCACAAAACAAAAGAGAACAAAAAAACAGACAGAGCAAGAAGAGAAAGAAGACACAAGGGTGCCAACCCTGATAATAGTTGAACGTGGGTAATGGGTACAGTACTATTCCTTCTGCTTTCGTGTATGAAAAATTTTATAGCAAAATGTTAAAACAAACAAACTCGTTGTCTTTTGTTTGAACTAGAGAATGGTAAAATGAACGTCCAGTTCTATCTTAGATGCAGGATATCTACGGACAAGTTGTGTATGACCCATAGTATTTTTAGAAAGCTAGTTGCTGACATTTAAAAATCAAGAGAGTTCACATGGAAATCCTGATTTCCGGCTGTTCTGAGATCTGAGAATACTGAACCCGCTTTGTACAGGGCCACAACCAGCGGGGTGTCAGGAACAGCTGTTCCTCAGTACCCCACAGCCTCACCCCCAGACTGACTCACTCATTCTCGCCACCTGCCTGACCCTGTGGCACTGGAGTTTGTGACCCTTTGTCCTAGAACTGCAGGAGAATCATGGGGGCTTCGAATCAGAAAATCTGAGAACTTCGTCATATTCCTCTTACAATCCCATGCACGTATTTATATTTTATGAGGGAGTACACAACCAATCCACGTTATTGGTGAGACCTCAATAATTTTAAAAGGACTAGAAATTCAAGAAGTTACACCCATAAAGTGGAGCCCTGGAGGCAAAGTGGTTAAGAGCTCAGCTGCCAACCAAAACGTCGGCAGTTCAAATCCACCAGCCGCTGCTTGGAAACCCTATGGAGCAGTTCTCCTCTGTCCTATAGGGTCGCTATGAGTCAGAATCAACTCCACAGCAACGGGTTTTTTTAACATCTTGGAACCATCCACCCCACCACTAAAATGTCAGCTCCATGAGGGCAGTGACCCCAAATGCTGCATCCCCTGTGCCCAGGCACACAGCAGGTGCTCAATAAATATTTGTTGAGTTAATAAGGATTAAAAAAAACCCAAGATTGTGGAACTGCAGACCCTCACAGCTTTAGAAAGTCACCATCTTCAGCATTAGACTCTGAAATCCCTTGACCTTCAGGGCAAGAAAGAAAGGCCCTTGGGATCAAGTCCACTGCCCTCCTTGTACAGATGGGGAAACCGAGGCCCAGAGAGGGCTGGGATGGACGAGGGCTGCCTGAATCTTGCCCCTAACACTGCTTGTTAATCCCAGCCCACCAGCCTCCCAGGGGCACTCACTCGAGGCTGACAGCAGGGGTAGCTAAACAGGTGGACTTTGCCAAAGTCATCAGCTGAAGCCAGCAACTTCCCATTGTGGGAGCGGGCCACGGCGTTGATGTCAGTACCGTCAGCCCCCTCGGACCAGATCCCTGCGGGCAAGAAGAGGGGGACACGGTAAGATGTCAGCTGGGGCCAGGGACCTCAAGGGAAGCAGGCCCCAGCCCCGCTTTCCTGCCTTCCTCCCACCCAATCTGACTCTAGCTGGAAACGGAGTTGGAAAGATCTTCTGAAAATGCAATCCTGACCCCATCTCTCTCCTGCTCAAAACCCTTCCATGGCTTCCTGGTGGCCTCAGGAGAAAGCCTAGGCATCTCACCAAGGCTCTGCATGGCCTGGCCTCCCACTGCCCAGCCTCAACCCTCACCACCGCTCTCCTTGAGATCTGCAAGGATTGAGCCACCCTGACATCTTGCATTTCCCAAATGCCAAGCTCTGTGACACCTCTGAGCTTTTGTATATGCATTCATTCCCTTTGCCTAGACCACACTTTCTTTTTTCACCCCCTGCGGAGTACCTCCTCATCCTTGACATCTCAGTGTGGATGTCCCCTCCTCCAGGAAGCCCTCCCTGACTCCCTCCTAGGCTGGGCCAAATGTCCCCTCTGGACTCCCCCACCCCAGCCCAGTCCACTCTGGGCTGTCACTGTCTAGACACACGTCTGTCTCCCTCACTGGACTGGGAGTGCCAGGAGGGCAGGGCTGGGGTGTCGTGGGCTCCTCTGTGTTCCCAGCACCGCCCAGCACAGGGCAGCCCCCGGAAGTGCTCAAGGAGAGTGTGTTGACTACATTCATGCCTGAATAAACAGGTGGTTGGGGCACCAGCAGTGTGGACCAGGTGCCTCCACCCAGTTTGGGCTCATTTTGTTACAGCTCCAAGGGATCACAGCAATCATCTCATCCCAGCCCTTCCTTTTACACAAATTCTGCTCACATGCAGAAAGGAGTGAGTCCCCCACCCTGGAGGTAACCAATAAGAGTCTGTGAAAACCACCAGTCAGGGATGTTTGTTGGAGCTCCTGGTGTCAGTGGGACTGCCCCCCTTCTAGTACTTACCGAACATCCCAAACCCGAGGACACAAGTGGCTGAGGCCCATTCCACATTCCTCACAGCATCTGCACTGGTAATCTGCTTACAGGTAGCGGGGTCCCCTGAGTCAGAAAATAGGAGGAGGGGCTCAGAGCTGGAAGAACTACTGATTTAACTCACCCATTTCACAGGCAGTGGACACTGAGGTCCAAGACAGAGGAGGCAAAGGTCCTAGGGCTCATTCTATGCCTCCAGACTGGCTGAGGATACTGGATCCTGAGGCTTAATATCCCAAAACCTAAGCAGGGACATCTGCTTAGAAATCTGCACCCCGCCCATTCAACTAGAAAGAGGAGGAATTGGCTAAAGTGATAACCCACTGTGAAGAAATCAGTAGCCAAAGCCCCAGCTAATCAGGAAAAAGAAGATTTCCGGCCAGTTGATACTGACTCATGGCGTCCCTATGTGTGTCAGAATAGAATCTTCTCCATAAGGTTTTAGTGGTTGATTTTTCAGAAGCAGATTGCCAGGCCCTCCTTCTGAGGCGCCTCTGGGTGGATTCAAACCACTAACCTTTTGGTTAGCAGCCAGAAGTCTTAACTGGTTGAGCACTCAGGGACTCCCAGCCAATCAGAAAGGCCCCTGAATACCAAGAGTCAGGGAAGAGTTGGAGAAGCCCCACCTTCCTTCCCAGAATTCAGGGGGGTATGCAAATCATATATGCAAATAAGGAGGCTGAGGGAAGAAAGTCTTTGGGTCTCCAAGCACTCACAGTACAGAATCTCGTAGTCCCCAGAGTTGGTGACAAAACAGCTGCTGTCCTGGGCCCAATCCAGGTGGGTGATAAAACTGGAATGGCCCTGCGGGGAGGGAAGGGGCAGAGTTAGAGCTGGAGAGGGCAAGACCAAGCAGAGGGGTGGGACTAGACTAGGAAGGGTGGAAGGCAAAATACAGAGGTGGGTGAAAACACAAGGGGGAATACACAAGCCTTTGGAATGTGGGGGCCGGGCCAGACTCTCATGGGCGGGGCCAGACTGTGGTGGGCGGGGCTAGACAAAAAGGGCTTAGACCATGATGGGAGTTTAGAACATGTGGGCGGAGCCAGACACAGAGGGGCGGACTTTGAATGCAAGGGGCTGGGCTACACGAAGGGGCGGGGCTACACAAAGGGGCGGGCTTAGAACACAGGAGTAGGGTAAATGTGTGGGCAGGACTAAGGCTCCTTGGCAGATCAGGGTGGAGTCGTTTGAGCGTTGAAGCTGTCGTGCTCCCTTGAGGTAGAAAAGTTGTTAATTCTGCATACCCCGGGAGGGGTGGCGGCGCGGGCTGGGGGCCACTGCCCACTCACCGAGCACTTGCCCAGGCGGCTAACCTTGCGGCCGCCCTGGTCCACCGTGTACACGTACACCAAGTTGTCGTGGGAGCCCACGGCCAGGTACGCCCCGTCTGGGGGAGGGGGAGGGGGCTATGAGGAAGCACCCAGGCTCCGCCCCCTCCTCACTCAGATTCAGCCCCCTGCTATCCCAGACTCCCCAGCTGTTCCAAACTGCTCCACCCACTACAGTCCTACACACACCCCCAGGCCTTGCCCCCAAGCTCCGCCCACACCCAGCCCGTAATTCTTGAGACTATATTCCTGCCTCTCCAGGGTGCCAGGCCCATCGCTTACCCGGGGAGAAGCTGACGACGGAGATCTGTTCATTGCCATCAGTGTGGATTGCCACTAGGTCATGGGTCTCCGTGTCCAGCAGCAGCCACCTTTTGGGTGAGAAGGCAAGGGGTGGGGTAGGGGTGAGCTGATCTGGCAGAAAGGGGCGGAAATCTGTGGGGTGAGAGAGAGAGAGACCCCAGAAGAGATTTGGGAGAGAGGCTGACACCAGAGGAATGCTGGAAGATCCAATCCAATCAAACCCTTACGTGAGTCCATTCCGACTCATGGAGACCCTATGTGTTACAGAGTAGAACTGCTCCATAGGGTTTTCTTGGGGGTAATCTTTATGGAAGCAGAATGCCAGTTCTTTCTTCCAAGGCACCTCTGGGTGGGTTTGAACCACCAACCTTTAGGTTAGTAGTCCAGTGCAAACCATTTGCGCCATCCAGGGACCTTGCTGGGAGATAAAGGTCTGGTAAACAGTTGGTACCTATTTAAGGGACAGTTCCCCAGGAAGCAGAGAAGCCCTCCCAAAGTGCCCTCCTCAGCTTTACCTGCCAGTCACCGTGCCCACGGCGAGGACAGAGCCACTGGGGTGGAAGCCAGCAGAGCGAGCGGGATCCTGAGGAGAAGAAAGAAGAAGCAGGGCTGGGAGCTGAGGTCCCCACGTCCTTCTAGCTATTTCCTGCCTCAGAGCCAACTTTTCAGCCTGGCATGGGGGCTCTCAGCCTCCTCTGCTGCCCTCCAGGTAACCCCCTACCCCAGCCACCGTGGAAATCATTCCTATTTCCTTTAACACGTCAGTCAGAACAGAAAATATTCCTCCTGTCACTGTTGACTCTGGAATCCTTTTTCCTCGTGGTTTAAATTCCTACAAGCTTTCTCCACTGCAGATGGTTTCTTTAGGTAATTTCCTAAAAGTGTTACCACAGGCACGAAGGGTACACATATTTTTAAGGCTTTTGATATACACTGCCAATTTGCTCTCCATAAAGGTCCATCAATTTTATGATAAGCTGTTTCTGCCTGCCTGTTTCTCCACATCTTCATCAGCACTGGGTATTATCACTTTTGGTTTTTTTTGGGGGGGAGGGCATTTTGTTAGTTCAGAAACAACAGCACACCATGGAGTCAGACTTGGGTTCAAACCACAGCTCTGACACTTCCCAGCTACGTGACATTAGTCAAATAACTTTCCCTGCAAGACTGGGTTTCAAGTAGAGATCAGCATTACTCTCTCATTTGATTGTTACAAGTATTCAGTGAGGGGGAAAGTCCTTAGCACAACCACAGCCTCCAGGAAGCACTCACTAAAGGCTGGCTGTGATTATAATTATACTGGGATGTTGGGCAAGTGGTGAGCCTTTCTGAGCCTACTTCCAAGCGAGGACTGTTATGGATTGAATTGTGTCCCCCCAAAATATAATGTGTTGTAAATCCTCACCCTTATACCTGTGGATGTAATCGCATTTGGAAACAGGGCTTTCTTTGTTATGTTAATGAGGCCATATCAGTGTGTCTTCAGCCAATCACTTTTGAGAAATCAAAGAGCAGACCAGGAGCAGAAGCAAGCAAGCAGGAATGGGGGAAAGACAGATGCCGTGTGGAGATCTCCAAGGAATACAGAAAGAAGGCTAGGGAAGCTGAGACAAGGATTTTCCCCCAGAGCGAACAGAGAGGGTCTTTCCCTAGAGAGGTGTCCTGAATTCAAACTTCCAGCTTCCTAATACTGAATATACCATGGACTGCCAAAAGAACGAACCAATCTGTCTTGGAAGATGTACAGCCAGAATGCTCCTTAGAAGCAAGGATGGCGAGATCTCATCTCACATACTTTGAACATGTTATCAGGAGGGATCAGTCCCTGGAGAAGGACATCACGCTTGGTAAAGTAGAGGGTCAGCGAAAAAGAGGAAGCCCCTCAGTGAGATGGATTGACACAGTGGCTGCAACAATGGGCTCAAGCATAGCAATGACTGTGAGGACGGCGCAGGACCAGGCAGGGTTTCGTTCTGTTGTGCATAGGATCGCTATGGGTCGGAATCAACTCGACGGCACCTAACAACAACAAAAAAAGCCCCCTAAACTGTGAGAAAGGAGCCCTGGTGGTGCAACGGTTAAGCACTCAGCTGCTTACCAAAAGGTCGGTGGTTCGAACCCACCCAGTAGCTCCAAAGGAGAAAAGACCTGGCTATCTGCTCCCATAAAGATTACAGCCTAGGAGACCCCACGGGGCAGTTCTACTCTGTCCTATAGGGTCGCTGTGAAGTCGGAATCAACTCGATAGCACACAACAGCAACAAACTGTGAGAAAATAAAGTTCGGTTTGTTAAAGCCACCCCCCTGTGGTACTGCTGATACAGTGGCGCTAGGAAACGAAGGCAGGGAACAATCTTTCCTGCTGCCTGGCGGTGTTTGGGGGAGGGGTCACTAAGATGACGCCAGAGCTAAGCCAGTTCCTCAGAGCATGGTCCAGAGACCCCCTGCATCAGAATCACCAGAGGCTGCTTGTTAAAAAGAATAGATCCCTCGTCCCACATTCAGACCTCTTGAATCAGTATCTGTTCTGTGACCAGTGCAAACTTAGGTGGCTCTGGAACAAGACTGTCCGACAGACCCTTCTGTGATGATAGAGATGGTCGACATCGATGCTTTCCAGTACAGTAACCACAGGCCACATGTGGCTATTGAGCCCTTGAATGTGGCTAGTACAATCAAAAAACTGAATTTTAAATAATACTAGGAATCTGCATTTCTAACAACCCCACAAGTGATTTTGATGCCCTGGCAAGCTAGAGAACTGCCGTGCTCAGCACAGGCCTGGCATATAGTACGTGCTCAATTTAGACAGGATGACGATTATTATAAACCCATTGCCATCAAGTCAATTCCAGCTCACAGTAATCCTACAGGACAGAGTAGAACTGCCCCATTGGGTTTCCAAGAGTGTAATCTTTACTGAAGCAGAATGCCACAGCCTTCTGCTGCTAAGTGGCTGATGGGTTGGAACTGCTGACCTTTTAGTTAGCAGCTGAGGGCTTAACCACTGCGCCATGATTATTATGTATGCCCCTAATAATTTCCCGGGCACACCATCCCCCATTCACAGAAGTTCAAAGGTCGTATGTTGATATTGTTGTACACCATCGAGTCAATTCCAACTCACAGAAACCCTACAGGACAGAGTAGAGCTGCCCCATAGGGTCTTCTTGGCTGTAATCTTTACGGGAGCAGATCGCTGAGTCTTTGATCCTGTAGAGCCACTGGTGGGTTCAGACCGCCAATCTTACAGTTAACAGCCAAGTGCTTAACCACTGCACCATCAGGGCTCCTTCAAAGGTCACAGTAGTCCCCCCCTTATCCACAGGGGATGTGTTCCAAGACCCCCGTGGATGCCTGAAACCACGGATAATACCGAAGCCTATATATACTATGTTTTGTCCTATACATAATTTACAAATTGGGCACAGGAAGAGATTGCAGTCCGATTGATTACTTTTGTGTGTGGCCTTTCTAGTCATGGTCTTGTAACTTCCACCCAGGTGACTGGGCGAGATTGTCTGATGGGGTAATTGTAGCCCACCAAAGGGATTGGTCACTTTTGCCATCCCTCTGGGTTGGAAATGAGCCACCCCAGAGGTGGGGAAAGAGAAGAGCTCACCACCACCAAAGAAGGAGAGACCTTCAGGAGAGGGCACAGTGGGCTTCCCGGTCCACGGAGCGAGAAAGCTGAGTGCCTTTGGCAGAAACTGAGGGCCAGGTAGAAGTGTGGGAAGAGGCTGTCCTGATGGAAGAACTGTATCCTTGAGCGTTCCTGAGCCTGAATTGCAACCTGTTACTTCCCTAATAAACCCCATAATCGTTGAGTATTGTCTGTGAGTTCTGTGTGGCCACTGCAATGAATTATCCAACCCAGCAGAGAAGTAGAGAGTGCTGGGGGAGGGACGGTTGGTGTCAGAATTGGTAAAGATGGCTGAGAGAGGAGGGATGTCTGACCCCTGCCTCATAGGAATGAATCAGCCTTGGGCCGTTGATCTTGATTCTCCTTCCACCTTGTGAAGTTAGAGGAGGTCAGACACCACCTCCACGCATTTTCACAGAGATTAACAACAATAACTAATATTTGGTGGACTAACCACCTTCCTTCTAGCATGTTTTCCTATACTAGAGGCAAGCGAGCTTAAAAGTACACTTCCCAGAATCCCTTGCAGCTGTCGTTTCACTGTGATTGGGTCCGACAGTCAGATGTAATTTTCTCTCTCTTGTATTTTTTTGTTTGTTTTGTTATATTGTTGAGAATATATACAATAGAACGTACACAAATTCAACCGTTTCTACATGTGCAATTCAGTGACACTGATTACATTCTTCAAGTTGTGCAATAATTCTCACCCTTCCTTTCTGAGTTGTTCCTCCATCATTAACATCAACTCACTGACCCCTGAGGTTCCTATCTAACCTTTCGAGTTGCTATTGTCACTTTGATCCCATATAGTTCTTAAAAGAGCATAAGGCTCAAGGCAGACGTTTTTACTGTTAATCTAGACTATTGTTTGGTTTTAAGAAGACGTCAGAGGATATATTTGGCTTAAGGTTTAAAGATTATCTCAGGGCAATAGTTTCAGGGGTTCATCCAGCCTCCATGGCTCCAGAAAGTCTGGAGTCCATGAGAATTTGTAATTTTATTCTGTATTTTCCCCCTTTTGATCGGGATTCTTCTATAGAATCTTTGATCAAAATGTTCAGTAATGGTAGCTGGGCACCATCCAGTTCTTCTGATCTCATGGCCAAGGAGGCAGTTATTCTTGGAGACAATAAGCCACACATTCCACATCCTCCTCCTGTTCCTGACTCTCCTTC
Source organism: Trichechus manatus latirostris (assembly GCF_000243295.1). Lineage (NCBI taxonomy): Eukaryota > Metazoa > Chordata > Mammalia > Sirenia > Trichechidae > Trichechus > Trichechus manatus. The sequence goes on from NW_004444023.1 coordinate 557,305, forward strand.
TTCCTCTGTTGCTCCAGGTGAATAGAGACCAATTGCCATGCCTTGGATGGCCGCCTGCAAGCTTTTAAGACCCCAGACACTATGCAACAAACTAGGAAGTAGAAGAGAAGCACTAAACATGTTATTAGGCCAATTACCCGGGATTTCTCATGAAACCATGACCCTAAACCTCCAAACCAAGGCACTAAATCCCATGAGGTTTTTGGCTGTACATAAGCAGCCTCACAGCCACTCCTTTTTTGTTGTTGTTGTTGTAATCAGATGCACTTTTGTGGGCTCCAGAAGGCAAAAGGCAGAGGTTCAGCTTCTACCACTTCTACTGACCAGTTGGGTCATGAAAGCAATGGGATTTGCTGTGTTACTACCCAGTTCTAGTCACTAGTCTTGTGCATGTTGAAAGACAGGGCACAGAGTATCTGTTTTGTGACCGGTACAAATTTAGCCAGCATTAGGTGGCTCTGGAGCAAGACTGTCCAACAGAACCTTCTGCTACATTAAAAGATGTTCTACATCCACACTTTCCAATAGCCAGTAGCCACATGTGGCTGTCTGCCCTTGAAATGTGGCTAGTGCAGCCAAGAAGCTGAATTTTAAATTCTACTTCCATTTTTATCAATCAAAATTTGAATGGCCACACGTGGCTTGTTGTTGTAGCTGGTGGTTACCACACTGGACAACAAGCGTAGCTCCAGAGTCAAAAGTTGCAGCGGCCACAGCTTCTTGGTGCCTGGCTTGTGGCTATGATGGTGTGTTCTTGAACTCAACGGTTCCTAACTCCCCACCTTCCTCTCTGTGGCAAAGGCAGCAGCTCCCCTAGCGGGTTGCTTCTGTGGTGTTGTTCTGGGCATCATTCCAGCCACGAATGTGCTCCTCCAGCTCTTCCAATGAGTCTGTAAGCACCCAATTCCCTGTATTAAACTCCCTTCTGCTTAAAAATACCTTGTGTGGTTTCCATTCGATGCACTAAGCCCTCATGGATTGAGACAGGTAGTTTTGTCAGAGTGATGTGCTGAGTGCCCCATGTCCCATCCCCTTACCTCAATGCACCTGCTCCACAGGGGCTGGTGAGACCCCACACTCCACAGGTGTACCAGCTTATCCTGCCCACACGTCACAAACTGTGCCCGGCTGGGGTGCGTGGCCAGGCCCCACAGCTCTTCCACATGGCCCTGGAGGAAAGGCAAGACATCAGCATGGAGACCACCAATCCTGGCCCTTTCCCACCCAAACCCTGATGCCAGGAAAAAGTGCTGGGCTAGCACCAGCAACACACCCTGCCCCACAGTGTGGCTCGCGGAAGACCTGTTTCCCAATGTGTCCAAAATGGGCTGCGATCAGCAGACGCCTGCACCAGTGTATGGCTCCAGGTAAATCATGCCCCTTCCCCTGGGCTGCTGCATTCCTGTTTGTACAATGAGAGGCAGGGGAGTGTGGTATTTAAGAGCTTCACCTCGGGAGTCAGACAGGACCCAGGAGACTGTGGGACCCCACAGAGGGCACCCGGCCTGGTGGGTGGGACCCTCTGTTTTATTGGCTATGATATGAGCTCCTATGCAGGTGAGTTCTCCTTGGAGCCTCAGTTTACCTTCTGTAAAATGGGGATATTCATTGTACTAGCCTCACATCGTCATTGTGTTCACTCAACTCATGGATGGAAATGCTAAACACAAGGCTAGTAATGAAATGGTGCTCACAAAAGGGGAAGCTGCTGATTATTATTATTATTAAAATGGCGTCTCTATTCCCAGGCAGTGTACCTCAGTCGAAGCCACCACCCATCTGTCACTGGATGCTTATGTGCTGCTATGATGCTGAACAGATTTCAGCAGTGCTTCCTATTTAAGACAGACTAGGAAGAAAGGCCTGGTGATCTACTTCCGAAAATCAGCCAATGAAAACCCTATGGATCCCACTCGCAACTGATCGTGGCCATGGTACAGGATTGGGCGGCGTTTTGCTCCATTGTGCTTGGGTCACCACGAGTCGGGGGCTGACTGGACAGCAGCTAACAACAACTACAAACATGGTCCCTTCTGGTTTTAGGACTCCTAGAAAATCCCTCTCTCTTCATCTTTTCCTCATCTTCCTCCTATGGAGACCAGAGCCAGAGGAGGATCTAAATGCAGCAGCATGGATTTCAGTTAGACTGTCAGGAGGAAAACTCATGGAGGGAGTGAGGGGAGAGGGACCACTGAGCAAGGAACAATCGTGGCCAACACCTTTTGAACACGTGCTCTGGGCCGGGCACCATTCTAAGTGCTTTATATGAACTGACTTATGGAATCCTCACCAAACCTCACGAGGTCAGTTCTGTTATTCTCCTCATTTCAGAGAGGCACAGAGAGGTCACTCACTTGCCCAGTATCACACAGCTCATAAGTGACAGGGCTGGGATGCCAACCCAGGCAGGCATGCTCCAGAATTCATATATTTAAAATAAATAAATAAATAATATAGTAAAACCTGTGAAAGCCAGAACCTGTGTAAAGTGGAAACCTGTCAGAGAAGGAAAAGTCAAATATTTTCCACTAATAGAGAGCGACAGAAAAGTGGTAAGATTACAGCCTGTCAAAGGCAGAAAACTTGCAAGACCCAATAAGGCAGTCCTATCGAGTTCCAGCTCTCACAGGTTTCACTGTATTTTACTGTGTTTTTGGTAAAAGTTTACACAGCAAATTAGGTTCCCATTTGACAATTTCTACACAAATTGTTCAGTGACATTAGTTACATTTTTCACAATGTGTCAAGATTCTCTTAAATTGCGTTCTAGTTGTTCCGTTTCCAGTACTCTAGTTTCCCTGTCCCCTTATCTTCTCATCTTTGCATGAGAGTGACTGGTGACCTCTCGGTGTCATATTATTGTTTTCTCACTAGAGCACCGCACTCATGGATAATGTCCTTTGTTTCGTGTGCCGATCTGTTATTTTGCTAAAGGTACACTTGGGATAGTTTCAGTACAAGGTTTAAATAGTATCTCAGGGCAGAATTCATATTCTTAACCACCATACTTGGAGCCATTGGTGGTGCAGTGGTTACAGCACTCGGCTGCTAACCAAAACGTCGGCGGTTGGAACTCACCGGCCACTCCATAGGAGAAAGATGTGGCAGTCTGCTTCTTTAAAGATTACAGCCTTGGAAACTCTATGGGGCACTTCTACACTGTCCTATAGGGTCACTATGAGTTGGAATGAACTCAACAGTTTGGTTTGGTTTTTAACCACCGGACTCCACCACTTCTTGGTAGGTGGGGTTTTTAAGTGGGTGGGGAAGGAGGGAGTGGCACATCAGGAGGGGAGGAGTGGGCATTGAAGCTGCAAGCAGAAATACAGGCGGACTCCAACTCTGGAAGGGCCTTCCCAGCTCCTAGGAGCTGGATCCCTGGCAGAGTGTGTGGCCCAGGGGATATACGGCACGCCTAACAACCTGCCCGTACGCTTAGCAATAGAAATGGATACCACCCCCAGTTAGAAGGGGAGTGGGCAGCACAGCTAGAGCAGGGTCCTGGGCATCTTCTGCCATGCTAGCAGTTAAGCCGTTAGTTGCCGGAGCATAGGACATTCAGGGGGAAGAGGGTCGTAGGTCAGGGACCAGGGCAGGTAAAGGGAAGGTAAGTGGAGTTTGCCAGGCCAAAGGAGAAGGGATGAGGCAGGGAGGTGAGGAGATAGAAGAGGAGGAAGACAGAAAGGACGGGTGGTACAGTAGCACAGGGAGGAGAAGAGAGATGGTGGGGGAGGGAGGAGGGATGATACAAAAGAAACTCACCTGGACTAGCAGTGAGAAGCCCGTGTGGACCGAGCCCTGCAGGATGGAGTTGCGGGTGGTCCCCACATACAACGTGTCTCCCCGGCCCTCTGCCACAGTGCGTACAGGGCCAAAGTCCTCAGGGACCTGGGAGCGGGGCAAGAGGGAAGAAGGTAGAGGAGTGCAGGACACACATGGGGGGGTGGGGTGACATGTTGAGAAGAGGAGGGTCTATTGGTAGGAGCCGGGTTGGGGGGAAGCCTCCCCACCCTCATGTGAGCCTGCTCCCCCTCCTCACCTCCACCTCCTGCAGCTTGCTGTAGTCGGAACCCCAGAGGACCACCCGCCGATCGCGGCCCCCACCGGACACCAGTGTCCCGTCCCGCAGGGCACAGAGCCCAAACACGCCGCCATCGTGGGCACCCAGCACTGCCTGTGTGATGCGATTCCCACCTGCAGGGTGGCCAGGGCCAGGGGTCAGCACGGGAAAGCTGGCCCTGAACACCCCCTGAAAGTACCTAAAACTCTTGAGCCTACATCCATCCGTTCACTCATCTTTCCATCCTTCTATCTACTCTTCCATCCACACAGCCATCCAACCACTCACTACTCACCTACTCAAATACCCTACCATTTATTCATTAAACCATCTGAGCTAACATTTACCCATCCACCCATCTACCTTTGACCCATCTACCCATCCATTCATCTACTTATCTACTGATCTCCATCCAAATATCCACCCACCCATCAACTCATCCATCCTTCCATCTACCCATATGTCCATCAATCCACCCACCCATCTATTAACCCAACTACCTACTCTCTCACCCATTCATTCATCCATTCACCCACGCATCAATTTATCTACTGATATGTCCATCCATCTATCCACCCATCCACCCATCTATCCATCCATCCATTCTCTCATCCTTTCTTTCATCCATCATCACCTCTCATCCATTCATCCATATTCTCTGTCATTCAACTACCCATTCACCAGTCAATCCATCCTTCTATAACCTAAACATCCACTCATTTTCCAATCCATCTACCCATTCATCCACCTATCAATCCATCTGCCAATGGGCCCATCCATTCATTCATCCTTTAACCCATTCAATCAACAATTACTTAACTAGCATTTACCTGGGCCTAGTCTCATACTGGATGATACTGGAAACACACATGTGGTGACCAACACAATCCAGGTCATACCTTCATTGGGTTCACAGTCCAGTGACTGAGACAAACCTATTACCAGTCAGTGACAACCCAAGGTAGTTGGGGCTAGGGTGGAGGAACCCAAGAAGCTATGGGATCCCAGAGAGGGTACCAGGCTTGGTGGGTCAGCAAGGGCTTCTTGGAGGAGAAGATGGCTAAGCAAGGATCTGAAAGTTGAGTAGGAGTCAGCTAGGACAAGCAAGGGTGGGAAAGTGCTCTAGGCAGAAGACAGTGAGACCAAGGAAGAGGCTGGGGGAAGAACTGGAGGAGAGAAAGGAGTAACTGTCTTCAATTCCCATCTTTCACATGTGGTGCCACTTCCTCCAAGCTAGCCGGGCTCTCTTTACATTAGACACATACATCATTCTGTCCACCTGTCTGACACCCTGAAGTCCCATGGGCTGGGCCAGTAGTAGGCCTGGGGCCATGGAAATGACTCAGACTTAGTCCCCGCCCTCAGAGAGCTCACAGTTTGCCAGGAAAGACACACTGCCACCAAGTGTTCAGAGCTTATTCTCAGCTGCCTGATCTCAAGGAAACCTCAGAACAATCTTGTGAAGGAGATAGTGATAGTATACGCATTTAATAGATGAGGCAAATGCATCTCAGACAAGAAACGTGACTCTCCCAAGGCCACACAAAGAGCACACAGCACTGCTAGGACCTGAACCCAGGACTAACCAACTCCTAAACTCACATGCCGGCCCTGTCTAGGGTAATCCTACGGGAGACCTGGTTTCCCAAGGTCAGAAGAACTGATGCTTAAAGATATCTCTGCCTGCCACTCAGCTTACAGGCAAGAAATCTGAGGTCCAGAGAGGGAAAATCTTTACCTGAGGTCACACAGCAACACCTGGTTCAGGCCTGATTCCCATATACCCATGTGCAGTATGGCAAAAGATGTGAAAATGGCAGGAACTTCAGAGATTAAGTGCACTGACTCTGCCCAGCTCAGCTACTTACTATGCCACGTCCCTTTTCTGAGCCTATTGTATCTCATCTGTGAAATAGGAATAATATTCAATGCAGCCTTGAATAAGGAATATAATGTATGTGAAAGCAAAAATGCACAGGCCACAGAGCAGCAGAGCAAGAGGGAGAGTCAGGAACAGGAGGAGGAAATGAAATGCATGCCTACTTGCTTCTATGAATAAAATACCTCCTTTTCCATGAGACCAGAAGAACACATGCTGCCCAACTGCCATTACTGAACATTTTGATTAAAAAATTCTATAGAAGAATCCTGATCAAAAGAGGGAAAAATGTAGAACAGAATGCCAAATTCTCACGGAATTTCAGACTTTCTGGAGCCATTAAGACTGAATGAACCCCCAAAACTGTTGCACTAAGATAATCTTTAAACCTTAAATCAAAACTATCCCCTGAAGTCTTCTTTAATCCAAATAATAGGTTAGCTCATTTAGTTAAGAATGTTTGCCTTGAACATTGTGCTCTTGGAGGATTATCTACATGGGATCAAATTGACAACAGCAACTGGAAAGGACAAATAGGAAGCTTAGCGGGGCAGTGAGTTCATGTTAATGGGGAAGAAGCAATTTGGAAAAGGAGAGCGAGATGGGTTGCACAACTTGAAGAATATAATCAAAGTCACTGAATTGTACCTGTAGAAATTGTTAAATTGGTGTATGTTTTGCTGTGTATACTTTCAACAACAAAAATAAAAAAAAAAAAAAAGCTCAGGCCAAAAAACTCATTCATTTGTTCATGCCATCCATTTGCTGGGACAAACCATTCATTTCTTTATTCACACATTCACCCAAAGGTTGGGGTAAGCTGTTATTCACTCCTGTCTTTTTGGCGGAGACAATCCATTAATTCATTAACACATTCACCCACCAGCTAGATTGGTCTATCCATTCATTCTTCTCCCAGCCTCTGGCTAGGATAACCTATTCATTCATTCATTGATCCACCAGCTAAGACAATTCATTTATTCATTAACAAGGTCATCCATTGGTTAGACAACCATTCATTCATTTATCCATCCATCCACTGGCTCTGACAATCAACTCATCTATTCATTTCCTGGGTCAACCTGTTCACTCATGACACTTCAATCCATTGGCTAAGACAACCACTGAATCATATTCACTCACTCATTCACCCATTTATAGATCCATTGACTGGGACAAACCATTCGTGTAACTGTTCATTTACCTAATCACCCACCGACTAAGGGGGATGACAAAGTTATCTACTCATTCTTCCATTCCTTGATTAAGAATTCTTTCATTCATTCATTCATTCGCTGGCTGGGACAAAGCATCCACCTATCCATTCATCCTTCCACTGAGATAATCCATTTATTTATAATTCAGACTTGATCCCTAACATGGGATTTATAGACAACAAGTATAGGGAAACAGTAAAGGTTTCAGGGAGAAGGGGAAATTTGAGCTGAGCCTTGATGGGGATATTGGAATTAACACACAAGGCTTTAATCTATTTTATCACAGGATATAAGCAAAGTTAGAGGAAGGGAGACACAGCTAAGGGTGTTAGGGGATTGGACTGGGGACCAAACATATGAAGTGACACTGACCTTTGCCCCAGACATAGAGGTTCCCCACAGAGTCCCCAGTGACTACGTCGCCACCTTCCAGAAAGGTCACGCACAGCACATACTTTGGTTTCTCGTGTTTCTAAGGTGGAGGAGGAAAGGAGGTGTCAGAAGGTCACTGAAGCAGGGGTGGCCTCCCAGAGCTCACTCATCATCCAGGACAGTGGTCCCAGGAATCCTCTCCTTGCTTTTGGCTGTGAGGCCCACATGGAGCATCCCCACCTCCAGTGTGTCTGCCCCCGGAGTGCTCGTGTCACCTCCAGGGTTAATGCTGGCCTGTCGCCCTTTCCCACCATGACCCACCTCCTGCCTCCTCACTCTCCTTCTGGACCTTTCTCTCTGCCCCTCAGTCTGCCTTCTCTCTCCCCCTCGGCCTCCCCTCTCTCTACCCCTTGGTCTCCCCCTCTCTCTCCCTCGGTCTCCTCTCTGCCCCTCAGTCCCCCCCACACCGCCCCTTGGTCCTCCCTCTCTCTGCCCCTCAGTCTCCTCCTCTCTCTGTCCTCTCTCTGCCCCTCAGTCTCCCCCTCTCTCTGTCCCTCAGTCTCCCCCGCGGTCTCCCCTCCCTCCGCCCCGCGGTCTCCCCCAACTCCGCCCCGCGGTCTCTCCCCTCTCCGCCCCGCGGTCTCCCCTCCCTCCGCCCCGCGGTCTCCCCC
>NW_004444023.1:565603-598837 GCF_000243295.1 Trichechus manatus latirostris
CCCCGCGGTCTCCCCCCACCTCCGCCCCGCGGTCTCCCCCCACTCTGCCCCGCGGTCTCCCCTCCCTCCGCCCCGCGGTCTCCCCTCTCTCTCTCTCCATCCTCTGTCTCTCAGGGTCCTTTTCTCTGCCACCCCCCCCCCCACCTCGTTCTCCGTGGCTCCACTGTTTCATTTCCATCAGGGCCCCCTTTTAGGGTGGCAGCCCCAGCTGTCACCAAAGGAGGACAGCCCTGTCAGAGGTACCCCTGCATCTCCCCTCCCAGACCCTCTGCTTCCTGCTCAGTGTCTGTCTGTCCGTCTCTGCTCACATCTCTCTCGGCCAGTCAGCCCTGGCCTCGCTATGTTTATTTGTAATATCGACAACCAGACACCCACTTAGTAAACACTCACTGTCTCCCAGGAGCTGCTATTCATCCTGTTGAATGCTCACAACTTTAGAGTTAAGGAGTTCCACCCTCACCTGACAAACAAGGAAACTGAGGCCCCGGCAGGCAGTGTTTCAGTGCCCCATGCGACCCCCCCACCTCCAGGCCCCTCTGGGGTGTCTGCCTGGGCCTCCCTGCCCGCTGCTCTCAGGGCCACCCCGTCCCTGCACCCCAGGCACTCACCTCAAAGAGACCCTGCCGCTTGCTCAGGCTGCCCCCCTCCAGGCTCCAGAAGTAGATGTGAGATTTGCCGCAGGTGATGAGCACGGTGGGGTCCGTTGGGTGGAAGGTGGCCACCAGCACAGCCTCATTGGAGCACTTCGCGGGTGGGAGAGACTCTAAATGAAGATCTCAAAGCCACCAGGGCCACTACACCCAGCCCACACAGGATGGCCCTATACAGCTGTGTGGGCTGTGCACTGGTACATCCTACTACTCCCACCCTTCCTATGTAGGCAAATCAGAGAACCGAAGGCAGGACCACCAGTAATGCATTATCATCTTCTTCATTGCCAGACACTTCTAGAGCCCCTGCTCTGGGCCGACTGCCGTGCTAAGCACTTTACGGTCATGAACACGTGTAATCCTCACAACGGGAGGCAAGGCCCATTTAAAAAAAGACAAAACAGTTGCCACTGTGTCAATTCTGACTCGTGACAACTCAATGTGTGTCAGAATAGAACTGCGCTCCATAGCGTTTTCAATGGCTAATTTTTCAGAAGTACATAGCCAGGCCTTTCTTCCAAGGTGCCTCTGGGTGGACTCAAACCTCCGACCTTCTGGTTTGCAGCTAAGCCTGTTAACTGTTTGCACCACCCAGGGACTCCAAGGCCCATTACTGCCCTCCTCTTACAAATGAAGAAGCTGAGGCTCAGAGAGGCAAAGTCACTTCCCTAAAACCACACACCCAGATAAGAGTCACGTTCAGAATTGAATTCACCCCCGTCTGACTCCAGACCCCAGCCTCTCAACCACTCCCCCTTCCCCAAGCAGTGCGCCCAGATCTAGAAACTAGGTCTCCTGCCCCCATCCCAGGCCGTAAAATAGGCCACCAGCCCAAAGAGGCAAGTCAAGGTTTGTCTCGGATGCCACAGGAATGTAGAGTTAGCAGCTGCCTTGTACTGAGCCTTCTGCTGGGCCTGCTCTACCCATCCCCCATCCCCAACATCCTCACCAAGGCCCCATGAAGAAGGTGCTACATAATCCCATTTTTCAAATGAGACAACTGAAGCTCAGAGAGGGTAAGCCATTGCCCAAAGTCACACAGCGAGATAATGTAGTTCATAAAGTTATGTTCTACATCCCAGTTTGGTGAGTAGTGTCTTGGGTCTTAAAAAGCTTACGAGCAGCCATCTAAGACACAATTATGGGTCTCTACTCCTCTGGAGGAAACTCTGGTGGCGTAGTGTTTAAGAGCTATGGCTGCTAACCAAAAAGTTGGCAGTTCAAATCCACCAGGCACTCCTTGGAAACCCTGTGGGGCAGTTCTACGCTGTCCTATAGGGTCGCTATGAGTCGGAATTGACTCCACGGCAACGGGTTTGGTTTTTGTTTTTTTACTCATCTGGAGCAAAAGAGAAGAAGGAAACCAAAGATTCAAAGAAGAAACTAGTCTACAGGACTAACTGCCTACATGAACCACGGCCTCATCTAACCTGAGACCAGAACTAGATGGTGCTCAGCTACCACTACTGACCGTTCCAATCAGAGCCACAACAGATGGACCCTGACAGAATGGGAGAAAAACATAGAACAGAACCTCAAATGCCTAAACAAAAAAAAACAGACCTACTGGACTGGTTGAGACCGGAGGACTCCTGGAGACCACTGCCCCGAGATACTCCTCAAACGCTGAAGTGAAACGAACCCCTGAGGTCACTTCGCAGCTAAATAACAAATTAGCTCAAAAAATGAGTGTCACCTCTAAGTACTGTGCTCCTTTAAAAAAAATCACCTACACGAAACCAACTGATCAACAATTACTCTAAAACAAAGACGAGAATGTAAGGGGGCAGGGGAACTAGATTAATGGAAATACAACAACCAGAATGGAAATAATGAGAATGTTCAAGCATTGTGAAGAATGTAACCAATGTCACTGGACAACTTGTGTAGAAATTGTTGAGTGGGAACCTAAACTGCCTGGTAAAACTTCACTGAAAGCAAAATAAATTTTTTTTTTTTTTTTAAAGTCATAGGGCCAGCAAATGGCAAAAGCCAGGAGTAGAACCCAGGTCTGTCTGCTTCCAGACTCCTAACCACTGAGACTGGGCAAGTCCCACAGGGGCACCCCAGGGAGACGGAACGAGAACAGTGACCCTACCTTGACATCAACCACCTTGACCTCCTTGGCCCAGTCCCACACAGACAGCATGTGGTCATTGGATTCGTCCACTGCACAGAGCAGGTTGCCCCCATTCTATAAAAGAGGAGATGAGGGGAGGGGTCAAGGGGGTCAGGGTTGGTCCCCCCACCATCACACCACCCAGCGCTTTAAACGCTCTGAAACATGTTCAAATACACTCCCATTCAGATACTAGAAAACCATTTGAGAAGGTTTTTATAATTTTCCTTTTGCAATAATTCCTCCACAGAAACTCATCTAATTTACCCTCTGCCATCATTCAGAGTTAGGAATTCTAGCTGTGTGACCATCTAACCTCCATGTTAATATGAAATGAAGCTTTTACGTATCTGTAATCAAGCAAAACATTTCGTATAACACTGACTTTTTTTGTATTGTCATTAGGTGCCATTGAGTTGATTCCGACTCATGGTGACCCCATGTGACAGAGGAGAACTGTCCCTCCCGTAGGGTCTTCTAGGCTGTAATCTTTACAGGAGCAGATTGCCAGGTCTTGGTCCCTCAGAGCTGCTGGGTGGGTTCAAACTGCCAACCTTTCGGTTAGCGGCTGAGCTTTTAACCACTGCACCACCAGGGCTCCTTGATTTTTTTAATACCTTTAGTTAAATTTAGGTTAATTTTGATTTTGCAGGGTTTTCGGGTTTTTCCCCCCAAGCTCTTAAATGTCTCCTTTAGGCTTCAGGAAACCTCTGGGGCCCTAATTCAGTACTTCTTAAACTGTCGGTGGGAAAAGACCAATCCATCACAGACCAGTACTTTTGTAAAATGTGACAATAAAAAAAGGCATACAGCATCAATTACAACCCCACAAATCTCACATGCAGATGTTGCCACAATGTCAAATTGCCCTACTAAAGGTTTAATCTCATTTTCTGTATGTATCTACAACAAGCAAACACTGAGGTGTTGGGGCAAATGAGGACGAACGCCCCCCACACCCAACAACGGCTAACAGGGCAGGCTGTGACGTCACAAACATGAGAGAGCGGTCCCGGAGGGCCTGGATTCTACCAATAGGCGTGGCCTGTATCTATGACATCACGTGGAGGCGGGGCCTCGAGCTCCAGTTCAGCGGAGGGCACACGACTTACAGATTTGGAGAAGCCCACACAGCACACGGCTCTGTCAAACACCCCCAGGCCTAGCAGGTGTAAGGTGGAGAGGGAAACTGAGTCCCAGATGCGCACATGGGGCGGCAGCGGCTGCAGGAAAGAAAGATGCCTGTTACCTGGCGGAGGCGAAGGAGGGGAACCTAGCTCCTTACCCCAAACCACTGCCCCCCGCCGCCCCGCCCAGTCTCCCGGCCCTGCCCCCTCTTTTTCTGCTTGCACCCTTCCACTCCATTACCTTCCCCTCCTTAGTGGTGCCCGCCATCTGTCCGGTGGCAATGGTGACCATATCCGGGTGGACAGCCATGCTGGCGGGAGAGGGGGCAGATGGAGAGTGTTCAGCAGGAGGGAGGACTCTTGAGGTCCAAGACCCCTCCCACAGCAGGTGGCACTCACGCGGCTAGGTTATTCATGCCACAAGGTGGTTTATTGAGTTATTTAGTCAATAGTCATTAAGTTAGTTCTTCAGTTCCCAGTAAGAGGATATCCTCTGGGTAGTCCAGCTAGCGGCCAGACCCAGGCCTGGGGCGACTAATCCAAATGCCTGCAGGGCCTAGGCCAGGAGCAGGAAGCCATTTAAAGGGGCTGCTACCAAAATGTAAAACTTAAAAAAAAAAAAAAAAAAAATTATTTTAATTAAAAAAATAAAGGGGCTGCTGCCACCACTCCAACTCACTGTCTGGAGTGCCCGCTCAGAGTTTTCAAAAAAAGAAAAATTCACCAACATTCGAAATATTAACAATATACTGCGTTGTTTTTTTTTCTGAGTTCGGCCTGAAATTAAGCAAAGGTATGGCCCCACCCCTCCACTGTGGTGATGTGGAAACAGGTCTAGTCGGGGCCCTGAGCTAGAGCTCTCTCAGGTCCCCTCCCTAGGGTGGGGTCCCCAGCTGGCAGGGCTGAGCCAGGCCTCACCATTTGATGTCATCGTTGTGGCCGAGGTAGTGGCGCTGCCTCTGCTCCTCCACGCTGTACAACACGGCCACAGAGGCTACAAAGTACACTATCTCCCCCGTGGGCAGCAGGTAAAGGTTGGCCCGGCAGTCTCGGCCTCGGTACCCATAGCTGGAGCCGCCCAGGGGCTGGTTAAGGAGCCTGTTTGGCAATGCACCAGGACTTCCAGGCTGGCTGACTACCTGATTCAACGATGTCATCGGAATTAGGTCTCCCTGCTCCCACTCTTAAGGAGCCCCAGTGGCACAGTGGTTAAATGCTTGGCTGCTAACGAAAGGTGGGTGGTTGGAACCCACCAGCAGCTACAGGGAAGAAAGATGTGGCAGTCTGCTTCTGTAAAGATTTACAGCCTACTGGGGCTGGGTCCTGGGGACCATAGTTTCAGGGGACATCTAGGTCAACTGACGTAACATAGTTTATAAAGAAAACATTCTACATCCTGCTTTGGTGAGTGGCATCTGGGGTCTTAAAAGCTTGCAAGCAGCCACCTAAGATAAATCAATTGGCCCCATCCCACTCACTGCAAAGGAAAACCAAAGACACACAGAAAATACTAGCCCAAAGGACTAAAGGACCAAATTAACCAGAGATTCCATCAGCCTGAGATCAGAAGGACCAGATGGTGCCCGACTACCACCAATGCCCGCCCTAACAGGCAACACAACACACAGTCCCGGACAGAGCAGGAGAAAAATGTAGAACAGAACTCAAATTCACATAAAAAGACCAGACTTAATGGTCTGACAGCCTAGAGGAACCCCCAAAACTATGGACCCCAGATGTGCTGTTAACCCAGAACTGAAATCATTCCCAAAGCCCACTCTTCAGACAAAGATTAGACAGGACTATAAAACAAAAAATAATACAGTGAGAAATGTGCTTCTTAGTTCATCAGATACACGAGACCAAATGGGTAGCTCCTGTCCAAAAGCAGGATGCGAAGGTAAGAATGTATAGGAACTGGTCGAATGGACACAGGGAATCGGGATGGAAAGGAGGAGCGTGCTGTCCCATTGTGGGGATTGCAGCTAATGTCACAAAACAATATGTGTATAAATTTTTGAATGAGAAATTAACTTGAGCTGTAAACTTTCAACGAAAGCAGAATTTAAAAAAAGAAGAAGAAGAAAAGATTTACAGCCTAGAAAACGCTATGGGGCAGTTCTATTCTGTCCTAAAGTGGTGCTGAGTAGGAATCCATTGGACAGAAATGGGTTTGGTTTTTTGGCTTGGCTGCCCCCCTTATCCCCTGTAGGGAGTTGAATAGTGGACCCTCAAAATATGTCTGCATCTTAACTCCCGAAATCTGTGAATGTGACCCTTATTTGGAAAAAGGGTCTTTGAAGATGTAATTAAGTTAAGGATCTCAAAATGAGGTCATCTTGGATTATTATCCAAACCCCCAAAAAAACCCATTCCGACTCATAGCGACCCTATAGGACAGAGTAGAACTGCCCCATAGGGTTTCCAAGGAACAGCTGGTGGATTTGAACTAATGACCTTTTGGTTAGCAGCCAAATGCTTAACCACTGGGTCACCAGTGCTCCGATTGTATCCAGGTGGGACCTAAATTCAGTGGTAAGTATCCAAATAAGAGACAGAAAAGACGACATAGACACAGAAGAGAAGGCCATGCTTCGTGAGTCTATCCAGTCAATCGGCCTGACATTGTTTTAAGTTTCTGTTCTATCTCCTAGTTCAGTGACTAGTGCCTGGGGTTTTTAAAGCTTGCTAGTGGCCACCCATTGCATTGGGCAAATCTGCTGCAAAAAACCTCTTTAAAGTGTGAAAAAGCAAAGATGTCACCTCGAAGACTAAGATGCACCTGACCCAAGCCATGGTGTTTTCAATTGCCTCATATGCATGTGAAAGCTGAACAATGAATAAGGAAGACCGAAGAATAATTGATGCCTTTGAATTGTGGTGTTGGTGAAGAATATTGAATATACCATGCACTGCCAAAAGAACAAACAAATCTGTCTTAGAAGAAGTACAGCCAGAATGCTCCTTAGAAGCAAGGATGGTGAGATTTCGTCTCACACACTTTGGACATGTTATCAGGAGGGATCAGTCCCTGGAGAAGGACATCATGCTTGGTAAAGTAGAGGGTCAGTGAAAAATCGGAAGACCCTCAACAAGATGGACTGACGCAGTGGCTGCAACAATGGGCTCAAGCATAACAACAATCGCAAGGAGGCGCAGTACCGGGCAGTGTTTCATTCTGTTGTACATAGGGTCACTGCAAGTCGGAATTGACTTGACAGCACCTAACAATGACAGTGGCCACCCAAGATACGATAATTGGTATCTATACAACTGGAACAGCAGAAGAAGAAAAAGACCCAGGAATTGGAGAAGGAATTGGACTGCAGGTTTAACAGCCTCCATAAACTGCTACCTCCACTACCATGAGACCAGAAGAAATGGATGGTGCCTGGCTACCATTACTGAACGTTTTGATCAAGGACCCAACAAATGGATCCTGATCAAAAGGAGGGTAAACGTGGAACAGAACTTCAAACTCATATAGAAACCAGACTTACTGGCCGCATTGAGACTGGGGGAACCCTCTAAACTAATGCCCGGAAATAATCTTTAAACTTTGAACCAAAACTATCCCGTGAAGCCACTGTTAACCTAAACAACAGTTTAGCCCAATTAATAAAAAATGTTTGCCCTTAGCATAGCGCTCATAAAGAATTATCCATATGAGCTTAATCTGACAACAGTTTATCTAAAACACAGATGAGAACTTTAAGAGGCAGAGAGCCTAAATTAATAGTGATGAAACAATATGGGTAGAGATAGTGATAATGGTGACACAATGTGAAGTATGTAACCAATGTTATTGAACTGTGCTTGTAGAAATTGTGAATAGACATACAGTCATGGGCCACATAACATCCATTCAGGCAATGTCCAACCACATATACGTCTGGTGGCCCCATAAGGTTATAATAGAGTTCAGAAATCCTGACTGGAGAACAGGACGTAGTGGACATACCCAGACGCAGGGGACGTAGTGAATGCAACAGCCTCCCGCATGCAACACATGTATACCATGTGTCTTGTATACAAAGCAATTGTGCTGCCAGGCATATAGTGGTACAGTATATAGATGACCTATAACATGTCTTGACAGTCACAATGAACGCCTATGTTACTGCCTTCTGTATGTACTATACTGTACTTTCTATCGTTATTTTAATATGAACTTTCCCTACTTACAAATAAAAAGTTTACCGTTTAACAGTATATGCTGCCTATGTCTCATAGGCAGCAGCATTCAATCTCATGTATCATGTGTCTCTTGAGTGTTGTAGCATTATCTGTTTAATTTTCTTTTGAAAATATTACCGTGAAGTGCATCATGGCTCCCAAATGCAGCAAAACCAGTGCTTGTGATAGCAGAAGCAAGAGGCAAAGGAGAAGCATCGATTTGGAAGTGAAACAAAAGGTATCCAATATAGCTTTGCTAAGTATATAATATGGTGTTCGCACAACGTCCAAATCACATAACATTCTACTTCACAGAACATACTGTGGACATTAAACTACGTATGGCTGTATATTAAAAAAAAAAAAGAAGCAGCCCATGTGAGGATGGAGGCAGAAATTGGAGGGATGTGGATGTAAGTCCAGAAACACTAAAGGTTGCCGGCAGTCACCAGAAGCTAGGAGACAAGCATTCAACTAATTCTTCCCCAGAGCCTCTGGAGGGATTGTGGGCCTGCCAACACCTTGATTTTGGACTTCTGGCCTCCAAAACTGTCAGAGGATAAATTTTTGCTGTTTTCAGCCACCCAGTTTATAGTAATTGTTACAGGGGCCACAGCAAACAAATAGACTCTCCATAGCCCTCAGAACAGCCAGAAAAATCCCATTAAAACCTGTTACCACCTAAGTCAACTCATCTCCATCCAGCGCCAGCCACACTAGCCTCCACCATCCTCCATGTTCTCACCTCAGCGCCTTCGCACTTGCTGTTCCTTCTACCTGAATGCTCTTCCCTCTGATCACTCCATGGCTCGCTCACCTCCTTCAGGTTTCTGCTCAACTGTCAGCTATTTAAAACTGCAAACCCACTGCCACTGTCCCCCATCCCTGCTTTATACTCCTCCAATGCACTTAACAGCAGCCAACATGCTATCAACTTAACTTATCTTGGTGACTATCAGTTTCCTCCACTAGAGAGTCAACTCCAGGTGGGCAGGGATTTTTAACCATTTTGTTCAGGGTCTGGTATACAGCAGATACTGAGTTCAATACCTGTTGAAGGAAAGGCTGTCCCTCCTCTGCTCAGAACTTTCTATGGCTCCCCAGTGCTCCTAGGAGGAAGTCTAAGCTCCTCCCACTGGCCTAATGATCCTGCCCCCTTCCTAGCCTTAGTCAGGCTCCTGCCTGCTCTTTCTCTCTGATCTCAGAGTTCCTCAAAACGTCCAGATCATTACTGCTACCCTAGGCCTTGGCAAGAACCTCTTCCTTTGCATAATACACTCCACCCGCCACCCTTTTCAGTTATCACCTCCTCAGAGCAGCCCTCGGACTCACTTCCTCCATGGTACTTATCCCATTCAGTAATTATCTAGTTTATCTGTTAACTGTCCATATGCCTCAATTAGACTGTGCGGTTCATGATAGCTGAGACTGGGATGTTTTGTTCACTTCTGTGTCTCCTCCAGGAAGCCCTCCTTGATGCCCCGGCTGGGTAAGCTACCCCCTCAGAACTCGCCCAGCCTCCTGGGATCCACCATCTCAGCCCTGCCTACTCTGCGCCATCACTGGGGACAGGTATGTATGTGTTCCCACTGGACTGTGAACCCCATGAGGGCAGGGTCAAGGCTGTCAAGGTCATTGCTGTGTCCCCAGCCCTCCACCCCAGTAGATGTTCCGAAAAGATTTGCATGTCATTGTGAATATCTCAACCCCACAGAAACTGCTCTACCCTTCCGCCATTTTAGAGACGAGGGGAACTGAGGTCCACAACGATTTTTGTAGTCTCAGCTGCCTCTGATTTGATGCTTATCAAGCCCAGCCTGGCACAACAGCTTGGCCTGTTTCCCAGAATATTTCCAGCTGCCGACTCTGGGCTTGCAGAAGGCCAGGCCTTTCACTAACTTCCCTGTCTCCTCCAGAGCAGTCACCAAGGCCCAGAGAGAGACGCAAGCAGGGACTGGGACCTTGGGTTGCTGACTTGAAGCCCACTGGGCTCTTTCGAAAAAGCTTGGGACCCAGAGCCAGAGGTTCTTGCCTCAGATCTGCTCCAGCTCCCTAGGACAGGGCCCAGTCCACTCTCTTGGTCTCAGTTTCCTCATCTGGAAAGTGGGGGTAATTGCCAACCCGCTAAAGAGAGCTCTCAAAAGATGCTCGTTGTGAAAATATATTCTCAATTCTATGAAAGAGAAGGATTGTATTATTCAACGTACTCATACACAAAAGAGCTTAGAACAGTGCCTGACTTATAGAAAGTGCTCGATAAAGATTGTTGTTGTTAGCGGCCATTGGGTCAGCCCCTGACTCATAGCAACCCCATGTGTTATAGAGCAGAATTGCTCCATAAGGTTTTCTTTGCTGTAATCTTTATGGAAGCAGTTTGCCAGGCTTTGCCTTTGCAGAGCCACTGGCTGGGTTTGAACTGCCAACCTTAGGTTAGCAGCTGTTCCCAAACCACTTGTACCACCCAGGCTCCTTCCACAAAGATTACTTATTTTATCAGTTCCTGTTTATGGGCACATATTATAAGCTCAGCACCTTTACACATTATCGCATAATCCTATGGGTCTGAGATCCTGAAAGCCATTTTTCAGAAGAGGGAACTGAGGCTCAGAGAGGCAAAGTGACTTCTCCAGGGTCACACAGCCAGCCAGAGGCTAGGCTGGGGCCCAAAGTCACTTCTGTCAGTCTCTAAAGCCAGAGCTCTTACCAATTACTAACTTCTTGGCACAGTGGTTAAGAACTCGGCTGCTAACCAAAAGGCTGGCAGTTCAAATCCACCAGCCACTCCTTGGAAGCCCTATGGGGCAGTTCTACTCTGTCCTATAAGGTCACGATAAGTTGGAATCAACTCGACAGCAACAGGTTTGGTTTTTTTGGTTTCTGTTTCTCAAATACACTAAGCTCACTCCAGCCAAGGACCCTTGCACCTGCTGTGCCCTGTGCCTAGAACACATTCCTTCCAGTTCTTTCCATGCCATTCCTAACTGTTTAGTTCTCAGCTCAAATGTTCCCTCCTCAGAGAAGCCCGGCTACTCTCCTCACGTGACCTTAAAATTCCTGTCTTCCCAGTGTTTGCCAGTAACTGAAATTATCTTGTTGATTTAATCACAGGCTTCTGTGTTACCATCTGACTCCCCGTTCTAGAAGGTAAGCTCCATGAAGAACACAGCTTGCACCCAGAAGAGAATCTGACATATGGAAGGCGTTCAGTAAACATGTACTGCATTAACGAACCATAAAAGGTCATTTTGGCCAATCTGCTTTCCTCTGCTCTCTTCAGAGCCAGGGTCTTCCTGGCCCCTCAGCTACAGAGGCCTGGAAGTCCTGCCTCAGTACAGAGTCCCTCCCTCCTGCAGCCCCACACTGAAGTGCTTCTGTCCTCCTGACTTAGGGGGTTTTTGTTGTTCGGTGCCGTCAAGTCGATTTTTCGGCTCAGCGACTCCATGTTAAAAACTAAAACTGCCGCACAGGTCTTCCTAGGCTGTGGACTCTTTACCGGAGCAGATCACCAGATCCTTCTCCCTCAGAGCAGCTGGGTGGGTTCTAACCGCCAACCTTTCGGTTAGCGGCTGAGCACTTAACCCTGTGCCACTAGGGCTCCTTACTTGGGGCGGGGGGAGGGGGGCGGGAACCAAAAAAACCAAACCAGCTGCTGTCCAGTCAATTCCGACTCATAGCTACCCTATAGGACAGGGCAGAACTGCCCCATAGGGCTTCCAAAGCTGTAATTTTTATAGAAGCAGACTGCCACATCTTTCCCCGCCGGAGCCGCTGGTGGGTTCGAACAGCCTACGACCTTTCGGGTTAACAGCCAAGCACTTAACTCTTCCATCACCAGGGCTCCTTACTTGGTGGGGGGGGGGAGGGGCAGAGAGGGATTAAAACAAAAGGATACACCCAGTCCAGCTTGAGCCGGCAGGCAGGCAGCTCTGAGCGCGTGTCCAGGCTGTAGGTGGGCGCCAGCTCGTCAGGAATCAGCATGGGCACAGGGCGGCCCCTCAGGAACATTTTCACGGAGCCCTCCTCTGCCGGGACACCCCCAGAATTCAGGCGCAGACATCAGCCCCCATCCCCATTCCCTCTCCCCTTCAGGCTGCACCTTTTTTTTTTTTCTAAACAGGTGGGGAAACTGAGGCCAGAGAGGCCAAGACCCGGTAGCCAGGTCTCTGGATCTCCAGCTCCCGTGCTCAACCCAGCAGGCCCCCAACTGAGCCCCTCCCCCTCTCCCCACTCACCCAGGCTGAAGATAACTTCTTTGGTTTTGCTGCCAGGAAAGGCCAAAAAAAAGAAAAGAAAAAAAGTGACTTAGGGGACGGGACTGAAAAGAGGAGAAACCACTCCCCACCCCCACCCCCAGCGTTTCCCCGAGGTTTCCGATGAAGCTTGGGACCGCGGAAGGAGCGGGAGCGGAGCGCTGGCTCTCTGCAGGCCGTGTGCTTTGCTCGGTTGAGCGTGCAGAGCCTAAGACACAGGCCCAGAGAGGCAGTGATCGCCCAAGATCACACAGCACGAAGTGGTAGGGACACGATCCTGCAAAAGAAGAGTCACCAGGGACCCCTCCCTCCTAATAGGCACGACGGGCCCCCCTCTGCGCTCCCCACCCCCAACCCCCCAGCGCCCCAAACTAAGCAGCAAGGGACGAGGTGAAGGTTTAAGGGAAGGGGCGTGTCTCTACATTCTCGCCGTCAGCGGAAAAGGGTGAACTCTCGCCGGCCTGGGTCTCTGGAGAGAGGGAGACCTGGGGTGCAGGCCCCGGGAGTAAGGGGAAGTGGGGGGGGTCTGCGAAAGGGTCTCACCCAGGTCCAAAGCTACTCATGGCGGCGGCTGGCGGAGCTTCGGGGCCGGGGGTGGAGCTGGGATCGGCTCCGCCGCTTCCGGCCCTGGGAGGCGCCGCGCCGCCCACCCGGGCCGGGTCTCCGTGGCCAAACCCGGGAGCGGATGGGTCATACCCGGTCCCACATCCCAGGCTATGGGATCCTGATACCAGGCTCTTTTGAGGGAGCATGGTGGTTGAGAGCACGGCCTCAGGAGTGCACCTGCCTCAGTTAAAATCTCAGTTCTGCCACTTCCAAGCTGTGTGGACAAGTTGCCCACCCCCTCCCTGCCTCAGTTTCCTCATTTTAAAAATGGTAAGATTATCTACCTCCTGGGTAGATTGCTGCGAGGATTAAATTGATTAAGGCATGTAATGTGCCTAGAGTAGTCCCTGGCACATAGCACTATATATATGTTTGCTTTTATTTTAGAGGAGTTGCAAAGCGTGGTTTTCGACCCTGGACCTCCTTACTCCCGCCCAGTCGCCAAGCCCTGACCACGCCCATTGCATCAGGTCTCCACCCTTACGTTTTGACTCCGCCCAGACGTTTAGTATGGCCCCGCCTCCGGGTAGTTGACCACGCCCAACATTCTGATCACATCCAACTCCTCCTTCTGACCTTGCCCCTGAGTTGGGTCTCTCTCCGTAGTTGACCGCTCCCTTCGGCCCCCGCCCCTGCTCTGGCCCCACTAGCCACTCTGACCACGTCCATTTTCACGTGGCACAGTTCCCGGTTGAGACGGCTCTCCCTTATGAGATTTGACCAAGCTTACCAATGGCCCCACCCAACCTTCAAACTGGGCCCGTTTCTGCCCGGCAGGGCACCTGCGATTGGACACGCCCCCATCTGGTCTCAGCTTCCATGACCACCACCCAAGGGCTGATTATCCAATGGGCGAGGTAAGCACGGTGCTTACCTTGTTTACCATATCATCTGTAGTGAACAATTTCACATTTTTTTCACCACATCAAAGATTCTGCTTCTAGGTATGGCTGCCACCTGTCTCTCTCCCAACCCCACAGCACCTTTCTACAGAATCAAAGCCTCTTTTCAAATTTACAATCCCCGACAGGGACGGAAGACCCGGTAAGCAAGGTAAGCACTGGTTTATTTGTGCTTACTAGCTAATCTGTAATGACCAACTTCACAATTTTATCAAAGATGTGGTGAAATCCATGCGAAATTGGTCACTACATATTATTAAGTAAACACAAATCAGCTCGTGTTTACCTTGCTTACTGGGTAATCCGCCCCTGCCCCCACCCCAAGTTCTGATTCTGCCCAGATTAACACCCTGGCCACGCCCTCAAATCCAATCATGCCCCTAGCTATGATTCCCCCTTTTTTGCAGAAACTCCACCGAGCCGTCTGCCTGGACCCACCCCTGCATCAGTGAAGACTTTCCTTTACCTTAATAGCCACGCCCACAAACCTGGCTCCGCCCTGACTTCCACACTGGCTTATCACCCTACTGACCCTGATAGTGCCTTCCGTGTTCTAGTTTTCACCCCCTCAGTATTGGCTCCGCCTTTCCAGGCTGCCCACTTTGACCCTGCCACCTCGAGATTGGTCCCTCCAGGCCTACAGCACTATCCTCGAATTGAGAACTGTCGGACCCAATTCCAGGTCCCATGACATGACCCCGCCCCGTGACAGTTACCCTTCCTTCTTGGCGCTACAATTGCTGCTGGAGGAAGTGGTGCGGCTGCGGGGGTCCTCGCGGCGCACCAAGGCGAGGCGCTCTGGTGACAGATAACGGCGGCCACTGCAAAGAGAGAACACAAAGTTGGGGCGGAGCCTGCAAGGCCGGCTGGAGAGCGCTGCGGACCGGCGAGAACCTGCCGGCACCCTCCGCTGCTGGAGTTTGGGCACATGAGTCCCTCCTTCTCTACGCAAACAGCCTCAGTCACCCACAAGGTCTTGGAGAAGGCTGGGGATCCCAGGTTTCCGTGCCTTACCTGCGCCCAGAGGTCGCCTCCTTCTTGGGGGAGGATGGGGACGTGGCATAGCCGCCCACACGCCGCGGGGGTCCCGAGCCATTGAGTGGCGTCCGGGTGGGAAGGCCTTTTAAGAGGTGACACACTGGAAGGATGGGGTTAGAGGGCGGAGCAGTGTGAGTGCGAGGTCCGGAGCTCGGCCCCTTCCCCTCTCCCCCTTCAGTCTAGAGAGAATACCCGAGGCGGTGGTGCCTAGACGCGGGGGTGCCCGACCCTTGGGGGTGCCACGCGCGCGCAGCGTCGCGCCCTGTTCTTCGCACACCCGCAGACGACGCAGCGCGTCCGCCAGCGCCGCTTTTAGGACCGCCAACTCATCTTCCTGCAGCTGCAGCCGCTGCTCCAGTGCCGACACGCGGTCGTCCACCTCCATGCCGCTCGTCCCCGACAAATTGTCATCTGGAAGGCGGGGGAGCTCTGGCTACAGGGAGGACCCAGGAGCTCCAACGCCGGGGGCGTCCCTCCACCTGACCCAGGTCCATGCTGGGGGGCCAGCCACACCCCCTTCCTCTCCAGCAACCCGGGGCTGGGACGCTTGGAGATCAGCCAAGGAAGAGGGCCCCAAGGGGAAGGAAATCCCCACCGCTCTCCAGTCCTTGCCCCACACGACTCTCTCAGTCGCAGCGCCCTACCCATGTGACCTTGGGGAAGTCCCTTCCTTCTAAGATTCAGTGATTCCAGGAGCAAGTCGAAGAATCCTTGATCTGGGTTTACGATTCTGTGACTAAGATGCTAAATATGTATGAGTGATACTAAGATTTGAGAGCTGACACCAACCCACTTCAAGTGACACTGACGTTTTAGAATTTGTCCCCAGCGTTCTCTGACAAATATCAATATTCTCTGACGGCTACTGTTTCTAAGACTTTCCAACTCATAAGATTCTCCGCAGCCCCTCGTCTTCTCACCAAGGGGTTCGACCCCAGAGCCAACCGCAAGGGCGGAACTTCTGCGACCCCTAGCGGCAGACTTGGGACATGCAGGCAGCGCATCACAGACCCAGGAGACCCAAGGAAAGGAAATGCTGACAGGGGTCTGATACTCAAACTCTCTTGCCTAGCCGGGGTTTGCCACCTCTGTCTTCCCTCTTGATTTCGCTTCTGTACCCCGCGCTTCGGATACAGCTTTCCCGCTCCTCTCCACCTCATGGGTGCAGCCAAAATGATTCCCGCACTTCGCCCCACTCCCCTCCTGCATTTTCCCGAGTGGGACCGGGGGAGGACAAAGGTACCCCCCTCCCCCGCCCTCTCCCAGACCACTCATACCCAGACTCATGGCTCGCCACAACCGAGGAGGCCCTGGCTCCCAGCCCGGTAGAAGTTAAGAAGGTGTCATAAGCAGGGACAGGGCGTGGAGGTCGCAGCAGCCATCCCGGCTCCGCAGTGCCACCGCCCATCCCTCCCCTCCCTCCCCCGCGGCCCAATCGCCGTCTGGGCTTCGCCCTCCCTGCCCCCACCAGCGCCTCCCAAGTCTGGAGCCTGGACCTGCATTGGAAGGTGGGGGCCTCCCGAAGTCGAAGGGAGAGAACTGCCCGGACTTGGAACTCAGAAGTGGAGGGGATCTCAGGGTTCTGCTGGCATCACAGTTTGCAAAGGGGAAAACTAAGAACAGAGTTGGAGGGGAGTGTGCAGAGACACGCCCGAGATCACATAGCCAATAGGAGGGGGGCCGAAGAGGGTGTCTAATCACTCGGTTGTGGAGAGCCCCTGCTTAAAAAAACCAAACCCCCTGCCGGGGAGTCATTCCGACTTACAGTAACCCTACAGGACAGAGTACAACTGCCCCATGGGGTTTCCAAGTCTGTAAATCTTTAAGGTGGGTGCGAACCGCCGACCTTTCACTTAGCAGCCAAGCACTTCAACCACTGCACCACCAGGGCTCCCCTCCTTACCTATCTTTAATAATCCTACCAAAAAAAGAAATGGGATCTGTTATGGGAGCAAAACTCTTAGCATGCTTCCTGGCTCATACGTGCTCAATGAATCCAGAGTATAATTAACTGTAATTCTTGCACCTAATGCTCCCTGGGGTCTCTAGGTGGCGAAAACAATTTGCTCTGGGCTGCTAAACGAACGGTTTAGCAGTGGTGCCAAAGAAGAAAGGCCTGGCGAGCTGCTTCTATAAACATTACAGCCAAAAAAAAAAAAAACCTATGAAGCAGTTCTACTCTGTAACACACGGGGTCAGCATGAGTTGGACTCAACGGCAAAGGGTTTGGGTTTTTTGTTGTCGTCAAGTCGATTTGGACTCACAGCAACCCCATGCGACAAAGTAGAATTGCTACACAGGGTTTTCTAGGCTATAAGGTCTCTATGAGTTGGAATCAACTGGGGGCTTACGGAATCTTTTAAAAAATCTTTAGGGAAGCAGATCACCAGGTCTTTCTCCCACAGACCCGCTGGGTGGCTTTGAACCACCAGTCTTTTGGTTAATAGCTGAGCACTTAATCGTTGCGCCGCCAGGGGTGGCGGCAGAGGAGGAAGGGGACCAAGGCCCAGACAGGTGAAGTTACTTGTGCAAGGACACACAGTCATTCTAGGGACAGAACCAGTGCTTGAACCTAGGCTGGCCTCCAGACTGTCTTAGGCACCCTGTCATCCTGCCTTTTACAGTAGAGTGGCAAGGAGGATAAAATTCACATTCTGCGTTCTCTGGCACTGGGGTGTGCACATAGGGAGTGAGCCTCCAAACCCAAAGACTGTCCCTTCTCAGTCCCCCCGGGTGAAATGGAGGTGTTCTCACCTTGACCCTTCAGCCCCCACCCAACAGAAGTTAGGTGCATTCTGATACCTTGGCCTACCTCCCCACCCCTCCCCTGAGATGTCCCAAGCCCTCTGCTCCCTCCTGACCATTTCCCCTCCCTCTGCAGCCCTTTTGCCCTGATTCCAACCCCCACCTCCCACTTCCCCTCCCCTTCTCTGCCTCCAGCTCCTCTCATCTAGGCCTGTCACCAACAATAGCCCTTCTGATAATCAGATCCATTTGTCTAGGGAAAAGGGGTGGGTCCTAATGGGTGGGAGGGGCAGGGCCTGAGGATTTTGGGAGTAGTGGAGGCAAAGTCCTCTGGCTGTCCTACCCAGTCCCACACCCTGCCCACAGCCCATTACCAACCCCCTCTCCCTGCCTGCCTCTGATCTATTTGTCCCTCTGCCAGGGAGAGGGAGGAGGGTCCTAGAAGCGTGAGAGGGGCTAGGGAGGGCAAGGTCCAGGCCGGACTGACCCCTAGGCCTTCCCATCTTTCAAACCCAGGCTCTTGTGGGCTCTGCCACATCTCTGTCTAGCAGAGGTGGGTCCAAGCAGGTGGGAGGTTGGGATCTTGGCTTTGGGGAGCGGAGGCTTTGCTCTGAGGTCAAGGTCTGCTGGGGGGAGCAAGAGGGATCTTCGTCAAGGGACGGGGATGGGGACTTGGAAGAAGGAGGCTGGGGCAGGAGATGAATCTACCCTGGGCGGGGCCAGAATCGGAACTGAGGGAAGGGGTCTCACCGTTGCAGTATTGCAGCAGCGAGGACGTGTCGTAGAGGCCGCAGAAGGCCGGGCCGCGCTCCGCCATCGCCCCGCCACAGCCACCACTGGCCCCCCCGGCCCCAGCCAGGGCCCGGTGCCCCACCTAGGCCCTGCCTCCCGTTGCCATAGCAACGCCCTCCGTTCCAGCATCCCCAGCTCGGCCCGCCCGGCATCAGGCGGCAGGCGCCGGACCTGGCACCCGAGTCATCCCCCAGGATGCCTAGAAAAAGGGGTCGGGACACCCCAGGCCAGGCACCTCCAACACAGTCCTCGGGCCGGGATTGGCTGCGCCGAGATGCCCCTTGGTACTGTCTGGCCCCGCCCACAAGCGGCGCTTCTTCTCTCTGGACCCTCGCCGGTTCATGACCAATGAGAGCCTGTCGCGCACGTCCCTCCACCAATAGAGATGCAGAGGGTTTGGAAGGGGCAGGGCCTTCTCTGCTTTTCAGCCTGAGGCGTAGCCCCCGGCTCTGGGAGGAGGATGAGGTGGAAGAAGACACTCCCATATCCCCCAAACCTCTTCGCTAACCATTTATTGGATTCCCCAAAAACCCCCTTGCAAGACCAGGGACCGACCCTAAAGCCTCGAAGCCACGCGGATATCCACTAGCTCCGCCCATAAAGTCTTATTCTAGCCCAGTCCGTAGAGCCCTTTTTTATTAGATCTAGACCCGCCTCCACGGCTCTTAGCTCCACCCCCAGAATCCTGCCGGAGCCGACGTTCTATTCCCGCCCCCCAGAGCCTTTAGCCTAGCCCTCTTTAGGTCTGAAGACTGTAGTACTTTGCTCAGTTCACAGAGCCCTTGACCCGGCCTTCTTATAGGATTAGCTCCGTCCCAGGAGTTTAGACCCCCCCTCCCCCTCCCCTCAAGTCTGTTAATCCCTCCCTAACCTTTCCTTCCACATTCCTAGCTGTGCCCTCTGGCCCTTAACTCCGCCCTTAGAGCCCTCGTTTCCCACAACCGTATTATCCAGTCCGGGTTTTGGCATAGGCCCAGCCATGAGGCGAAGACCGGCTGGTGGTGTCAGTCGGAGCTGGCTCCGAAGTCGGGGGAGGAGGGGAGGGCAGAAAACCTGATAATGGATTTGAAGAAGACTGGCCCGCCTTCCCCAACTCCCCACTGAGGGTCCCCATACCATGAAATGAGCCATACCATGTTTACCAGACGAGAGAAGCGGGGCCAAGAGGAAAGAGATTTGCCTCTGGACACCAGGGAGACGGTAGAAAACAGGGCTTTGGAACCATACTTAACTGGTTCGAATCCTGACGCCACCACTTCTGGCTGTGTGACCCTGAGCCTCTTAAAAGGAAGGGGGAGGTTGTGTCATAACCGTGCCTATCTCTTTCACTAAGGAGCCCTGGTGGCCCAACGGTTAAGCGTTTGGCTACTAGCCAAAAGGTTGGCGGTTCAAACCCACCGGTGGCTCCACGGGAGAAAGAACTGGCGTTCTGCTCCCATAAAGATTACAGCCTTGGAAAACCTATGGGGCAATTCTACTCTGTCCTATTGGGTCGCGATGAGACAGCAACGGGTTTGTTTGGTTTATTATGCGCCAAGCTCTGTTCTAGGTGCTGAAGTTACAGTAACAATCAAGTCAGCCCCAGAGTTTGCTCTCGCTGTCTTACAGTCCTGGTGGCACTCACGTCACTAGTGGGGTGAGGGCGTGCGGATGGCACCTGGTGACACTGTCGGAGGGGGTGACACCAAAATGTCTGTCTATAAGTTTTTCGTACAGTATTTCAGTAGAATTTATGTTTTATAAAAATATCCCTGGAGTTAATTATAACAACAAAAATATTTTTCAAAAGTCCAGCTCACAAAAAACAAAAAACAAAAACCTCATTGCTGTATAGTCTATTCCGACTCATAGTGACCCTATGGGACAGAGTAGAACTGCCCCATAGGATTTCCAAGGAGCGGCTGGTGGATTCAAACTGCCGACGTTTTGGTTAGCAGCCAGGCTCTTAAGCACTGTGCCAGCCGGGCTCCGAGCTGTCATTATTATCCGATTATAATGACGCTTGGAATAACCTTAGCCGGTGCAACAAACGCACGCTGTTGTTTTCCTGATTCTGATGTTTTTATAGTAAGTGATTTTGTCAAATTTTCTGGTGTTTAGCTACAATATTGTGGTAATTAGTATTTGTGAACCTGTATCAATAAATTTTTTGAGAATGAAGTAGTAATTAAAGGAAAAGAAGGATAAAAATCAAAAAAGGCTTCCACTCAGTTACTAATAATGTAACTCAATGTAGAAAGATTTTACAAAACAATTTTAGTGTTACTATTCATATCATCATGAAATAGTACAGGTAAGCAATTTACAACTATATTTATCACATATGATCATATGATTAAAATTGATAATAAACATTACTAAAGATTCTGTATGGTCTGGAATGAAAGGAGATCCATTGGGTGGGGGTGACACCATGAGTTACCACAGTGGGTGACACCAACCGCAGTGATGCCGCTGCCTGGTGGCACAGTGGTTAAGCGCTCTGCTGCTAACCGAAAAGTCGGCAGTTTGAACCTATCAGCCTGCTCCATGGGAGAAAAGGTGTGACAGTCTGCTTCTATAAACATTACAGCCTTGGAAACCCTATGGGGGCAGTTCTACTCTGTCCTATAGGGTCGCTATGAGCAGAATGGGCTGATGGCAATAGGGTTGTTTGTTTTAGGTTAGTCTTTCAGTTCAATGTAGGAGAAAAGTCATCATACCCAAAACAGGTAACATTTATTGAGCACTCACTGTGCTAATCCTCACCACAAGTCCTATTTTCACTGCCATTTTACAGATGAAGAAATAGACCAGGAGCTGGTAAGATAATTTCAGATGATAAGACAAGGTGATATGATCAAGAAGAATGGAAAGGTGAAGCTAATTTAGGGAGGGTGGAGTCAGGAAAGATCACTCTGAGGAGGTGGCATTTGAGCTGAGACGTAAATGACAAGAAGGAAGCAATCGTGGATGGAGTTGAACGGGGAAGCTTTTCAGGAAGTGGAAACAGCAAGTGCAAATGTCCTGAGGTAGATATGAGTTTGAAATATTCCTGGAGCAGCAAGAAGGCTGTTGAGGATGGAGCAGGGAGTGACAGGAGAGTAGGAGGAGATGAGGTCAGGAAGGTGATGGGCTAGACAAATCATGTAGGGCCTTGTGAACTTGGGAAGATGTTTTCAGTTTGTCATCGAATCCTCCACAAGCCCCAATGAGGCCACACATGTAAATCACACAGTAGCTCAGCACCTGGCACATAGTCCTGTCGCCATGGAGTCAATCCTGACTCATGGCACCCCCATGTGTTACAGAGTAGAACTGCTCCATAGGATTCTCTTGGCTGTAATCTTTACAGAGGCAGATCACCAGGCCTTTCTTCTGCAGTGCTACTGGGTAGGTTTGAAACACCAACTTTTGTGCCACCAGGGGACCCTCCTGGCGCATAGTAGGCACACGTAAATGATAGCAAACCCGATTCACTTCCCATTGGATGCCTACCACATATGTGCCAGTCACCAAAATCAATAATGGGCATAAAGTGGTGACCAAAATAGATGTGAACCATTCTCATTCTAGGATCACAGCTGATTTTATGACTGATAGAGATAAAGCAGGAACCCACATTTCCAGCCTCTCAAATTAATTCCCCTCTTCCCTCATCCCCCAGTAACTCAGATTCCAGGGGGGTGGGGGAGAGTCACGCTCCTACATACTCCACTGTGAAGCAGGCTGCAATGTTCTCAGGACTGTCATACAAGTGTCCCCAGAGGCCTGTGGGAGCCCAGGGGAATTCGGATCCAGGGGTCTCCATATGGCTGGGGAGGGGGGTGGAACCAGGACCAGGATGAGCAACAACCGGCAGAGGAGCTGGTGGCTTGTGGGAGGGAGGGGACACACAAAGATGAATCTAACTCAGAGCCTGCCCTCCCCTGCCCTCCAGGGAGTTGCAGCCTGGGCACAGAGACCAGACACCAGTTAGGTCTTCCTGCTCTGCAAAATGGGAGTCATCCCAGGACCCGCCTCCCAGGGGAGAAGAGCAGTGAACTCATATTTGTAAAGTGCTCTGCACAGCGGCTTTTGGGTACAGTTAATGGAGCTAGTTTTATTACAAGTGCTCTCCAAGAGCAGCGTTAAGGGCCTGGAGGACAGGAGTGTGGGGGTGGGGGTGGCTGTGGCGGGGATGGAGGAAGGAGAGGGAGAGGGGGAGGGGGAGAGCTCAGAGTCTCTCTTTGTCTTTTTTCTCGGTGTCTCTAGGTTTACTTCTCTCTGCTCTTTTTTTTTTTTTTTTTTTTTTTGTGCTTCAGGTGAAAGTTCGTAGGTCAAGTTAATTTCTCATTCAAAGATTAATACACAGATGGTTTTGCGACATTGGTTGCAATCCCCACGATGTGATAGTACACACTCCCTTTCCACCCTGGGTTCCCTGTGTCCACTTGACCAGTTCCTTTCCCTTCCTGCCTGCTTTTGGACAGGTCTTGTATATTTGATTGAACTAAGAAGCACATTCCTCACGTGTATTATTTTTTGTTTTATAGTCTTGTCTAATCTTTGTCTGAAGAGTGGGCTTCGGGAATGGTTTCAGTTCTGGGTTAACAGAGCGTCCGGGGGCCATAGTTTTGGGGGTTCCTCCAGTCTCTGTCAGACCATTAAGTCAGGTCTGTTTATGTGAATCTCAGTTCTGTTCTACGTTTTTCTCCTGCTCTGTCTGGGACTGTCTGTTGTGTTCCCTGTCAGGGCGGGCATTGGTGGTAGCCGGGCACCATCTAGTTCTTCTGGCCTCAGGCTAATGGAGTCTCTGGTTGATTTGGTCCTTTAGTCCTTTGGGCTAGTATTTTCCTTGTGTCTTTGGTTTTCTTCATTCTCCTTTGCTCCAAGTGGAATGGGACCAGTAGATGTTTCTTAGATGGCCGCTCACAAGCTTGTAAGACTTCAGAAGCTACTCACCAAAGTGGAATGTAGAACATTTTCTTTATAAACTACATTATGCCAATTGACCTAGATGTCCCCCAAGACTATGGTCCCCAGCCCCAGCCCCAGCTACTCTGTCCCTCAAAGTGTCTGGGTGTGTTCAGGAAACTTCTTTGCTTTTGCGTTGGTCCAGTTGTGCTGACTTTGCCTGTAGTATGTGTCGTCCTTCCCTTCACCGAAGCTGACCCTTGTCTACTGTCTAGTTATGGTTTTCTCCTCTCCCTCACTCCCCACCCTTGTGACCATCAACGAATGCTTTTTTCTGTGTTTAAACCTTTTCTTGAGTTCTTATAATAGTCGTCTCATACAATATTTGTCCTTTTGTTACTGACTTATTTCACTTAGCATAATTCCCTCCAGATTCATCCATGTTGTGAGATAGTTCACAGATTCATCGTTGTTCTTTATCGTTGTATAGTACTCCATTGTGTGTATGTACTATAATTTGTTTATCCATTCATCTGTTGATGGGCACTTAGGTAGTTTCCATCTTTTTGCTATGGTGAACAGTGCTGTAATGAACATGGGCGTGCATATGTCTATTCATGTGATGGCTTTTTTATCTCAGGTATATTTCTAGGAGTGGGATCGCTGGATCATATGGTATTTCTATTTCTAGCTTTTTAAGGAAGCGCCATACTGTTTTCCAAAGTGGTAGTACCATTTGACATTCCCACCAGCAGTACATAAGAGTTCCAATCTCCCTATAACCTCTCCAACATTTATTATTTTGTTTTTTGGGTTAGTGCCAGCCTTGTTGGGATGAGATGGTATCTCATTGTAGTTTTGATTTGCCTTTATCTAATGGCTAATGATCATGAGCATTTCCTCAAGTGTCTGTTGGCCTCCTGAGTGTCTTTTTTGGTGAAGTGTCTGTTCATATTCTTTGCCCATTTTTTAATCTTCATAGAAGCAGATCACCAGGCCTTCCTTCTGCAGCACCACTGGGTGGGTTCAAAACATCAACCTTTTGGTTAGCAGCCGAGTGCAAACCATCTGTGAGATGCATACATGTAAAATGCCTAATTCCAGTTTTCTAGTTGCCATCAACCTGATTCTGACCTATGGAGACCCCAAATGAGTCAGAGTAGAACTGTGCTCCAGAGGGTTTTCATGGATATTTTATAAAAGTAAATATAAAACGCTCATCTGCTAATCAAAAGATAGGCAGTTCGAATCCACCAGCCACTCCTTGGAAACCCTATGGGTCAGTTCTATTCTGTCCTATAGAGTCACCGTAAGGCGAAATCAACTTGACAGCAAGGGGGTTGATTTTGGTTTATTATTATTACTAGGAGCCCTGGTGGCGCAGTGATTAAATGTTCAGTTGCTAACTGAAAGGTTGAACCCACCAGCTGCTCCACAGGAGAAAGATGTGGCAGTCTGCTTCCGTGAAGATTTGCAGCCATGGAAATCCTATGGGGCAGTTCTACTCTGTCCTATAGGGTCGCTATGAGTCGGAACCAACTCGACGGCAATGGGTTTGTTTTATTATTATAATTATGGTCCCTGGGTGGTGCAGTTTGTTTGCAGATGACTACTAATCTAAAGGTTGGCGATTCAAACCCATCCAGAGGCACTGCAGAAGAAAGGTCTGGTGATCTGCTTCCATAAAGATTACAGCCAAGAAAACCCTATGGAACAATTCTGCTCTATAACACATGAGGTTGCCATGAGCTGGAATGGACCCGACAGCCACAGGTTTATTATTATTATTAGGAGCCCTTTGGTGGTGCAAATGGTTACCATGCTCAGCTGCTAACCAAAGGTTGATGGTTCGAAATCCACCCAGAGGCACCTTGAAAGAAAGACCTGGCAACCTACTTTCAAAAAAATCAGCCATTGAAAATCCTCATGGTTACTACGCTTAGCTGCTAACCAAAGGTTGACAGGTCAAGTCCACCCAGAGGCACCCCGAAAGAAAGACCTGGCAACCTCCTTTTAAAAAATCAACTATAGAAAATTCTCTGGAGCACAGTTCTACATGGGGTTGCCATGAGCTGGAATCGACTCGACAGTAACTGGTTTTACTGGTTATTATTATTGTTATTATTATTATTATTAATCTCTGACTTTCTCTCAGTCTGTCTTCCTCTATCTTTCTGATTCTTTGTGTTTGTCTTTCTACCTCTTCTGTCTTTCTCCCTGTTTGGATCTGTATTCATTTCCTGTGGCTGCTGTAACAAAGTAACACAAACCAGGTGGCTTAAAAGAACAGAAATTTATTGTCTCCCAGTTCTGGAAACTGAGAAGTCCAAATCAGGGTGTCGGCCATGTTGATTTCTACTGAGAGCTCTGAGGGAGCATCTGTTTCATGCCTCCCTCAGCTTCTGGAGATGCCGACAATCCTTGGCTTGTAGGTGTATCACTCTAACTTTTGCCTCTGTCTTCACGTGACCGGTTTCACTGTGTGTGGCGTGTGTGTGCATGCATGTGTATGTCTGTGTCTCTTTTCCTGTTTATAAGGACATCATTCACAATGGATTAGGACTCATCCTATTCTTGTATAACCTCACGTTAATGGATGCATCTTCACAAACCCTATTTCCAAAAGAGGTCACAGTCACAGTGTCAAATAAAACACAAATCCAGACTTTAATAGGGAGAAGTTTTATTCAGAAAGAAAAGGGGGGATGGACTAATAGTGGAGAAGGAGGACTACTGTGCTAGAAAGAACTCCAACCGTAAGCTCTGCAAGGGTCTCAAAGAGTTAGGGGAAAAGCCTTTTCTTTCATATCCAAAGCCCATTGCCAGCAAGTGGATTCAGACTCACAGAGATCCTGTAGGACAGAGTAGAATTGCCCCAGAGTGTTTCCAAGGAGCAGCTGGTGGATTTGAACTGCTGGCCTCTTGGTTAACAGCCGAGCTCTTAACCACTGTACCACCAGGGCTCCTTTACTTTTACAGAGACAGAGTGAACAGTGCTAGAAAGCCCCAGGTGCTGGAGAGGGGGACGAAAGGGTGGTGGTGTCATCAGATAGTAAATTAGAATGCTTTATGCAGAGGCCAGCCTATTTTCAGGGAGGGGCCCTTAAAGAGGAGGAGTATGCTGGCTCTGGGTAGGGGTGGGGCAGGGGTGGTTGAGTGACAGGATTGTCACCTTACACGCTGAACCTGGCTTTGATTTCCAACCAGTGCACCTTATGTGTGGCCAGCACCCGTTTGTCTGCGAAGACTGAGCGTTGCTAGCACGCTGAACAGATTTCAGCAGAGCTTCCAGACTAAGAAGGACTAGAAGGAAAGGCTTGGCAATCTACTTCCAAAGATCAGCCAGTGAAAACCCTATGGATCACAAAGCTCTGATCTGCAGCTGATCATGGGGATGGCACAGGACCGGGCAGCCTTTTGTTCCATTGTACATGGGGTCCCCATGAGTCGGGGATCTACTCAACAACAGCTAACCACGACAACAGTATGTTAGCTTAGGCTGAGGTTGGGCCAAAGCTTAGGGACTTGGGGGAGGGAGAGCAGCTTAACCAGTTTGGTTAACAGGTGCTTTGTTTCTGATTATCTGTGGGGACAAGCAATTCAGTTACTCGTTTAGGAGGCCAGGAATGGGAATTTGGAGGGCCTGTGTCTGGCCTTGTCCTGGGTAAGCAAGCGGGGGGCATCGGTGAGTCATATCTAACTCAATGGGAAAGGGTTTATTTGCAGTAAGCCTGGACATAAAGGGTGAGGGCATTTCTTTAACCATCGCTGTTTTCCGGTATCACAGGGTTCAGGGGATTAGGAGCCCTGGTGGCGCCAGTGGGTAAGCGTTCAGCTGCTAACCAAAAGGTTGGCAGTTTGAATCCACCAGCTGCTCCTTGGACACCCTATGGGGCACTTCTACTCTGTCCTGTAGGGTCACTATGAGTCAGAATCAACTTGATGGCATTGGGGTTGGTTTTTGGTTTTGGTACCAGGGGTTAGGACTTCAACTTCTTTTGGAGGTGACACAGGTCAATCTATAACAGGGTCTGTGCCTGGACTGGGAGCCCCGTGACGGCAGTGTGATGGTTAAGATTGTGTGTCAACTTGGCTGGGCCATGATTCTCAGTGTTTATATGTAATCACTCCTATGACTGAATATGCTGTGAGTAGCCAATCAGTGGAAAGGGAGTTTCCTTCGGGTGTGGCCTGCATCTGAATATAAGCAGACGTTCTGGCTTTTTGCTCGCTCTGGATCCTGCTGTTGCCTCCTGTTCGTCTGACCTCTGGTTCTTGGGACTTGAGCTGTCAGCTTAGCTGCCAATCTTGGAATTCCTTGATCTTCAGAGCCTGTGAGCGGAGCCCTGCTCTCCGACCTGCTGATCTTGGGTTCGCCAGCCCCTGCAGCTACGTGACATCAGGAGAAGCCTTACGGTCTTGCCTGTCAATCTGGGGATTCGGCGATATTCACAGCCTGTGAGCAAGAGCCCTGCTTTCCGACCCGCTGATCTTGGGTTCACCAGCCCCTGCAGCTATGTGAATTGGGAGAAGCCTCTATCCTGATCTACAGACTTGGGATGTTCCAGCCTCTACAATTGAGTAAGCTGTTTCTTTGATATAAATCTCTCTCTATATATATTTAAATGCTTTACTTGTTTTGCTTCTCCAGAGAATGCAGCCTAAGACAGGCAGGCAAGGACGGTCTTGTTCACCACGGTCCCCAAGTTGCCCAGCACAGGACCTGATACATATTAAAACCAAAAACCCAGTTACCAGCGAGCTGATTCCAACTCATGGCGACCTCATGTGTTACTGAGTAGAACTGTGCTCCATAGAGTTTTCATTACTGTGCAACCTTTCAGAAGCAGACTGCCAGGCCTTTCTTCCCAGGTGCCCCTGGGTGGGTTTGAACTGCCAATCTTTTGGTTAGTAGTCGAGCACTTAACCATTTGCACCATCCAGGGACTCCTAGGTACTAAGTAAGTATCTGATAAAATGAATTGAACCCTGCTCTGTGCTCTGTGACTGAGACAGCCCCAACCCTGCTCTCCTAGGGCTCACAGTCCAGTGAGGGAAATAATTATTTGTTCAATGAGTGAATGAATGAATGAGCTAACTAAGATGAGCTTGGAAAACTTGACAAAAATCAAGGGGAGGCATTTCAGACAGAGAAAAGTGCTGGAACAAAGGCTGGAGTACTGGGAAGAGTTTGAAGGGTTAGGAAGTCAAAGAAAAAAGGCTGACAAGCTCAGCAAAGGCCTTGGAGGCCATGGAGAGGAGCCTGGGCTTTTTCCCACAGGCACTGGGGAGCCAAAGCAAGTTCTGAGCAAGTGTCTTAGTTCCCCAGGGCTGCTGTAGCACAAATACCAAAGGTGGATGGCTTCAAAGAACAGAAATTTATTTTCTCACAATTCAATAGGCTAAAAGTCCAAATCAGCATTTCAGCCATGTTATTTGCGTCCTTGTTGGTAGCCCTGGGTGTTCCTTGGTTCCTGGGCTTGTAGATGATCCTGACACGGCATCTGTCTTCCCCTTGTGTGTGTCTCTGTCTCCGTTCTTGTGTTTTTATAACTCAGAAGTGATTAGGTTAGGACCCACCCTACACTGGTATGGCCTCGTTAACATAACAAAAGAAAAACCTCATTTCTAAACAAGATCACACGTACAGGTTGTTATTGTTGTTAGATGCTTTTGAGTGAATTCCGCCCCATAGCGACCCTCTGTACGACAGAACGAAACACTGCCCGGTCCTGTGCCATCCTCACAATCATTGCTATGTTTGAGCCCATTATTGCAGCCACTGTGTCAGTCTATCTTGTTGAGGGTCTTCCTCTTTTTCGCTGACCCTGGACTTTACCAAGCATGATGTCCTTGTCCAAGGACTGGTCCTTCTGATAACATGTCCTAAGTATGTGAGAGGAAGTCTCACCATCCTTGCTTTTAAGGAACATTCTGGCTGTACTTCTTCCAAGACAGATTTGTTCATTCTTCTGGCAGTCCATGGTATACTCAATATTCTTCACCAACACCGTAATTCAAACACATCAATTCTCCTTTGGTCTTCCTTATTCACTGTCCAACTTTCGCATGGATATGAGGCGAGTGAAAATACCATGGCTTGGGTAAGGTGCGCCTTAGTCCTCAAAGTGACATCATTTACAGGTACCAAACCAAAAAACTAAAGCAGTCATCATCAAGTTAATTCCAGCTAATGGGGACCCCATGTGTCCGGAATAGAACTGCGCTGCATAGGGTTTTCACGACTATCACCTTTCAGAAGCAGATTGCCAGGCTTTTCTTCTGAGGCACCTCTAGGTGGGTTCAAACCATCGACCTTGCAGTTAGTAGCTGAGTACTTAACCGTTTGCACCACTGTCTTAGTTAGCTACTGCTGCTATAACAAAATACCACAAGTGGATGAATTTAACAAACCGAAATTTATTTTTCACAGTCTAGGAGGGTAGAAGTCCAAATTCAGGGTGCCAGCTCCAGGGGAAGGCCTTCTTTCTCTGTCATTTCTGGGGGAAAGGTCCTTGTCATCAATCTTCCCTTGGTCTAAGAGTTTCTCAGCGCAGGGACCCCGGGTCCAAAGGACACACTCCACTCCCAGCACTTCTTTCTTGGTGGCATGAGGTCCCCCTCCTCTGCTTGCTTCTCTCTTTTATATCTCAAAAGAGATTGACTCATGATACAACCTAATCCTGTAGATTGCATCCTGCCTCATTAACATTAACTGCCTCTAATCCTGCCTCATTAACATCATAGAGGTAGGATTTACAGCACACAGGAAAATCACATCAGATGACAAAATGGTGGACAATCACACAATACCATGAATCATGGCCCAGCCAAGTTGACATACATTTTGGGGGGACACAGTTCAACCCATAACAACCACCCAGGGATCTTTTTACAGGCACAAGGGTTAGGATTTCAACACTTGTTTTGGGGGGACACAATTCAATCCAAAACAGCAGGGGCAGGACAGGGGCAGTTTGTGCTTTAGGAAGACCCCTTTGTCTGCCTGTGCAGGGGGCTGGCTGGGAGGGAGAGAGGCGGGTGGGACTGGGGCAGGATACTAGGGGAGAGGAGGGTCCTGGATCACAGCATGGGTTAGAGGGCGGGGAAGGGGGTGCCATATTCAAGAAACCTGGAGGAGACCACTGCCTAAGCCAGCCTGCCCTCCAGGATGCCGGGAACGGGGCCGCAGGACTTGTCCATCACCACCAGGGGGCAGCCAGGGACCTTCTGGGCTCTAAACTCTCAGCAGCTCCTCCCAGGTTGGGGATATTTGCCCCTGGGTTTGGAGATGGGAGAAGGCTGGAGCTGTTTGTGGAGCCCCAGCTGGGAGCCTCCCTGCTGTCCTGCCCCCCACCCTGGCTTCTGGCTCCCCAGAGCCCCCACCCCACCTCACCCAGCAAGAGATTTAGTCAACACAGTCCCAAGCTGCTTCTGGCAGAACAATATTTGCCCTCAGGATCTGGGGAGGTTGCTATGGAGACATGCCCCCGCCAGGCCCAGAGAGGGCGAGGGGATCCATGGTCTCCTCTCTGTCTGATTGTGTCTTTAAGAGGGTTTATCCCCACATTTAGGTGGAGAGTTTACTGCCCTCTCCCCAGCTCTCTGGGTTCTAAGTCTCTCCCTCTCTCTGAGTCTCTGTCTCTTTGAGATTCTATCTCTCTGTCTCTGTTTCCTTCTCTGTCCCTGTCTATCTGTGCCATCTCTTTGTCTCTGTCTCTGTGTATGTCTCTCTCTGGATGCCTGTCTCTGGATCCCTGTGTTTCTGTCTCTCCATGTCTCTGGGGCTCTGTCTGTCTTTGGGTCTCTGTCTGTCTCTCTCTCTCTCTCTGGATCCCCACAGTTTGCTTTTGTCTCTCTATGATCTCTGGATCTGTGTCTATTTTTGTCTTGGGTTTTTTTTCTTCCTCTGTCTGCACCCCTGTCTCTGGAGTGCTGTCTGTCTCGGGGTCTCTGTCTTTTAGACAGCAACTGTCTGCAACCCTGAATCTCAGGGGACTGTATCAGCCCCCCATTTCTGGCCTTAGTCACCATGGGGTGTCGCCTCTCCCCATCCCTCTCTGCCTCATTTCTCTGCACCATCTGCCTGCGCTCCAGGCCCCCGCCTGCTCCCCACAGGCCCTGCTTGCCCAGGCAGCCCCATGGGGGGAGGCCAAGGCCTTCCAGCTCCTTCCCAGTCTGTGCCTCCCGCATCCTGTGGGGGTAGGGGGACAATATTAGGAATAAGGAAGGCATCTAAGGCCTGGTCATTGGACAGGGGAGGGGGAGGAGAACAAGAGCTGGAGGGAGAGAGAGATAGACAGACACCCAGAAAGAAGACGGGAAAACAGGACAAGAAAAAGGAGAAGGCTTAAAGATGGGCAAAAAGAGACTGATCGGGAGAGAAAGACCAATAGAAATGAGCACAGAAGCAGAACGACACTGAGAGAAAACAGAACAGGAGAGAAATGACAGACAGACAGACAGACAGGAGAGAGAGATAGAGACGAGCTGAGTGTGGAGTCAGAGCAAAGGAGACAGGAGCGATTCAGACCAAAGGAAGACAGACAGTGGAGAGAAGCAAGATAGACAACAGAGAGAGAGAAAAGGAGGGAGGAGGGAGTGGATAGCCAGACCTTTCTTTCGAGGTTTCTCTGGGTAGACTCGAACCTCCAACCTTTTGGCTAGCAGCTGAGCACGTTAACCATTTGCACTACCTAGGAATTCCAGAGACAGGAGTAGAAAAGGAAAATGGAGATCCCATCTGATGGAGGACAGTGTGTTGAAAGGCAAGGAGAATGGGGATCTTCTCTTTCGGGGTCCCCTGGGGTCTAGAGGCACACATGGCTGCCTGAGAGGGGTTGGGTGACAGGGAGGGGGCATGGCTTCTTCTCTACTCAGTCCTAGGGCAGAAAAAGTTCCAGAAGACCTGAGCTTAGGAACTGGAGAGGGCTTGTGTCCACCCCTCGGGCCCTGCAGAGAGATGCAGCCTGAAAGACAAAGACCCAGAGGACCCCCGGGGGGCTGGGCTGTGCAGCAGGGCTGGGCTGTGCATGGGGCCTGGGCTGTGCAGGGGGCCTGGGCTGTGCAGGGGGGCTGGGCAGGGACCCAGGCATCTACCTGTACCCACCTCCCCCTCCTGTCCTCCATGCCCACCTCCCACTGAGCCCTGTGTTTTCCTCAAGGGGTGACAATGGAGGGGGGATGGAGGGCTGACTATGGAGCGGGTGAGGAGGACTGCCCGCAGAAGCTGGAGGCCACCCCACTCATCTCCCCATCTCTTGATCCTGGTCATCTCTGTCCTCAGGACCCCGTCTTTCTGGCTGTCTCACCATCCATCTCTGTCTCTCTCCCAATCTCTTTTAATTTATTTTTTGTTTATTGTTGTAGTTTAAGTGAAAGTTTACATTTCAAGTTAGTCTCTCATACAAAAATTTATACATACGTTGTTATGTGACCCTAATTGCTCTCCCTATACTGTGACGGCACACTCCTCCTTTCCACCCCTGATTCCCCATGTCCAGTCAACCAGCTCCTGACCCTCTCTGCCTTCCCATCTCGCCCCTGGACAGGAGCTGCCCATTTAGTCTCATGTAGCTACTTGAGCTAAGAAGCGCACTCTTCACGAGTATCATTTTATGTCCCACAGTCCAGTCTAATCTGTCTGAAGAGTTGGCCTCGGAAATTGTTTTAGTTCTGGGCTGACAGAGAATCCTGGGGGCCATGCTTTCCGGGGTTCCTCCAATCTCAGTCACACCATTAAGTCTGATCTTTTTACTAGAATTTGAGTTCTGCCCCCCACCCCTTTCTCCTGCTGCATCAGGGACTCTCTGTTGTGTTCCCTGT
This sequence comes from Trichechus manatus latirostris, assembly GCF_000243295.1. NCBI lineage: Eukaryota > Metazoa > Chordata > Mammalia > Sirenia > Trichechidae > Trichechus > Trichechus manatus. The sequence goes on from NW_004444023.1 coordinate 598,709, forward strand.
CAGGGCAGTCATTGGTGGTAGCTGGGCACCATCTAGTTCTTCTGTTCTCAGGCTGATGAAGTCTCTGGTTTATGTGGCCCTTTCTGTCTCTTGGGCTAATACTTTCCTTGTGTCTTTGGTGTTCTTCAT
>NW_004444023.1:598937-612222 GCF_000243295.1 Trichechus manatus latirostris
ATACTTTCCTTGTGTCTTTGGTGTTCTTCATTCTCCTTTACTCCAGGCGGTTGGGACCAACTGATGCATCTTAGATGGCTGCTTGCAAGCTTTTAAGACCCCAGACACCACTCACCAAAGTAGGATGCAGAACACTTTCTTAATAAACTTTGTTATGCCAATTGACCTAGATGCCCCCCTGAAACCATGGTCCCCAGACCCTTGCCCCTACTACTCTGTCCCTCAAAGTGTTTGGTTGTATGTATTCAGGAAACTTCTTAGCTTTTGGTTTAGTCCAGTTGTGCTGACTTCCCCTGTAGTGTGTGCTGTCCTTCTGTCTTAGTCATCTACGGCTGCTATAACAGAAACACCACAAGCCGATGGTTTTAACAAGAGAAATTTATTTCCTCACAGTCAAAGTAGGCTAAAAGTCCAAATTCAGGGTGTCAGCTCCAGGGGAAGTCTTTCTCTCTCTGTCGGCCTTCTTCTCATCAGTGTTCCCCTGGACTAGGAGCTTCTCTGCTCAGGGACCCCAGTCCAAAGGATGCAGTCTGCTCCCGGCACTGCTTTCTTCATGGTATGAGGTCCCCCAGTCTCACTGCTCACTTCTGTCTTTTATATCTCAAGAGATTGCCTCAGGACACAGTCCAGTCTTGTAGATCCAGTCCTGCCTTACTAACACAACTGCCACCCATCCTCCCTCGTTAAAATCATGGAGGCAGGTTTACAGCATACAGGAAAATCACACAGTACCAGGAATCATGGCCCAGCCAAATTGATACACACATTTTTTGAGGGACATAATGCAAACCATGACACCTTCCCTTCACCTAAGATAATCTTGTCTACTATCTAGTTAGTGAATACCCGCTGCCTCCCTCCCCACCCTTGTAACCATCAAAGAATGTTCTCTTCTTCTCCCCCAGTCCCTGTCTTCTCTTGGTCCCTGCTCTCTCTCCCTTGGTTTGTCTTTCTCATGGTCTCTTTCTCTCTTTCTCCACCATTATCTCGATTTCTCTGTCTTCCCCTGTTGTCTCTGTGCTTCCCTCTTTTTACTTCTGTCTCTCAGTCTCTTTCGGTGTGTTTCTCTTTCTCTTGGTCTCTCTCATTGTTGCTATCTCTGTCTTTCTCTGTCTCCCACCCTGGGTCTCTCTTGGTCCTTGGTTTCTTTCTCTCTCACCACCTCAATCCCTCTTCACTGCTTCCGCCTCCCCCGTTTCCCCATCCCCCTTCTCAGTCCCCCCACCCCCACTCTGTCACTAAGACCTCAGCCACTCCACCAGTCATCACTTAAGCCTCCAGTCATCACCCAGACCCTGGTTCCTCTCCCCCAGCCCCTGCCCGCTAGCCCCAGCAGAGGGGCCAAGGAGAGACTCCACCAAGCCCAGCCTGTCCTTGAGGTGCTGAGCAATTTCACACCCCCTTTCCCACTCCACTCCATGAGAGCAGCCTTTCCCAGGACCCAGATGGCGCCAGGAATGTGGAGCAGAGAGCAGAGAGGCCAGCCAGAAGCCAGGAAGTAAGGACTCCCCCTGAGCCTCCCCCGCCTGGCCTCCTTCCAACATCTGGTGCTGGTCCTCCCGCCACCCCTTACTCCCTGCTTTTCTTTGGGCCTCTTCTGAGCCTCAGTTTCTCCTCGGCAAAATGGGCAGACTAGACCCTGCCCCCCTTCTCTTAGATCCCAGGGGAACTCGTGCTCGAGAATGTTAATCGCATGATTGATTGATGGGCGACCATTTGTGGTTTGTGTTAAAGGGACACAAGGATGCTGAGAACTGGGACTCAGTTTCTAAGCCTTCTCTCACATACAAAATTTCAGACAAAGGAAGAGACTGGAAGTAGAGATCCTAAGAAGGTGTGTAAATCAATGGTGACCATGACCGTGGGACTGGGTGAGACTAGGGGTTAGTGTGTGACCCTGAGTGTGATTGTGGGGTGGTGGAATCATGGTATATGACCCTGTATGTGACTGTGTGTGATTGTGGGGTGGTGGGATCATGGTGTGTGACCCTGTGTGTGACTGTGCGTGATTGGGGGGTGGCAGAATTGTGGTGTTGACCCCATTTGTGACTGTGTGTGATTGTGGGGTGGTGGGATCATGGTGTGTGACCCCATGTGTGACTGTGTTTGATAGTAGGGTGGTGGGGTCATGATGTGTGCCCCCACTGGGTGACTGTATGTGGCTGCCAAGTGTGAATGGGGCTGTGATGGAGAGTCATGTGTCTGTGTGATTCGACCGCATGAGGGAGGGTGGCAGTGTCATGCTGAGAACTTGGGAGAGTGTGTGCCTTAGTGACAACAGGACGTGTGTAGGGGTGACTCTGTGGACTCTGGGGGTGATGATGTTAAGTGTGTGAGATTGTGTGTGAGAGTATCAATGGGTGTATGTACAACATTGTGTGTGACCTTCAGGTTGTGTCACTAAGAAACCAGTGACTATGTTAGTGACCATTCAGCCGTGTGTTTATTTCACCAACAGTCGTTCCCTGAGCCCCTGCTCTGTACTCAGACCTGTGTTGGGCTACACTGGGGACCCAGCAGTGACCAAGATGCCTAGCCCTGCCCTCATGGGCACACAGGCCATTGGGACAGACGGATGGTGGTTGTGATGTGACCTAGTGATTGTGTGGACATGTGTGTGTGACAGCATCACCGAGACCAGGAAGCTATGATTGTGTTACTGTTGGTACAGAAGTCCAACACACTCTGGGCATGTGGGTACGTCACTGTGTCCGCCTGGGGGTGAGAGACTTTGACTCTCTGGGTGTGATTGTGGGAATGTCCACCTGTGAATGACACGTGACTCTGAGTAAAACCGTGTGTGAGATTCTGCAACGGTGTCTCTCTGTGGCTCAGGGTATGTGTAAAAATGGCGTGGCAGGGGCGTTTGACCTCGACTTCACGAGGGGGAAAGAGAAAAAGATCAACAGCCCAAAGCTGATTCCTATGAGGTGGAGGTCAGACATACTTGCTCTCGCCAGTCCTTTTTACCAGTTCTGACACCATCCGTCCCTCGCACGGCCCTCTCTTCTTCTCTGCTGCGTTTGATAATTTGTTGCAATGGCCACACAGAACTCACAGACAATACATACGATTACTTACGGGGTTTATTAGGGAAGTAACACGTTACATTTCAGGTTCAGGAATGCTCAGGATACAGTTCTTCCCTCAGGACAGCCTCTTCTCAGCTGTGCCCTCAGGCAGGTCTCTCCCTGGCCCTCGCCCCTCAGACCCTTGGCCCAGCCTCTGGCCTGCTCAGGCAAGTGCTACAAAGCTCTTTTAGCTCTACCAATAAGTGCCCAGTGGCACCCCACTCCACCAGTAAGCCACCTGCCCGACAGCGCTCAGCTTTCTCGCTCTGTGGGCCAGGAAGATCACTGTGCCGTCTCCTCATGGTCTCCTGTGGTCTCCTGCCACCGCTGCCACCGTTTCCTTGCTGCCGCTTCTTGCCATCTTTGGTGTTATAGCTCTCTCTTCACTCTCCTGGTTCCAGGAGCTTCTCAGCGCAGGGATCCCGGGTCCAAAGGATGCGCTCCACTCCTGGCTCTTCTTTCTTGGTGATGGTGAAATCCTCCCTTTCCCTCTCTGGAATGGCTCATTTTAAGCCTAGTGCGTTGGCAAAACTGACCAATCCCTTCGTTAGGGTTCCACATATCTTATTTGCATGCTCCCCCTCAATCATTGTGTGTGAATCACAAAGACTATGACTAGAAGTGCCATATTAATTAATTGCACTGAAGTATGGGTTGTGTGTGACGCTGTGCGTGTGACTTCGTGGCTGTGGCTCTGTGTATAAGTGACTGGGTGGGAGGTGTGCTCTGTGACTAGGGGGTTGTGGGTGGGACAGTGAGAGACTGTGCATGGGGGGGGGTCCTTGGGACGGTGAGGACATGACTGCTCTACCACATGACCTGGAGTGACTGTGATACTCACACGCCATGGTCCGCCTGGGCTGGGTCTTGGCTGGAGCTCTCCCTCCGGTTCTGGGTCCCGCCCCGTCCCTGCCCCCTCCCACCACCCCAGGCTGCCAGCGCCTGTCGCTTCTTCCAGAGCCCAGCGAGGCAGTGGAGGCAGCTGCAGCAGCAGCTGAAGCAGCAGCAGGAACAGGTGAGTGTGAGAGAGCTTGGGGCAGGTGAGGACTCCCCCAGTCCTAGCCTGTCCCTTCTGCCCCCATCTCCCCCCTCCAGTCTCTGGGTCTCTCACTCTCTCAGTCGCTCAGTCTATGCCTTTGTCTCTTTCTGTCTCTCAGTCTCTGTCTGTTTCTTGGGGTCTCTGTCTCCACGTCTTTCAGTCTCTGTTTAGCCTCCAGATCGCTTTGCTTCTCTGTCTCTGTCTCTTTCCCACAATCTCTCCATCTCTCTCCATGTCTTTGTCGCCTCTTTTTCTCCTAGTCCACATATTTGTCTCTTTCTCTGTCCCTCGGTCCCTAGTCACTCGCTGTATGTCTGTTTCTCTGTGTGTCTCTAGTCTCTGTATTTCTGCCTGGTATGTCTCTGACTGAGTGTCTGTGTTTCTGGGCTCCGTCTGAGATCCCTGCTTTCTTCTTCCCCTTTCCCTAAATGGTGCCTGGGAGGCAGGCGGGGGGTTTTGGAACGGAGCTTTCTAGGCATTGAGCCCCTGCAGAGGTAAGCCAGGGTCTGACGCCTCTCTAGTCCCTAAGGATTTGGATGCTGGGAGACAGGCTGTCCCGCCGATCCTGGGCTTTCTCCACAGCGGGGAAAGTTCCTATCCGCCATTTGAAAAACCGCCGAGAGTGGAAACTCTGATGGGGTCTCACGCTCCCCTCCAGCCTTAGCTGACGGTGTCTACTCCCTCCTCTCCAAGGCGGTTCCTAGAGTCTCTGGGTCTAGACTCCAGGGGACACGGGCGTTTCCGCCCAGCGCAGCTCTGGGGCAACAGCCCCCTCAGCAAACACCCCCACCCCACGTCCACTGCCGTTGCCAGAACAACAAATTGGGGGCGGGCCCGGCCCCGCCCACTCCTCACGCCTTCTCCCCCCACCCCAATCGCGCATGGGGGCGGGGGTGTGTGAGGTGTGGGCGCTGCCTCCATGTCGAAATCCGTGAGTCCCCCAGGTTGGGGGCGACCGGGCTGGTCTGCAAGGCTGGAGGCGCCTGACTGCCTTGGGACCCTCCAGGCCGGACCACCCCCGCGTGACCTGACCCTTGGTCCCCCATGCCCCGACGTCTGCAAGATGCTGAGCCCTGGGTCCCGGCGGCTGCTGCTGCTGCTGCTCTCGCTGTGGGGGCCGCTGCTTCGGAGGGCGGAGGTGAGGACCCGTGAACCGCGCGAGTTCAAGGCTGGGAGGGAGGTTTGGGGACGGTTTTAAGTCTTCCCCCGTCAGCGACGAGAGTTTTAAGACTGCCCGGCTTCAGCAGAGGCATATCTACGGAAAATAGCGCCTATGGCAAGCACTGAAATTGCGTCCCTGTCCAACCATCTGACAGCCATCTTTTAGAGAACTTAATCTACCATAATATCAGCTGAAAAATACAAGTCCAGCTCGTTAATCTTTTACGTAATACATTATGGCACCACCCGAAAATTACAACCGCACTTTCCTTGCTTTCACCAATGAAATTTGGTCTATGACCTGCTTAAAGCCATTTTTTTCAGTTTCTGCTCTTTGTACTCAGCAGAGCAAGATCACACAGTCTGCCTTGACCCGTGGAGTCTCTCAGATACAAAAGTATTAGTTTTAACTTGCTGAAAGCTCTCTCACAGCTGGCCATGGAACTGCTATGGTTAATAGAAGCTGCTCAGTGGCGCCCGCCACCACCGCCCCCCCAAGTGGCACCCAGGGCACGTGCCATACCTTAGACAAGCCTCTGCCTTGCCCAGATTCAAGTTCTGATGATTGTTTCCACTCCCTGGTCTTTCCCCCATAGATCCTCCTTAAGGTTTCCAGCCACCTCCTTCCTAATTTTCTTGAAAGTTTTCAGGCCCCCCCTCCCCCCACCGCCCAGCAATACCTCTGGCGGTTTCTAGACACCCCCTCCCAAAAGCCTCCACAGTGTATTTGGTTTGTTTGTTTTAATAGATTTTATTTTTTAGTCCAGTTTTAGGTTTACAGAAAAATTGTGCAGGAAGTACAGAGAGTTCCCATAGGCCAGCTTACCCCCCTGCACACTGTTTCTCCTTTTATTAACATCCTACATTCTTGTGGTAATTTATTACAATGGATGAACCAGCCTTGATATATTATTACAAACGAAAACCCACAGTTTACATTACGGTTTCACTCTGTGTTGTACAGTCTCACAGGTTTTGACAAATGCACAATGCCGTGTGTCCACCTTTGCAGTATCACACAGAACGGTTTCACTGCCCTAAAAATGTTCCGTGCTCCACCTGTTCATCCCTCCCTTCCTCCCCATGAGCAATCACTGATCTCCCCTGCGGCTCTTAACTAGCCCCTCCAACGACCTCTGGGGTGTTTCTGGCCCACACGAAAGGTGCTGCCTGGGAACGAGGTCGGTCTGGCGGGAGGCTCCTTTCTCTCCTTTCGTAGACAGGCTCTGAGGGGCAGACGGCGGCAGAGCTGTACCAGCGCTGGGAACGGTACCGCCGGGAGTGCCAAGACACCTTGAAGGCAGCGGCGCCCCCCTTAGGTGTGGCGTGGAGGCTAGTGGCAGGGGGTGGGGCTAAGGCTGAGGGGGCGGGGTTTAGGGCGGTTCTAGGGTTGCCGGGAGGGGCCTGGAGCGAGGCTTGGAAGAGGAGACATCGGTGGTAGATGTGGGCTGGGTCCGAGGGGCCTGAGTGGAGCCTGGAGTACGTGCGACGGGCCTAGACGTGAATACAGAGGGGACTGGGGCAAGCCCCTATTGGTGGGAAAGGCGGAGAGGAAGTTTGTAATGGGAGGAGTCTTGGGCGGGGCTTGCACTAAGAGGTGGGGGCCTCAAGTGGACCACCAAAGTGGTGGAGTTTAGCGCGGAGCCTGGGGAAGGCCTCTGTGATGGGCAGAATATGGGGCGGGGACTTGCTCAGTGGGAGGGGCCCAGATTGCGGCGAGGTGGGAGGGGCCTTGGGCTGGTGGGAGGAACTTTTTCCTGCGCTTGGACCAGAGCCGCTCCAGGTGGGTGGGGCTAGGGCGAGGCTTGGGAGGGAAAGACTGAGCTGGCGCTGGATGAGCTGAGCCCTAGGTCCACTCGGTGTCTGCCCACCACACCCACCCCTAGGTCTCGCCTGCAACGGGTCCTTCGATATGTATGCCTGCTGGGACTACGCTGCACCCAACGCCACTGCCCGCGCCTCCTGCCCTTGGTACCTGCCCTGGCACCAGCACGGTGAGGCGCCCCCTGGACCCCACCCCTCCCCAGACACAAAGACCCCCGATCCGTGCCCTAGACACCCCTCCAGGTCACCTACACCCCATCTCGTGTTCCTCTCTGTCTGACTGGGTTTATCCTCTGTGAGTCCAACCCTGGCTGGGTGACCCTGACCCTGGCACATAATGTCCCTTCTTTGTCTCCCTATGTCTCCCAGGGCAAGATTCTTTTTTAATTTTATTGTGCTTTAGGTGAAAGTTTACAGTGCAAATTAGTTTCTCATTCAAAAATTTATACACCAATTATTTTGTAACATTGATTGCAATCCCCGCAATATGTCAGCACTCGCTCTTAACACCCCACGTTCCCCGTGTCCATTCGTCCAGTTTACCAGTCCCTTTCTGCCTTCTCGTCTTTGCTCTTGGGCAAGTGTTGCCCATTTGTCCTCATGTGCTTGACTGAACTAAGAAGCACTTTCCTTATGTGTGTTATTGTTCGACATTCTTTTCTATTCTTTTCCTGAATCTGCCTCTCTCTGGGCTTCTTGGTCTTCCTGGCCTCTGTGTCCCTCAGTAGCTATGTGGCCTTGGGCAGGTTTAATTTTTTTGTGCCTCACTTTCCTCGTGTGTAAAATGGGGCTGATGATATTACACATTTCATAGGCTTGTTATGAATATTAAATGAATTAATGCATGTAAAGTGCTACATAAGTATTTGTTGTCATCATCACGTTGGCTGTCTCTCCCTGCCTTTGTCTCACAGTGTGTCTTTCATTCTCTCTCTCTGCCTCTATGCCTCTGATCCCCCTTCCTTGTTTCCCCACAGTGGCCACGGGCTTTGTTCTCCGCCAGTGTGGCAATGATGGCCAATGGGGACCTTGGCGGGACCATTCCCAGTGTGAGAACCCAGAGAAGAATGCAGTCTTCCAGGTGTGTAGATGTTGGTGGGCAGGGGAAATGTAGGTTAAGACGTTGAAGAGGAAAAAAAGGGCAGTACCCTCAGGCCAAGCCTGAAACCCCTGGCACTGTTCAGGACTCTGGGTCGCAAGTGATAGAAACTCAACTCCAATTTGCTTAAAGGAGAAAGAAAGAGAAATGCATTGGCTTCTGTGATTGAAAAGTATAAGGCTACAGCTTCAGGCACAGCTGGATCTAGGTGCTCGAATGATGTGGTTGGAAGTCTGTGTCTCTCACCATATCATGTATGTTTTCCTCTGTGCTGGCTGGTCTTAGCTCTCCTATGGAGTGGCAGAGGTGGCCCCCATTAGCACCAGGCTTACATGCCACCAACCAAGCAACACTATGGAAAGACCAAGTTTCATTCTCAATAGCTCCAACATAACATCCCAGGACTAACTCTCATTGGTTCGGTTTGGGTCATATGCCAGCCCTGAACCAATCACTGTGGGAGGTGGGTGTTAGAATACTCTGATTGGCTGGGCATGCATCACATGCCCAGCTCTGGAGCTGAGGGGTGGAGTCTGCCCCACCCAGGCAAAAGTACATGGTTCCCCAAGAGAAAACTGGGCTGCTGGCAGGAGCAAAGAGCCCCCTTCTAGGGCTGAGGGAAGAGCTGAGTTCTGTTCCCATGTCTTCCTCATCCCCCTCCCCCACCCCACCCCCAGGACCAAAGGCTGATCTTGGAGCGGCTGCAGGTCGTGTATACTGTCGGCTACTCCCTGTCCCTTGCCACGCTGCTGCTGGCCCTGCTTCTCTTGAGTGTCTTCAGGTAGGGCCCCCATTTGCCCAGTAAGATGGAGTGGTCAGACTCTACAACTTCCAAGCATCCACTGGCAGTTCTATGGGAAGGGCTAGGGGTGGTTTATATGTCTGAGGACAGGTCTCCAGGGGTCCCCAGACTGCCTCCCAAATCTCCCAGGAGACTGCGCTGCACTCGCAACTACATCCACATCAACCTGTTCACCTCGTTCATGCTGCGGGCCGCAGCCATCCTCACCCGAGACCGTCTGCTGCCCCCTCCTGGCCCCTATCCTGGGGACCAGGCCCCGACCCTCTGGAGCCAGGTGAGCATGATTCCACTGCTTCCTCAAATGGGAACCTGCCCTCTTTGGTTGGGTCAGGAATTTCCCAATCCATTTACTAACTCCTACGCCATCAATGGGGGCAGTGGTGATTTAATGGTAGAATTTCCTGCCTTCCATAATGCGGGAACCAGGCTTGAGTCCCAGCCAATGCACCCATCAGTCAGTGGAGGCTGCATGTTGCTTTGATGCTGAACAGGTTTCACGAGAGCTTCCAGACTAAGACAGACTAGGAAGACAGGCCTGGCAATCTGCTTCTGAAAATCAGCCAGTAAAAACCCTGTGGATCAAAATGGTTCAATCATATTATGCGTGGGGTCCCCGTGAGTTGGGGGCTGACCGTACAGCCACTAACAACAACAACAACACTATCAACACTGTATCTCTCTAGGCTCCTCCAAATCCATTTGGAAAGGCACCCTCCCAACTCAACCCCCCCCATCATTGAATGAACTCTCCCACCTATCATTTAACTTTCCCACCTCATCACCCTCTATATTAGAATCCATTTCTTCTCTCCGATTATCTCACCCATGCTTGGACTTTTCCACCAATGAGAGAATCCACATGCTGGAGGTGAGGTGGGACAGGATGGGAAAAACCAGTTGGTGGGGGGATTTGGTGACACCAGTTGTTACTTGGAGATAAAGCAGGAGAAGATTATTAGAGGGTAGGGTACAGGGGGTGGGAGAAACTATCTGGTAGGGAGACTTAGATAGTTCCAATTGTTCCCAGGCAATAGAGTGGGAGAGACTATAGGAGCTAAAGTGGTAGGGTAATGAGGTGGGAAAAGCATCTGGTGGCAAGATGGGCCATACCATTATTACCAAGCCATGGAGGTGGGAGAGTCCATATGCTGATGGGAGAGGGTGGTGGATGGGAGAAAACTTTTGAAGGGTAGAGTAGATATCAATTCTTAGAAGGAGCTGGGGTGGGAAAGACCATATTTTGGCTTTGGAGGATTTGAGGAAAACTCTGATAGCAAGAGGGAAGATACCAATTGTTAAGGAAGTTAGAGTGGAAAGGTCTATTTAGGGGAGGAGATTAGAGTGAGTGAACCAACTAGTTGTGGTGGAGTTGATTCCCGCTCATGGTGACCCCATGTGTGTCAGAGTAGAACTGTGCTCTATAGGGTCTTCAATGGCTGATTTTTCCAAAGTAAATTGCTAGCACTTTCTTCCGAGGCACCTCTGGGTGGACTCAAACTTCCAACCTTTTGTTTAGCAGCCATGCACGTGAGCCGTTTGCACCATCCGGGGACCCCAAAGTAAGAGAAATTAACCCTAGATACCATCCATTAAGGACGTAGAGTGGGAAAAGAATATTCGATAGTAAGAGATGGTGGTGGAAGGGGGGACGCCCTGGGAGTCGTGACTGCCTCCTCCCCTTCTCTGGCTGCCCCCTAGGCCCTAGGCGCTTGTCGCACGGCCCAGATCATGACCCAATACTGCGTGGGCGCCAACTACACTTGGCTGCTGGTGGAGGGCATCTACCTGCACAGCCTCCTAGTGCTCGTGGGAGGCTGCGAGGGGGACCACTTGCGCTGTTACCTGATCCTCGGCTGGGGTGAGCCCCGACCCCGGCCCCAGCCCAGCCCAGCCCAGCGCGCCTCCGCCCGCCCTTGACTACCCTGCTGGTTGACCTCAAGGAGTCTCCTCCCCTCTCCAGGCTTGGCCTCTCCACCTCGGCTGGGGCATTCCGCGGGTCTTGGGTCTAATGGGGCCCCTGCGCGCGCTGACAGTTGCGGCGGGGTGGGGGGGCGGGGCTGGGATTTGCACAGGGGCCCCCGCGCTTTTCGTCATTCCCTGGGTGATCGTCAGGTACCTGTACGAGAACACGCAGTGAGTTGCGGGGTCTGGGGCAGGGCCTGGGAGGTGGGCAGGGCTTTGGGGGTGGCCAGGAGTTTTGAGGGAGCATGGGCGGTGCTTGGAGGAAGTGTGGGCGGTGCTTGAAGGGAACGTGGGCGGTGCTTGGAGGGAACGCGGGCGGGGTCTAAAGGAATTGGTGAGCTGGGGACTATTCGAAGAGAGGGTGGGTGGAGCTGAATAGTAGTGGGCGGGGCTTTAAATTAATGTGGGCGAGGCCTTAAGGAAGGTGGGCGGGGCCTGACGAGTGAATGTGCAAGACCCTGTGAGTATACGGGCTTGTCTGTCTCAGCTCTTCGCCCCCGTCTCCCAGGTGCTGGGAGCGGAACGATATTAAAGCCATCTGGTGGATCATCCGCACCCCTATCCTCGTGACCATCTTGGTATGGCCGGCCCCACCTCCTCCAGGCCGTCCTCCGGGATTTCCCGCCCTGGGAAGCAGACGTCCTCTTTCCTCTCCACCCCCGAGGAAGGAGTGGGACTGGTTCAGCCTCTATCTCTCCCTGCAGATTAATTTCCTCATCTTTATCCGCATTCTTGGCATCCTCGTGTCCAAGCTGAGAACGCGGCAGATGCGCTGCCCGGATTACCGACTGAGGTGCGGGGGGGGGGGGCTGGGGCGGAAGGACATGGGACACGGGGTGTGATGGCGCCTGGGACGCTGGGTCACTGCTGCCCTCTATCCCCAGGCTGGCGCGCTCCACGTTGACGCTGGTGCCCCTGCTGGGTGTCCACGAGGTGGTGTTCGCGCCCGTGATGGAGGAACAGGCCCGGGGCACCCTGCGCTTTGCCAAGCTCGGCTTTGAGATCTTCCTCAGCTCCTTCCAGGTGCGGGGGTGGTGTGCAGGGGTTCTAAACCCGTTGACCTAGGACCCTCCTCCCCAGTCATCCTCTGGCCCAGCCGCTGAGTGGGGCTTCCTCGTTCACTGGGATTTCATCATTCATTCAGCACACAATACTAAGCTAGCGCTGCCTGGGTTGGAGAAAGTGGCTGGGACCAAGACTGAGTCGCCCCAGCAGTACTGCCTCCTGCTCTTCACAGAGCTGGGACTCCGAGGCCTGGCAGACCTGAGGCCAAATTCAGGCTCTGTCACTTCCCAGATGCTTCTCCTTCCACGCTGGATGAGTGGCGTTGGATAGATGTCTTCACCTTAAGGTCGGGACTAGGGTGAGGCAAGCAGGTGCCTGTTGTTAGTTGCCCTGGAGGTGATTCCAACTCATGGTGACCCCAAGTGTTACCGAGTAGAACTGAGCTCCATAGGGTTTTCTCTGCATGTGGGGTTGCCATCAGTTGGAATCAACTTGTTGGCCACTAAAAACAACAGTCTTAATAAAAGTAAATCACCAGGACTTTTCTTGTGCAGTACCAATGGGTGAGTTCGAACTGCCAACCTTTCGGCTGGTAGTGGAGTGCACGTCCTCCGTGTTCACCACCCAGGGACCTAGCAGGTGCCTAAGGCACAAAATTTCAGGGAGCAGAATTTCTGTTTGGGGCAATGGAAACATTTTGGAAGCAAAGAGTGGTGATGGGTATACAATATTGTGAGTGTGATTAACGCCACTGGATTGTACACTTGAAAGCGGTTAAAATGGCAAATTTTAGGTTGCGTTTATATTTTACCACACACATACACGATTTTAAGGAGGCACTCTTTCCAAAATTTAAGGCCAGCCCTGCACTTGCTTGCCTCACCCCAGTCCTGACCCTGCTTCACTTTGCGGAGCCTCAGTTTTCTCACCTCTAAAGTGGGGACAATACTGGCCTTACCTCACAAGACTGTTCATGCATCCAGCAAATATTTATTGAGCACTTATTACGTGCTAAGCGCTGGTCCAAGCTGACTGTGGGAGTACAACCAAGAACCAAATAGATAAAGGCCCCTCCCTGCCCTCTGGTGGTAAAGACAGACCTTAAATATAAAACATACAAGTAACATGTACAGAATGGAGCCCTGGTGGTGCAGTGGTTAAGAGTCAGGCTGCTAGCCAAAAAGGTCAGTGGTCTGAATCCACCAGGCCCTCCTTGGAAACTCTATGGGGAAGTTCTACTCTGTCCTATAGGGTCGCTAGGAGTTGGAATCGACTGCCGGCAAAGGGTTTCAGGTTTTATGTACAGAAAGTCCAATGACATG
>NW_004444023.1:612322-652470 GCF_000243295.1 Trichechus manatus latirostris
GGGGAGGGGTGGAGAGCAAGAAAAGAGAAGGATGGGGTTACTGTTTCAGACAGGAGGTCAGCGAAGGCTTTCCTGAGAAAGAGATGCTGGAGAAGGTGAGGGGAAACATCAGGCAGATATTTGGGGGAAAGGTTCCAGGAAGAGGAACAGGAAGTGCAAAGTCCCTGAGGCAGAGAGTACTTGGTGTGACCGAAGAAACACGAGGGCTGGGGGGCCTGAAGCAGAGGGAGCCGGCAGGAGTGAGGGGAAATGAGATCAGAGCTGTAAGGGATGGGGGCAGATGGTGCAGGAACTTGTGGAGGACTTTGGCTTTGATTCTGAGTGAGGCGGGAACCCCGACAGGGCTCTGAGCAGAGTTAGATTTTAACAAGACGGTGGGGAGTAATAATAAGATTGGGAGACCCTGGATGGTGCAAATGGTTAAGTGCTCCGTTACTAACTGAAAGGTTGGCAGTTGGAGTCCATCCACAGGCGTCTTGGAAGAAAGGCCTAGCGATGTACTTTTGGAAGATCCAAGACATTGAAAACCCTATGAAGTGCAGTTCTACTCTGACACACATGGGGTCACCATGAGTGGGAATCGACTCCATGACTACGGAAGAGAATAGGTAACAATATGTGCGTGGCACTCCAGCTTCTTGTATATTAATGTTATTGGTGTTCTTGGGTGCCGTCAATTCCAATCCATAACGACCCCGTGTGACAAGAGTTTAACTGCCCCATAGGGTTTTCTTGGCCGTAATTTTTACGGCAGCAGACAGGCAGGTCTTTCTCCCGAAGAGCAGGTGGGTGGGTTCAAAACGCCAACATTTTGTTTAGGAGCAGAGTGCTTAACCTTTGCATCACCAAGTCTCCTTATGTTACTAATAGCTCAATTAATTACCACAACCACCACTCTATTATTACTCCATTTTCCAGATGAGGAAACTGAGGCACGGAGTGGCTAAGCAGCTTGCTGAAATGGGGAAGCAGGTTTCAAACCCAGGCAGCCTATTTCCAGAGACTCCGGTTCTTAACTCTGCCCTGCATAGCTCAGCAAAGCTGCGAGGTTGAGAGTGGGAGCCGGAGCTAGGGAAAAGGGGATTGCAATAGTCTAGGACCGGGGGAGTCCGAATCGATTGCACGGCAAGGGGTAACAGCACCAGAGTGGAAGCAGTCGCGTGGTGTGGTGCTGGGTAAGGGTCAGAACGCATTAAGGAGGTGGTTCTAATCCTACGTCCACCTCAGATTTAACTCTGCCCTTCTCTGGCAGGGATTCCTGGTCAGCATCCTCTACTGCTTCATCAACAAGGAGGTAGGGAGAGCCCGCCCGCTGCCCGCCTGCGCCCTCTGGCGGCCGCGCTGGGAAAGGCGCGCTGGGCGGCGCCTCGGAACGCGGTCCAATTGCAGGTGCAGTCGGAGATCCGCCGAGGCTGGCACCGCTGCCGCCTGCGCCGCAGCCTCGGCGAGGAGCAGCGCCACCCGCCAGAGCGCGTCTCCCGGATCCTGCCCAAGGACCCCGGCCCCGGCAAGGTCCCCACCGGCCGCGCCCTGTCCTTGGGGACCCTCCCAAGGCCTGGGGATGAGGCCAGCAGGGTTTTGGAAAGTTACTGCTAGGCAGTGGAATTCCTGTGTCCATTCAGTTAGCACGTATTTATTGAGCGCCTACTGAGTGCCAGGCCGGGCGTGGGGGGTGCTCGGGAAATGGGGGAGAATGAAACAAAAGACCATGTCCGTGCGCTCATGGAGTTTACAACTGGGTGGAGGAAACGGTGAAGACAAAGTATCAGGTTAGACACTGTGGAAAGGCTTATGAAGGGAGATCAGAAGGGGGCCTAAGGTGGTCAAGGAGGGCTTCTCTGAGGAGGTGACATTTAAGCTATGCCAGAAACAGGTGAAGGAGACAGCTTTGGGAGGAATAGGGGGATGCGATGCTAGGCAGAACAGCATGTGCAAAGGCCCTGTGGCAGGAAGGAGCTTGGCTTGTCTGCAGAGCAGAAAGGAGACCTGTGTGGTTGAATGGAATGAAACAGAACAAGAGACGGTGACACAGAAAGGGCAGGGGCTACAGAGTCTAGATTTTACTTCAGGTGCATTGAAGACTCTTAGCAGCAGTATCTCAGGGGCTGATGTTTTAAACAGATCCCTCTGTCTGTCGTGTAGGGGAACAGACTGTCGGGGGTGCGGGTGGACACTTGGAGTCCAGTGAGGAGGCAAATGCAGGTGGTAGGTGCTGGTGGCCACAGAGGGCTGAGGAGCGATCAGATTCTGGAGATAGCTGAGAGGACCTGGTGATGGTTTTAATGAAGACAGTGCATCCAAGAAAGGTGGCAAGGAGGAGCTCTGGGTTTGGGATGGTGGAGAAAGGAAACAGGGAGATGGGTTGGGGGGAGGGTGGCAAACCAAGAGTACTCTGGGACCTGTTAAGCAATGCCTGTAGGACACCCAAGGAGAGGTAGATATAAGCGTCTGGAGCTCCCAAGAGATAAGAGCTGGAGATAGAAATGTGAGAGGCACTGGCATCCAGAGAATTCTGGGTGGAGATATGAACATGAGCAATTTGGGGTGAGCCTCAGACCTGAGACTGGGGAGACTTCGCTTACATCCAGAGTGGCCAGGACCACCACTAGCTGGGGAGTGTGGGCACAGATCCCACCACCATTTCACAGATGAGGATATTGTGGCTCCATCCTGCTGCCCGACTGTTATAACTGCTTTCGAGATTAATATTGATGCCAGTGGGCGGCCCCTGGGCGCTGGGAGAAGTGGGAGGAGGCTGGCAGCCTCACTGTGGTTGGACCACCTGTACACATGCAAGACCCTCCCTCCTTAATTCCCCCCTCCACACATACACTTAGATTCAGTTAATACCTGGGTGTTGTTGATTTTCCCCCGGGGTCCCCAGCTCCCTGGACAAATGTGCCCCAGAGCAGCTGAACTCAGAGCCTCCTCAAGGCTGTGGCCTGCCGGCCCCCTTTGTGGGTTCTAACAGGGTGGTGGCCCCAGGGCAGGGCCCTTGTAAATAAAGCATGAGAAACAATTATTTGTCATGTTTTGTGAGTTGGGAGGAACCACTCTGAGAAGAGGGGCTGCGTGGGGCCAGTGGTGACCAGGATGGCCTTGCCCCCTCCGCAGGGCAGCGCTGCTCTACTTCAGCCAAGTGTTGCCAGAGAAAAGGTGGACACCATGCTGCCACTACCCACTGCCTAGAAGCTCCAACTGGGAATGGTATATGTAATCTCCTGATGCTTAATTATTTGCAGTGTATACAGATGAAAATTATGTGTCTATATGTATACATGGAGCCCTGATGGCGCAGTGGTTAAGAGCTCAGCTGCTAACCAAAAGGTCAGCGTTCAAATCTACCAGCCACTCCCTAGAAACCCTATGGGGCAGTTCTACTCTGTCCTATAGGGTCACTATGAGTTGGAATCGACTCGATGGCAATGGGTTTGTTTTTTCTCATTTACATGTATACATATATGTGCATGTATGCATGTATGTGTATAAAGGAGCCCTTGTGGTGCAGTGGTTGAAGTGACTGACTGCTAACCAAAGGACTGGTGGTTCAAAACCACCATCGGCTCCACAGAAGATGCCAGCAGTCAGCTTCCATAGAGATTTATGGCCTTGGGAACCCTACGGGGTCGCTATGAGTTGGAATTGATTTGATGGCAGTGGGTGTTTTGGTGGGTATATATACATGCACACACATAAAAATGTTTGTGCCATTTTCTGAGGGCTGCTTCTCTAGAGTTTAGTTCGGGAATTATAAAGAGTGTGGCCTCTGAATCCTAACAGGCCGGTTCACATCTTAGTTTGGCTACTTATTAGCTATGTAATTTGGGCAAAGTTCTCAACCTCTCTGTACCTGTCTCTACTTCCAGAAAATGGGTGAAATGATGTAGCTATATCCCAGGGTTGCCTGAGATTTAAATGAGGTGTTGTTAGCTGCTATCAAGTCAGCCCGACTCATGGTGACCCCATGCACAACGGAATAAAACTCTGCCTGGTCCTGCGCCATCCCCATGATTGGATGCAGATGGGACCGTTGTGATCCATAGGGTTTTTCAGGTCTCCAGGCCTTTCCTTCTAGTCAGTCTTAGTTGGGAAGTTCCACTGAAACCTGTTCAGCATCATAGCAACAGCAAGACTCCACTGACAGATGGTTAGTGGCTGCTCATGAGGTCCCTTGGGCAGGAATCAAACCAGGGTTTCCTGCATGAAAGCTAAGAATTCTACCACTGACCCACCAGCTACCTTGGCAACTGTCGCGTAGTGTTAGTCCCGCAGCTTCTGCTTTAGCTTTTACCTCCTGAATGATGAGCTGCTCAGAAACCACTGGGGCAGGGAGGGGGTGGGCGAGGAGGAAATTAATATTGATGCCAAGCAGGGTGCCTAGAGCAGGAATCTGCTGCCAGCCTGCAAGGCAGGGAAACCAGTGTCCACCTCCTGGTGAAGACAAGTCAACAGCCAGGGGAGACAGGGCAGAGATCCAAACCCAGGACCGCAGGACTCCAGGGCTTGTGCTGCCACTGCTCCTGCGTAAGAACCACATGCTTAGGGTGGCCTGTGGCAGTACCACTGCCCCCATTCCACAGATGAGGACACTGTGGCTCCATCCTGCTCATGAGAGCCTGGCTCCCTGGGTTTGACCGCAGCTCCACTGTTTCCTAATTGGGTGACACCGGGCAAGTCACTTGCTCTCTGGGCCTCAAGTGGCCTCGCTTGCCACCTCGCGGGAAAAAGATGTGGCAGTCTGCTTCTGTAAAGATTGACAGCCTTGGAAACCCTCTCTGGTTTGTTTTAATTTAGTGTCTACCCCTTAGGATGGTCATTCCAATTACACGTGGAGCGCTTACTTGTTAGGTGCCATCAGTAGATTCCGACTCACAGTCACTCCATGGGACAGAGCAGAACCGCCCCAAAGGGTTTTCTAGGTTATAGTCTTTATGGAGCTACTTGGTGGGTTCATATTGCCAACCTTTCAGTTAACAGCTGATGCTTAACCGTTGTGCCACCAGGGCTAGTGAAGCGCTTAGTAAACGCCACCTTTATAACCTCACAAGGAGCCCTGCTGGTGCAGCGGTTAAGTGCTCAGCTGCTAACCGAAAGGTCACGGTTTAAACCCACCAGCCACTCCATGGGACAAAGATGTGGCAGTCTGCTTCCATAAATATTTACAGCCTTGGAAAGAAACCCTATGGGGTAATTCCACCCTGTCCTATAGAGTCACTATAAGTCAGTACTGACTTGAGGGCAACAGGTTTTATAACCTCACAGCCACTGCCCTGTGTGTCAGGCCCTGTCCTCGCTGCAGGGCCTCCAGCTTGGCCACCACCTCTACTGCTGATGGGTTCACAGGGCATCTCACCCGAGCTTGACCCTGCGGACTCCCACGTCCCCTTGGTCCTATCTGGAGAAGGGAGACAGGTCGAGGGTGGGGGAGAGCACCACGGGCATGCACCAGGGATCCTCCTGAACCCCCTAATAAAGAAGGCCTTCCTTTCCCACCTCTACCTCCCTCTATCTGTCAGAGACTCTCCCTCAAGGGTAATTATTTCAGGGGTAGTGGAGCTCAGCTTTCAGTCACAGGTTTGGGAGTGAAGCAGGTCTGAATCACAGCACAACCACTTATTGGCTGGGGCCTCTTGTGAAAGTGGCATCCTGTTCCTGTGCCTCAGTTTCCTCTTCTGGTGAAGGGAAATAATAAATGACAGTGCCTACCTCACACTGTTGGGAAGACGCCCAGAAAGCACTGAGCCTAGAGCCTGGCGCCCAACAGCTCAGCAGGTACTAGCCACGAGCGCGTTCATGGGTACTGCCGGTTTTAAATGTGTGTCGGCTCCTCCTGTCCGTGAGGGCAGGGCCAGGGTGCTCTCGTGCACTGTGGTGTCCCCAGCAGCGCAACACAGGGGCACCTGGGAGATGTGTGTTGACTGAATAAACGAGAAGAAGAAAAAAGAAAGGAATTTTGAATGAAGCAGAGACTCATTGAGAGCAGCAGGGAGAAGGGACAGAGAGTGATGAGAAGCTAGAAAAGACTAGAACAGGAAAGAGAGCAAGAGCTTCCTCTGGCATCAAAACTGAGAGGTTATTTCCATCCAACCCATCGACTTCATCAGTGGAGACAGCCCTTCCAGGCCCTTCCGCATGCCAGGGTGGGGCTCAGAGAGGTCCTTGTTCCAGTGCTTAGTCCCAGAGCTCCAGCTGCCATCTTCCCTCCCTCTCCCAAGTCCGCCCCACTCACAAGGCCCTGGGCCCAGACAGGTACTAGTAGAAAAAACAGGGACTTTATTATTCCCAACACAGAGGCAGGTCTTCAAGGGGCGGCAGGAGTTGGTTCTGGGGCGGGAACAGGCCCCTACTTGCCCGCGATGAGTGGGTTCCGCAGGACCACGATGACCGAGTCCCCACGCAAGAACATCTTGGAGATATAGCGGTCCTTGTTGACGGGCTTGGACTTCTTCTTGCCCTTGCCGCTCTTGGGGACCTCGGTCCACATCTCCTTCACGTTCTCCAGCACCATGTTGCAGTGCCTAGTGGGGGCAAGGGTAGGGAGACACCGGGAGTGAGGGGAGCGTGGTGATCGCCCTGCCTTCTCCCTCTAGTGGGACAGTGTGAACAACAGGGCACATCCCAGGGCCAGGACCAGCTGGGTTCCATCCCACCCCTGCAAGTTCCTAGGATAAGGCTTGGGCAGGGGACTTCACCCCTCTGTGCCTCAGTTTCTTCCCCTCTAAAATGGAGACAATCATGGTACCTGCCTCATGGGGGTGTTGTGAAGACTAAATGAATATATCCAGTATTTGTAAGTGTTTAGAACAGGGCAAAGGGTAAATGCAAAAGGAATTATTCTGCTTGTGCTTTTTCCCTCTGAGTGCTTCTGGAGGTGTCTGTCCTCCAGAGGCTTCTAGGGTGTTGGGGCTTGAGGCTACACATGACCCATGCGCTCCAGTCCTGCTTTGTCCCTGTCACTGGGGTGCCTTCTGGACAAGTGAATGGCAGCATGGGTAAGCTCATTCCATAAACACTTGTGGAACGCCTACTCCATGGATTGCTCAAAATACAACGGATACAGCGACAAATAGACAATCTCAACCACCATGTCCGATTAGGTCGTTCACCTGCATTAAATCATTGAATCTTTGCAACCATCATGATTACCGCCACCGGAGTCTCCAGATGACACAAACAGTTAAGCGCTTGGCTGCTAACCAAAAGGCTGAAGGTTCAAGTCCACTGAGAGGTGCCTCGGGAGAAAGGCCTAGCAATCTACTTCTGAAAAATCAGCCATTGAAACGTCTATGGAGCACAGTACTACTCTGACACACAGGGGGTTGCCGTGAGTTGGAATCGACTGAAGGGATGAAGTCACCTGTTGAGGGTCAGGTGGCTGCGAACAGAGTTGGGACATGAACCCAGGCGGGCCGACTCCTGACTGCATGCTCACAGCAACTGCACTGGAGGGGCAATGAGAGACAGCCACACCACGGGGCTTCTGAGAAACCTTGTCTTCAAGCTTTTCAGACTCGAGGTGGGCTGCTCTCCAGGCCTGGACAAAACACCTCCCGAGACCTGGGCACTCACCTGTCGAAGGCCTTCACGCGGCCCAGAAGCTTCTTGTTGTTGCGACAGTTGATGAGCACTTGGGTGTTGTTCTTGACTGACTGCGTGAGCACGGAGAGGGGCCCTGTGTTAAACTCCTCCTCCTCCCGCTTCTGCAGCTCCTCCGGGGTCATCTCGCTCTTGGGCTTGTTGAGGAGGCTCCTAGGTGGCAAGCACGAGATGTGGGTAAGAGGGGCTGGAGCACGGGGGAGTCAGAACCTCACATTTGGTGGCTCCCCAGCCTTGCCCAAACACACCCACCCTCCTCCAGCTCAGTCCTCTCTCAGCATCACCACTTGGATGTCTGCTATGGACTGAACTGTATCCCCCTAAAATATGTGTTGTAATCATTAACAAGAACTTGGCTGCTAACCAAAGGGTCGGCTGTTCGAATCTACTGGCCACTCACTGGAAACCCTCTGGGGCAGTTCTACTCTGTCCTATGAGGTTGCTGTTAAGTCGGAATCCACTGACGGCAAGGTTTTTTTTTTTTAAATACCTGGGGATGTGACATGTTTGGGAATAGGGTTTTCTTTTGGATGTTAATGAGGCCCTATCCTAGTCACTTCTGAGTGATAAAAATAGCCAATAAGACACATCGCCAAGGAACTGTGGAACACAGGGGCTACAGATCATCCACCAGAGGACTTCTAGCCTCCTGAACCATGAGAAAATAAATCTCTGTTCTTTAAAGCCATCCACTTGTGGTATTTGTGTTACAACAGCACTATTTAACTAGGACAAGGCCTAACAGACATTTCCACCATTGCATGCATGTCCCAGGCTGAGCTCCAACCACCCCAATCTACTCCATCCACAGCTCCTCCGTCTCTGTTGATGGCAACTCTATTCTTCCAGTTCTCTGGGCAAAAAACTCTTGTCAACTTAGCTCCTCACTTTCTCTTGTATCCTACATCTGTCAGCGAATCCTGCCACCTGCCTCTAAAATACATGTAGAATCTGACCGTTTCTTACTATGGTCACCACCCTAGCCAAATCCTCCATCATCTCTCCCCTGGAGTCTTACTGGTCTCTCTTCTTCCACCCCTGCTCCCTGACGGTCTATTCTCCACGGAGCAGCCCAAGGGGTTGTATTAAGACAAAGTCACTCAGCAAAACCCTTCCATGGTTCCCATCTCAGTGTAAACCCAACAAAAAAGAACCTGACGCCACTGAGTCAATGCCAACTCACAGTGACCCTATAGGACAGAGTAGAACTGCTCCCTGGGGTTTCCAAGGCTGCAATCTTTATGGAAGCAGACTGCTACATCTTTCTCTTTCAGAGCAGCTGGGGGCTTTGAACCACCAACCTTTTGGTTAACAGCCGAGCACATAGCCACTGCCCCACCAGGGCTCATTCATCTCAGTGTAAGAAGTTCAGTTTTTGCCATGCCCTACATCTGCAACACCCCCCACCCCACCCCTCCCTCATTCTGCTCCAGTCACAGTGGCCTCCTGGGTGGTCTCTGAAGATCTATTAGGCAAACTTTCATCTTAAAGCCTCTGCATTTACTTTTCCCTCTGCCTGGACACCCCTGGGATATCTGTGTGGTTTCCTCTTTCACTTTCCTCAAGTGTCACCTTCTTAATGGGGTCTTCTGTGCTAGTTATTAAGTTATTGTCTCTCAAAATTGGCATTCTTCATTGTTTTTAGCCTGTTCTACTCTGAAACACGTGGGGTTGCCATAAATTGGAATTGACTTGATGGCAACTGGGTTAGGTTTTTTTTTGTTTTTATCGCTTCACCTAACACACCATATACTTTACTTGTTTACTATATTTATGGCCTGTCTTTCCCCCCATAAGCTGCACCAGGGAAGACATTTTTTCTGGGGGGTGGGCAGTTTCTATCCTATTCACTGACGGACCCCAGGTATCTAAAGCAGTGCCTGGTACATAAAGAGCACCCAGTAAATATTCGGTGAATAAATGAGTAAAATCAGTCCAGTGATTTATTATTCATAAAAGTCGCGAATCACGCTGAAAAGCCGCCAGTCTCTAGATCAAACTATCCGGTTAAGTCTCTCATCTCAAATCATTATTCCTAAAAAAGCACCCGCCTCCCGCAAGTTCCTTATCCGCAGAAACACTTCCTCTCAGTATTTAACAAGACTAGTTATCTGGGAAAGCCCCCAGCCCGTTATCTGATAAAGCAGCCCTTTCTCCCGAACTCATCCGTAAAAGGCCCCATTCCCGTTCTCACATCCATCAAGAGAAAAGTCCTTCATTTTACTCATAAAATTTCTGCCTTCGCCCCTGGCTATCAGGAAAGGGCCCTCTCACCCTCTTCCAACCGTTAATCAGCCAAATTTACACCCTCAACCCCACTCCCGCCGCCTGGTACCGGCCCGGCCTCACATGGTGCAGACTGCGTTCTGAAGCAACTCTTGTCTCCTCCGCGCTGCTTCTGCCTCTGAAGGGAAAGGCGGGACTTCCGCTTCCTGCGGCCCACTTCCGTCAGCGCCTGCGCAAACCTAACCAGCAGGGGGCGTGGTCTGTTGCTATGGTGCTCCCCGCCAGCTGTGCCTAGTAATGGGATTAAAGCCTTGCGCAGAGGTTCGAGACCACTCAGAACCAGTTGGGGGCAACTGTTCACAACAATGCAGGGGAAAACAAAGGTGGTCCGACTCGAACCATTTCGCTGTAGAACAGGATAGGCTAAAGGAGAGAAGCGACACAGCATTTCCAAATACCCGCCGGCCAGGCCCTCAGGGGCGCGGCCTCTGCAAAACCAATCCGCTCCTCGCTGCAAGGATGGGTTCCGCCGCTTTTTCCTCAGGGACGGTTCATTTTCGCGTCTACGGATTTCTTCGACTCGGCACAACCAATCCCTTGCCTACATCCGGGAGGGGCGTAGACCTGCGCTGGGGACGACGAAAGTTTTCCAAGATCAAACGCTTGCCATTGGCTTCTCCTCTTCCGCTGAGGCGGAGCCTGGCACTTCCGCGCTCCCGTTTGGGTTGTGCTGCTCTCAGGGGAACCAATCCTGCCCCAGGGAGGCAGGAGGCGTGTTCTCAGACCGAGAGTTTCCATTGGTTTCCCTGCTCTCCGGGGGTGTGGGATAATGCCGTCGCTCTGGTTGCTCATTGGCCCCTGGACTGTATGGCTAGGCCTGAACTGGCGGCTCCCTGGTCGAGGACTGGGTTACTGGGCAAAGCTACCATGCGTTCCGGGAGCCGTGGGCGGTCCCGGCTACGGCTCGGGGAGCGCGGCCTCTTGGAGCCCCCCTCGCCGCCCAAGCGCCGCCTACTACCGCGGGCGCAGCTGTTGCCCCTGCTGCTGCTGGCGCTGGCCGTGGGCTCGGCGCTCTACACCATCTGGAGCGGCTGGCATCGGGGTACCGAGGAGCTGCCGGTAGGCCGGGAGCTGCGGGTGAGGCCAGACGCGGGCCCAGGCTCTGTGGGGACCCTCTCTCCCCGCCGAGCCTTCTCCAGGGTCTGAGGTTGACTGACGTGGCCTTATGGTGTGGCCCTAAACGCAGGTGCCGCAGTCTCCATCATTCGAGTGCATGCACCTTTCCAACGGAATAAGGTTCCGGGTTTGTTTTGTAATTCTGGCTCCCCCTTAAGAGGAAGGGTCTGGAACGGTCACAGAGCGTTTGGCGATCAGGG
The DNA here is from genome assembly GCF_000243295.1 of Trichechus manatus latirostris. NCBI lineage: Eukaryota > Metazoa > Chordata > Mammalia > Sirenia > Trichechidae > Trichechus > Trichechus manatus. The sequence goes on from NW_004444023.1 coordinate 623,521, forward strand.
TTCTAATCCTAAATCAGCTGTCTGGAAGAGATCCTTCCTCCCCTGGCCCTTGATTTCCCCATCAGGATTGGGTAGGCTGGAACAGATGGACTTCAAGGGACTTTTTTCCTGGGGCTAGGATTTATCCTAGAAGCCACCGATGCCTATGATGCTTATGAAGAGGAACAGGGCTCCTTATGGGCAGCGGCGCCCGGGGGAGGGTCGGAGTGGGATTGCTCTCATGTTCTGCACTTCTCTTCTCCACCTTTCCCCCCTACCAAGGCCCCGGTGATCGGAAGCCTCTCGGAAGCCCAGCTGCGGAGGGTGATCGGGCAACTGGACCCGCAGCGTCTCTGGAGCAATTATCTGCGCCCCTTGCTGGTGGTGCGGACTCCGGGCAGTCCCGGCAGTCTCCAAGTCCGAAAGGTAAAGGACTGGACCTCCAAGCCCTGAGCACCCCCAGCCCTCAGGACGAATGAATAGGAACTGGGCATCCTGCCAAGATAACAAAGCAGCTAAGGGGCGGAGTGGGGCTCTGATTGGAAATAATCCGTCTCCAGTCCCACTAGGCTGTACTACCCCCATCAAAAGCTTACTATATGCCAGGTGCAAGCAACAGCCCTATTAGGTGGGTACCAATATGATCTTCATTACGCAGATGGGGAGACTGAGGCTCAGAGAGGTTGGACACTGCCCAAGTCCTATAGCTAGTAAGTGATTTGTTGTTGTTAGTTGCTGTCAGTTCTAACTCATGGCAACCCCATGTGTGCAAGGTAGAATTGATTTATAGGGTTTTTAAGGCTGTGACCTTTCAGAAGTAGATTGCCAGGCCTTTCTTACGAGGTGCCACTGGGTGGGTTTGAACCGCCAACCTTTTTGCTAGTAGTCGAGCACGTAACCGTTTGCACCATCCAGGGACTTGTAATAAGTTTTGAAGGCACACAGGCTGACTCCAGAGCTGGTGCTGGAACATCTCTGTATCGCCTCCCAGAAAGCATTGGAGTCATTTAACTACTTCCTGAGTTGGAATCCCAGCTCAGCCGTTTGGGTGTGACCTTGGGCTAGTTTCTATCTTTTTTTGTTTTATTGTGTCTCGGGTGAAAGTTCACAGCTCAAGTTATTTTCTCATACAAAAATTTATATACATACTGTTTTGTGACATTAGTTGCAATCCCCACGGACTAGTTTTTTTTTTTTTAATTGTGCTTTAAGTGAAACTTTACAATTCAAGTTAGTCTCTCATATAAAAATTTATACATACATTGTTTTGTGACCCTTGTTGCTCTCCCTATACTGTGACAGCACACTTCTCATTTCCACCCGATTTCCCATGTCCATTCAACCAGCTCCTGACCCTCTCTGCCTTCTCATCTCACCTCCGGACAGAAACTGCCCATTTAGTCTCAAGTATCCACTTGAGCTAAGAAACACACTCTTCATGAGTATCATTGTATGTCCCATAGTACTTGACTAGTTTCTTAACCTGTTTCCTCATCTGCAAAATGGGGCCAATGACAATCCCTACCCTGTAGAGCTCTGTAGAGTTCACAGAACAGGGCCTCGCAAATGTTGAGTGCTATTTCAGAGTGAGCTGTGATTAATCTTGTTGGCATCTTGCCTGGCATCCAGTAGGTGCCCGGTAGAAGTGTGTCAAGGGAAGGTTTAAACATGGGGCTTGCTAGTCAGCCCAGCAGCTCTGCATGGCTCAGGGCACATGCCCCTTCTCCCAGCCTCACCCTAGGCCCTGCCCACCCTCCCACCTCTCTCTTGCTACTAGTTTCTGGAGGCCACACTGCGGACACTGACAGCCGGCTGGCACGTGGAGCTGGACCCCTTCACAGCCTCGACGCCCCTGGGGCTACTGAACTTTGGCAACGTGGTGGCCACACTGGACCGGGGGGCTGCCCGCCATCTCACTCTCGCCTGCCATTATGACTCCAAGTTCTTCCCACCCAGCTCAGCTCCCTTCGTGGGAGCCACAGATTCGGCTGTGCCCTGTGCCCTTTTGCTGGAGCTGGCCCAGGCCCTTGACCTGGAACTGAGCAGGGCCAAGGAGCAGGTGAGGAGCCGGGGCTGGGGGTGGGAGGATACCTTCACCCTGGTACAAGCCACCATCCTCTCTTGCCTGGGTGTCTGTCACCTTTTGGTCTTCTGCTTCATTCCATGAACAGAGCCACAAAGATCTTTCCACACCCTGAATGTCAGACCTGTCTCCTCTGCCCAAAACCCTCCCATGGCTCCTACCTCATTTAGAGCATAAGCAGAGCCCTTACAGTACCCCCGAGGTGTGCCATTACCTGTCTGATCTCATCTCTCACCTCTCACCCTGGCACACTGCTGTAACCACACTCGCCTCCTCTGTGCTCCTCAAACTCACAAGGTTCACTCCCACCTCAGGACATTTGCACTTGCTGTTTTCTCTGCTGGATCCCACAGCAATCAAGTGTAGTGACTACAGACAGGGGCTCAGGGTGGGGGTGGGGGCTCAGACAGACATGGGTTCACATCCTGCCTCTGCCTCTTACCAGCTGAGTGAACTTGGGCAAGTGGCTTCATCTCTCTGAGTCTCAGTTTTCCTGTTTGTAAAATGGGCATGGTGGTAATGATAATAGGAGTATCTACCTCGTGGACTCAGAGAGATTAAATGAGACCAGGATCATAGTAAGTATGCAGTAAGGGGTAACTAACATTCATTCCTGTTGGGAGGACCAGTGCTTTATCCTTTGGCCCTCTGGACTCCTCTGATTTATGCCTAGAATGTCCTTTTCCAGATATCTTCCTGGCTGGCTCCCACCCTTCATTCAAGTGTCTACTCCAACGTCACCTACTCAAAGAGGCCTTCCCGGCCACCCTGAAATAGTTCCCTGTCACTATCTCATGCTTTGTGGTACTTTATGCTGATTTGTTTGTCTGTCTCCCCAGCTAGAATAAGCTTCCTGAGGACAGGGACTTGGCTTCTTTTGTTCCCTCCCTGCTATATGCCCTGGGCCCAGAATATTGCCTAGCATAAAGTAGGACAGTAATAAAAATGTATGGAGTGAATGAATAAAATCACTTATCATGCTCCTCCCCTGCTCAAACCCCTTCCATGGCTCTTCAGTGCCCCTGTAACAAAGCTCAAACTGATTTTCCCTTGCTAACCCCTCCAGCCTTCTCTCAAACATCTCTGGCCTCTTCCCTGGTCCCAGCCTTGCCCCAGAATATTCTTCCCTCTGCTCCCCCATCCACTTTTGCCAGGCCAGCCCCCACTTACCCTCAGTGCAAACATCCCTTCGCCAGACCCAATGCCCTCCCTAAGCTACTCTCTCTCAGGACCCTGTAGTTCTCAACAGCATTTGTCCCATCTGCAGTTAACTACACCGACTCCTCACTTATCGACATGGTTAGGTTCCAAAGACCAGGTCATTATGCGAAAATTGGCATTATGTGAAAATGGAGGATGACCACATCAGATCACCAAATGGAGGATGACTACATCATTACATAACTGTCAAACCACTGAGAATCATGGCCCAGCCCAGTTGACACATAACCTAACTATCACAGGCAGCGTTATTCTTGCCTTGCACCTCAGTGTTCGTTACTGCCAGATGTATGTTGTTAATGCACAAAATAGTCGGATAGATTTTTTCATTGTCGTAAATGCAAAATGTCAGTTAACCAGACAGTTGATAAATGAGGAGTAGGTGTCGTGTAATTCTTCGTTTGCGAGTCTCTCTGCCAAACCGAGCTTGAATAATAACAATAATAATCAGAGCTAATGGCACAAACAGTTAAGCACTTGACCACTAGCCAAAAGGTTGGTGGTTCAAACCCACCCAGAGGTACTTCGGAAGACAGGCCTGGCAATCTGCTTCAGGAAGGTCACAGCCTCAAAAATTCTATGGAGCAGTTCTACTCTGCACACATGGGGTCACCATGAGTCGGAATCCACTTGATGGCAATTAACAACCACCACCCTTATTTAGTTACTGTGCATCAGGCACTGTTCTTTGGCCTGGATTTGAATCCTACTCTATGAATGGAACTGGTATTAACCCCGTTTTCCAGATGAGGAAACTGAGGCTTTGAGGAGTACTTCTTGGCTACGAAGTGGCCCAGCCAAGATTTGAACCCAGGCAGTCTGACTCAGAGTCTATACTTTTGGCCGCTGCACTTTGAGGAAGTAGACCTGGTTTGCTCTTTTCGGTTGCGTGGGTGGGTTGAGGCTGAGGGCCTGGCACTGGCTGACCCTGACCATCCGCTCCCACAGGCAGCCCCAGTGACCCTGCAGCTGCTCTTCTTGGATGGCGAAGAGGCGCTGAAGGAGTGGGGACCCAACGACTCCCTTTATGGCTCCCGGCACCTGGCCCAGGTCATGGAGTCTGCCCCCCACAGTCCTGGCCCCACCAGGATCCAGGCTATTGTAAGATCAGGGCCCCACCCAGATTCCAAAGAGGAGGGAGAGGGTGAGGTGGAGTTGGCAGACTCCCACCCGGCCTCCTCCATCTGCGGCCTCTCTTCCTAGGAGCTCTTGGTGCTTCTCGATCTCCTGGGAGCCCCCCACCCAACCTTCTACAGTCACTTCCCGCGCACGGCCCGCTGGTTCCATCGGCTGCGGAGTATCGGTAAGGGCCATGGTAGAGGCAGGTACTACCTGGGATGCAGGAGGGCAGGCCGGAGGTGGGATGCACACGTATTCCTAAGGAGTCCTCTGTCCTTTCTCTCCACTTCCACAGTCTCTAAGGAACGAGGGCCGAAACACAAAATGATCCCACAGCAGTCTAATGTAAATAAACACAGGGGCTGTGGGGTCAGGCAGCCTTGGGTTCCAACCCTGCCTTTGCCTCTTACCAGCTGTGTGAACTTGGACAATTGGCTTCATCTCTCTGAGCCTCAGTTCCTATCTGTAAAATGGGCACAATGGTAATGATAATAGGGGTATCGACCTTATAGACGTAGAAGGATTAAATGAGACCGGGAACATAATAAACCATAATAAGGGGTAACTAGCATTCATTCCTATTGGGAAGACCAGTGTGTTATCCCCCAGCCCCCTGTCCTCCTCTGTTTGTGAGCAGGAGAACCTCTGACCCCTGAGGTACTGACCCTTGCTCTCTAATCCCCATGGCCTCCAGAGAAGCGTTTGCACCGTTTGAATCTGCTGCAGGCTCATCCCCAGGAAGTGATGTACTTCCAGCCCGGGGAGCCCCCTGGATCTGTGGAAGATGACCATGTCCCCTTCCTCCGCCGAGGTACTGCTGCTGGGAGGTATTGGGGGTGGTGGAGAATAAGGGAGTCTCAAATGGGACCTGGCCCTGGCCCCTTCCCGGGGCTTGGGACTGCTGGCCAGTTGCTTAACCTCTTTGTGCCTCAATTTCCTCATCTGTGAAATGAGAATAATAGTACTTATCTCTTGTTGAAGCAGCCCTGGTGGCTTAGTGGTTAAGCACTCAACTGCTAACTGAAAGGTCGACGGTTTGAACCCACCACTTGCTTTGCGGAAGAAAGATGTGGCAGTCTGCTTCCGTAAAGATTACAGCCTTGGAAACCCTATAGGAAAGTTCTACTCTGTCCTATAGGGTTGCTGTGAGTCCAAATCAACCCGCTGGCAATGGTTTTTTTTTTTTTATCTTTTGTTGAGGGGATTGAAAGCACTAATACATGTTAAGACCTTACTTGGACCAGTGCCCAGCATATAGCATTCAAGAAATGTTACTATTATTTGTACGTCAATGATTGCTGAGTTTTCTAGCTCTTACCTTTCCGTTCAGAGTTCTGAGAGTGCCAGAACAGAGTATCTTCTTTGTGGGGGGGCAGCAGGCAAGGTCACACAGCCCTGGGCCTGGGCACCTGGGTCAGCGGTGGGTCTCAAGCAGGCCTGACTGAGTCTCTTCTGTCGCCCACAGGGGTTCCGGTGCTCCACCTCATCTCCACACCCTTCCCCTCTGTCTGGCACACGCCTGCCGACACTGAGGCCAACCTTCACCCTCCCACGGTACACAACCTGAGCCGCATCCTCGCTGTCTTCTTGGCTGAATACCTGGGGCTCTAGCCTGCCGAGCTGATCCCCGATGGGGAGACTTCACTCTGAGGGAGAAGTGCCCAGCAGGGGACATGCCAAGAGCACCTGGAGCCTGCGGATCTCAGACTAGGCACGCCTCGGATGTGCTGGTTTATCCTCTGTGACACCTTTGGCTCCTCCTTGTGCTATGACTGGAAGATCCTCTTTCCGCCGACCCTCTCGAGCCACCTCCCTTCAAAGACTTGGAAGAGACCACCATGGTGGCAAGGACCATAGGAGTAAGCTTGGCCCCTGCCCTGAGGGAAACGCTTGGTCTGAAGGTTGACAAGGCTGAATGCTCTTCTCATTTGTGGACTGGCGTCTCAGCAACACCTTCTGACTAAATTTATCAGCTCCTTCTCCAGGATGCCAGCCTTGGTGCTGCATGGTCCAAACCTACCTCCATGTGAATACACCACATGGGGCCCACAGAGCATGTGCTTGTAAGCAGGGAACAGAGATGGAAGCCAATATTTGGGAAAACCAGATTCTGCCACACCCAATGGGCAAGAAAACAGCGTTTCTGCAAAACATGTTCTGCAGAACTAGCGTAAATATGTGTTGCAATAAAAAAAGGGGACCAGAGATCAAGGAAGTGGGGTGAGATGTTAAACAAGTTTCCTCACTGTAGTGTCAGTTTTCAAGAGTAGGACAGAAAACAGGGAGTCGCCTGGTGGTGGAATGGTTAAGCGCTCGGCTTCTAATCAACAAGGTTGGCAGTTCAAACCCACCCAGCGGCTGCATGGGAAAAAGACTTGGTCTGCTTCATAAAGATTACAGTCTAGAAAACCCTGTGGGGCAGGCTACTCTGTCATATGGGGTTGCTAAGAGTTGAAATCAACTTGATGACTCCCAACAACAGAACAGTGTTTCCCTAAAATATTTGACCATGGAACCTCTCTACCTGGAAGCACCTCACAGAACTAGGGCACCTCGGAATATACTAGGGGAAATGAGGGTTTTGGAAGTTAGAGAACATTTATGAGAGGAAAGGTATACTAGACCTAGATTCACTGCAAACTAGTTCTGCCAAAAGTTCCTTTCCCTTTCATCTGTGGGTACAGGAGTGCGCAATGATGGGTGTCACTACAACTCTAGTGATGGCCTGAGGAAGTGTTTCCCCACCCTAATTATCAGACTCAGCTAAGCTGCCTACTGGAAAATGCAGACTCTCAGGCCCCACCCCAGACCTATCCAATCAGAACTCCAGGGAGGAGCTGGGACCCTGTAACAAGCACTTGAAGGAGTCACATGATCAGCAAAGTTTGGAACATGACATCCTTAAGGATACAGTATGCTGTGTTCACAGCTGTTTAGCACATGTTCTCAAAAGCGCTCTCTAGAAGGAAAGCCCCATGGGCTCTGCACCTGCTGGTTTTGTGATTTCCATGGGGACTGGGTGGGCAGCAGGGCTGCCAGGATGGAGGGTTATTCAACAGGGAAGGTGAGCATCGGCCTTCCAGCCAACTAAAGGCCGGAGGAGACTCAAAAGAAAGCTCGAGGATATCAAATGAGAGCGGATAAAGAAAAGGTCCTCAATTCAGCTTCTCCCACAATAAAATCCAAACCAAACCTGCTGCCGTCATATTGATTCCAGCTCATGGCAACCCTGTGTGTTACAGAGAAGAACTGCTCCATAGGATTTTCCCGGCTGTAATTTTTACAGAAGCAGATTGCCAGGGCTTTCTTCCATGGCACCACTGGGTGGGTTGGAACCACCAACCTTTAGGTTACTAGTCAAGTGCAAACCATTTGCACCACACAGTAGCTTACATTTACTAGGTTCCTACTATATGGCAGGCACTATGAGCGCTTTATATATATCAACTCATTGGTAATCTCCCCCCACATCCTGAGGTAGGCACAATTGCAGTTCTCACTGCAGATGAGGTGGCTGAGGCTGAGAATTGTGAAGAATCAGTCACTGACAGAACCTAGGCTCACCGCCAACTGTTAACCCCTTGTCTTGCCTCCCTTCCAAAAAATGACCTGTGCTGGAGTAAGTTTGCTGACATTTTAATTGGCTGTAAGGCAGAGTGGGGTTGAGCTGGGGGCTGGGGGGACATTAATAGGTTCTGAGAGGTGGAATTGACAGATGTCCAGAGTTCAGAAAGGGAAGCTGACAGTGACATCACCAGCCAGGGTGGTGAGGGGGGTCCAAAAACCACAGGGTTGGTACTAACGTTTGTTGTTCATTTGTGTGGCAGATGATGGGGCCCAGTGCTTAAAACACGCTATCTCACCTCTGCCTCATGGAGAGAGTTGGTTGTGATTCACAGTGACCCTATGCACAACAGAACAAAACACTGCCCAGTCCTGTGCCATCTTCACAATTGTTGTTATGCTTGAGCCCACTGTTGCAGCCACTGTGTCAATCCATCTGGTTGAGGGGCTTCCTCTTTTTTGCTGACCATCTACTTTACCAAGCATGATGTCCTCCTCCAGGGACTGATTCCCTCCTGATAACATGTCCAAAGTATGTGAGATGAAGTCTTGCCATCCTTGCTTCTAAGGACCATTCTATTTCTTCCAAAATAGATTACTTGTAATACCTAATACAACGTAAATGCTATGTAAATAGTTGTTATACTGTATTGTTTAGGGAATAACCAGATGCGACGCTAACAATGCTTGGACAAGTGCCAGAGACAGACTGAGGATCTGTGAAATGGTGGGAGGCTATACACATCACTTCATTTGCAGGCATTCAGCGGAGTGCTTGGTGGGTGGCAAATTTAAATTTTGCTTTTTAGAACTTTCTTTTTTCCCCCAAATATTTGCAATCTGCCGTTGGTTGAATCCGCCGATGTGAAACCTGGGGATACAGAGGGTCGAGTATTTGATAAACGATTGTTGAGCACCCTAGATACAGTATCTCATATATCAATCTGAGAAACTGTTAGTATTATTTTTCAGATCAAGAAACTGAGCCTCAGAGAAGTCAACTGCCCAAGATTACATAGGTGGGCACTTTCACTACCATGTGACTTAGTGTACCTTTATTTATCCTGCTTATCATTTATTGGGCTTATTGGTGTCTTACCAGTCTGGAATTCTCAACCATCTTGTCTTGCCCCATTCTCTCTTCTGATTCTGGAATGCCAATTAAGTGTATGTTTGACCTTCTCACTTTATCCTCCATAGCCTTTCTTTCGTATTTTCTGGGTTTTGTTTTTCTCTGTGCTACATTATGGATATTTTCCTGACCTTGTTTTCAGTTCCGTAAATCTTTCTTCAGCTGTGTCTAATCTTCTGTTTAACCCAGCCATTTAAGTTTTCACTTTTGGTTACTGTATTTTTTTCATTTCTAGATGTTTTATCCGTGGGTTTTTTTTCACATCCACTAGGCCACTTTTTAGTTTTGGGTACATGCAGATATTTCTAAGCTCTTCTTTTTTTTTTTTTTAAAGGAAGTAAAAAAAGAAAAAAGGGAAGCAATGTTGTTATAATAACCGATGACTGAGAATGTCAACATCTAAAGCCTCTGTGGGTCCGTTTTTGCTTTCTGTTGTTTCCTGCTCAGATTGTTTTATTTCTATTCATGTTTGGTTATTTGACTGTATACTTATGTGTGAAAAAAAATTATTTGTGGAGATTCAAGATGACAGGCCTTCTACCAGGTTTTTTTTTTTTTTTTCCTGCCAGACATCATACCTAGCAGTTCCCTAGATCACACAGGTGATGCAAACCTGGACTGCAAATCTGTGACAAGGTCCAGTCTACAGCCACAAAATATAAGTCAATTTTTTTTCTTTCCTTTGGTCTTGTGCTCCCCTGAGCATTGAGAACATCTCTGCAGTTTTCTGGATTATCCTTACCTGAGCTTGTAGTTCTCTGGGACTCCAGCTCCTTCGAGATTCCCCACATGGGGTAGTCTTTGGCCTTGACTTTTACATGTCTGCCCCCATAAGGCTGCCAAATGAGAAACCCACATGTGTCCACATCAACAAATACCCTCAGAGCAACTGTGGCTTAGAGCCTGGTGCACCTTTCCCTTAAACTTCTGGTCTGGTGGGTCCTTACTGTAGCTTACTGGCTATCTGATACTTTTAAGGAAAATATTTATTTGTTGTTTTTCAGCAAGAGCTTGGTGCAAGTAATCTAGCCCACTAGAAACTGAAGTCCCACAAAACCAAGCCAAGATTCAAACCCAGGTCTCTTCGAGTCTAAAACAAAGCACTGAATAACTACAGTGAAACCTGTGAGAGCCAGAACCTCTGAATCTTGCAAGTTTTCTGCCTTTGACAAGGTGGAGTCTTACCACTTTTCTATTGCTCGTTTTAGTCAAAAATATTTGAGCTTTCCTTCTCTGACAGGTTTCCACCTTACACAGGTTCCAGCTTTCACAGGTTTTATTATATATCCTAGTCTCTCTGGAAATTTTGATTCCCTGCTAAGAATGTCAGACTGCTAGCTGCCTCTTAATATCCATTCTTCTCTCTTCTATTTTTATACTTAAATTTTAAAAATGTTCTAAGTCCCCTTTTTATTTAGTGAGATAATTAGCTATTTTAAAACTTTAATTACAGGAATCTTTAGTAAAAGTTTTTTTTTGCTGGGCATACTGCACCCAGCTATGGCTAAGTTCTGGCCAATGAGATGTATACAGACAGGTAATGTTGTACTTCTGGGAAGAAAAGGGCTTCCCTCCTTTGTCCCTTCCTCCATCCTGCAGCCTGCAAAATAGTGATGGGAGTTCTAGTGGCCATCTTGGACCATGAGGACAAAGACCACAGATAAGGATAACAGAAGAGTGAGTGAGAAGGAGCCTGGCTTCCTGATGACTTTGGAGGGCCCCACAGCTGCCCAATACTGGGTCTCCAGAGAAAGAAAAACTTTTGTCTTCTTTAAGCTACTACTATTTTGAGACTTTCTAATCCAAACTGACACAGGTGACAAGGGTCCAAAATAATTTCAGGCTAAGGAACTTGGCTAAGGATTCCTTCTCTCTCAACTCTCTATCCCACCACACACAGGCCCGTGCCGCCTTTTGTCCCCAAGCCTCCTCCCTCAACAACACACAAACCAGTTTGAGCCCAGCCTTATAAATATTGATTTTATAGAAAGGACCAATTCAAAATCGGTCAAACGCCACACGCTAGAAGCTTCCAGAACCAAAATGATGAAAACACAAAAACCCCCAAAACAGAACAAACAAAAATACCCCAGAACAAACTGCCTGAAAATCAAGGTCCCAGTTGACCAAAGAATTCTAAAGAAACACATGTGGCTGGAGGGAGGGAGGGCTTGAAGAGACCCCCAACACCTGAACAAGTACCCAGAGTAGAAAGAAAAACCACTCAGAACTTCAAACCCGCGGCCCCGTCCACTGGCCCCCCACGCTGTCAAGAGCGAGGCAAAGGGCTTCACAGCTTTTTTTTTTAAATAAATTTTGGAGGGATGATAGCAATAGCTTTAAATAGTAGGACGAGGGGGAATTTTTATACTTCAACTTTTTCCCTTCTTCCTCTCTCGGGAAACGGGAGACTGGTAGCTTGAGATTAAGGAGAAAGCAGTGGTTTTTATTTTTTCATGGGGAAAACATCTCAAACTGGCAGGCTGTCATGAAAGTGCCAAATCGGACCTGTGATCTGATGGCTCTCAATTCCCAAGAGCCCTGGTGTGGCGGGTCAGGAGAAGTGGCAACCTGGGGGTCACAGCCTCTTGGGAGAAAACAGCCCCAGAGACAAAGAACCAGGGGAGAGGCTGGGAGGGGGCCAGAATGGGGGAACCCTTAAGTGGTACCAAAAGTAGCTGCCGTCTGCTCCCTGCTAGTGGGTCCCTGGGGTGTAGAAGGTGGCAGGGAGGGTGTTGGGGCTGAATGGAGAAGAAATTGAGATGCTGATTTAAAAAAAAAAATACCCTCCTTGAGGGTCCACGGCCCTGGGTCTGAGGAGTAAGAAACCAACGGTCAGGCAATCAGAGTGCCTGCTGGGGTCACCCCCTGAACCCCATCTTGGCTCTGGAGGGGTATCGATGCTCCCTGGACTGGGAGTCCAGGCTGGTGACCCCGTCCTGGCCCTCGGCTCCCCGGGGGAGGGGGTGAGGGCGGGCATGGCGGGCTCCCCCCGCCCCACCGGCTTCACCTGCCCTCCTCTCGGCCGGCCCGGCCTCCACCCCCACCCAGCCCGTTACAGGGCAGCACCCAGTTGTTATCGTGCAGGCCCAGGCGACAGCCAGGCGTCTCGCGGTCGGCCCGGCGGCAGCACATCCAATAGGAACGTCCGTAAGGCAGGTCGTGGTGGTAGGGCTTGGGGTGCCAGCGGCACAGCGACACGTCGCCCTTCTCGTACCTCTTGCGGCACTGCTTGCAGGGATCGTCGCGGTAGAGGGGGTCGCGGCTCCAGCGTGAGTCGGTGGCCCGCACGCCGAACGCCTCAATGATGCCCTTGAAGTGGTGGCAGGTGCACTTGAGGGCCGCCAGGGCCCGGGTGGGCAGGAAGCTGAAGATCTTGACCAGCACGTGCTCAGGGAGCAACAGCATGTACTGCCGAGGCTCCAGCAGCCGCTGGATCTTGAAGCGGATCTCTAAGAAGTCATGCGACACGTGCCGGTAGAGGCGGCACAGCGAGGTGTCCGCCACCCCCTCGGCATCGTCCGGGCCTGGCGCGGTGGCTGGCACATCGGCAGGGGGCGGCTCGGGGGGCCCATCTGGCCCCCGAGACTGGAGGAAGAAGAGCTGGCCGGGAGGGGGTGGCTCCTCAGGGCTGACCGTCAGGCACACCGTCTCCTCCTTCACATTCTTGGTGCCGTCCTTGCCGAAGAAAATACACTCGTCCACCACGCCCGTCACCACTACATCCACGTGGAAGCCGGAGGCCCCACAGTCCCGGGCAGGTGGAGGAGGGGGTGCTGGGGGGGTGTCCTCGGGCCTGGCAGGGGTTGGGATCTCGCCCTCACTGGCTTCATCTGCCCGAGCCAGCAAGAACTCCACATTGCTGGGGAGAGCATCCCTCGAAGGGCTGATGAGCTGATACAGGTCGCAGGTGATCTTGTCCTTGGTCCGGGCTCCAGGACCCGGGCTGCCAGGGTAGGCACAGCCAGGCCAGCCCCCGCCCCCATTGGGCATGCTGCCATCCGGTGCTCTGGGCTCACGGCCGTTGGAGATGCGGAAGGCAATGCGAACCTCCCCAGGGCCTGGCCCGGGCCGTTCCTCCTTGCGGAGGCCCTTAGCTGGAGGGCTGTCCCGCTGGGCCTCAAAGTGGGCCACCGCCTCAGCCACACGGCTGCAGTCCCCACCGCCACTGCTGGCCCGCCGTTCGGGCCCCAGCCCTTTGGTCGGCCCGCCCTGCTCTGCCGACACGAAGACCACAGGCGCCGGGGTGCCGGGGCGCGGGTAGTTCTGCAGGGCCAGGGCGGCTCGCTGTTCCACCAGGGCCACCATCTCAGCCACAGAGAGCAGGTCCACGTCCTCACTGGCCAAGCCTGGGGCCCCCTCAGCAGCAGGGAGCCCCTCCCGGCCCCCTGGGTCTAGCGGGGCCTTGGTGGGCTCCAGGCAGCGCCTCCGCCGCTTGGCCTTGGAGCTGTCACTGCCCCAGTGCCCCTTGACCTTCATGGAGCTGGCCCGGCTGCCCCCGCCGCACTGGTGGGCCACAAAGAAGGCCACCTTCTCCTTTGTATTCCCGGGCTTGATCACATACCACGTGTCCAGCAGGACTCGGCCCTCATCGCCTGCAGCTGCAGTGGAGAGGAGTGGGGCAGGCTGAGGGGCCGGGGTCTCCGGGGCCAAGGCGGGCGGTGTGTTCTCTGAATGGGCAGGCCCACGGTCCGGCTCCGCCCCACTGCCCGGCTCGGGGCAGGCTGATGGCTTGAGGGTCGTGGAAGGTGGGCGCGGCTGGTTCTGTGAGTAGGTGCCAAACGGCCTGGGGCACCATAGCTGGAACGGCAGGAGGCCACCACCACGGTCCATTGTTGGGGGGGGGGTGTCAGACAGGAAGTGGATCACCGCATCTCAGGAGCTGGATGGTGGTGGGGGGCTCCACGGGCTACCTGGAGGCAGGAAAGAGGAAATTGGGGAACTGAGGGAAGGGCTCTCCCTCCCAGGACCACCCTGCCCCTCAGCCTCTCCTGAGGGGATAGACTGAGACCTCCAGGAATTCTATTCCTGCCCCATTGCACAGGTGAGCAAACGGATGGCCACAGAGGCGATGGGACCTGCTCTGGTACCTTGTTCCAACCCCACAGATCCACTGCACTGCCCACCTGCCTTCACTCACTACACAGAGGCCTCTCGCTGTCAGAAGCTTTCAACTCAAGTGAAAGTAACAACGGACACACACCTCCTTTTGCTATGTACTCACCCAGTCGTCAGTTCCTGAAAAGACAGGCATTCCCAGCCCTGCCCACAGCTCTGGCTGCTTGGGCTCATGGAGGGAGGAACCGGGTGGGCTGGGAGGAGGAAGAAAATCCCAGAAGGTCAGAACCAGGAAGGCCTTTAAGAAATGGAGTCTTCACTTTTTCGGGGGCATGGGGTTCTTTAAAAATCTCTTAGAGCTAGATACCCTCACCCAGACAAACACATACAGCGGCACGGGACTGTGCAGGTAACTCCCTGCAGCACTGCCAGAGAACCTCTGGGATAAGAAGACCTATTTTTGTCTAGTTCCCTCAAGTCATACACAAGTAAACTGAGGCTCAGAGGAGGGATGGGTTACATAGCTAAGGTGGGTCAGGAGCAAAACCAGGCCCTTCAACTTGGTTTGTGGACTTCTCAGTTCAGAGCTCTCTTAATTATTTATTATTTTCCTATGGCTTTACAGGCATGAGCTGATTTGGAGTCAGTTTTGGTCACGAGTCGGATATGGCCACTTTCCGTGGCTGGACCAATAAAGAGCATACCCCTCGGTGCCAATCCTTCCCTGGCCCATCTCCCTCTAGACATCTCAAAACAAAATGCCCTCAAACTTCACATCTTCCACATGCCTGTAGACCAGGGGTTAGCAAACTATGGCCCGTGGGCCAAATCTAGCCCGTTGCCTACCTTTGTAAATAAAGTTTTATTGAAACATGCTCATTCATTTATGGCTGCTTTCATGCTTTAATGTCAGAGTTGAGCAGCTGTAGCAGGGACCGAATGGGGGAACTCTAAAACAGTCACTACTGGACACTTCACAGAAGTTTGCTGACTCCTGCTAAATCCAGACAATTCCACAGACACCACCAAAACCCCATTACTTCATGGTCCTGTAGACACCATTTGAAACCCAGACAGCCCCCCAAAAACCCAGACAACAGTAACAGACCATCTCAATCCAAGGAATCCTTACCCTAACCCATAATCCCTAACTCCACCAATCCCTCAAAGACAGCCCCTGCTAAAATTCCAATTCATTGCTTAAAAAAAAAAAATCTCACACACACGTATCCCCTAACACCTGTAGATGACAAAGTTTACCAACTACCAATTCAGATACATCCAAATGTCCAGGGACAGAAGCAAAGGCCATTCTTTACAGACACAATCAATCCCTCCAAAACTTGGCTATTTTCTGAAATTCCCCCACTCAGTTCTTAAACCCTTATCTCCAGAATCTAATCCTCTAAATATCCAGACCCTTTCAAATCCTACTTTAAATCCTCAAACCGAAAATTATCCCCTCAAGCAAGAAGCCCCCAATCTCAACGAACCCCTCATAAATCCAATGCTTACCAAGAACAGCCCCAACACACAGCAATTTTCTAACCTCAAAAATGCCCCAAAACACCAGTCTCCTCAAATTCTATAATCACCTCAAACTCTCTCTAACCCCCCCACTCTAATTCCACCAAAGCCCCACACATCACAAAAGAACCCACTAAAACACAAAAGCTCCCTAACACATAAGACTAACTTCAAACCATATAAATATTTCTCAAAGCCATAAAAAGCTCCCAAAGAAACCTTACAAATGTTACAATGGCAAACATGTGCTTATTGCCCACTCACTGTAAGCTTACTAGGGTCTAACAATTCCTGCTACTACACCTCCCCTGCCCCGGAGGTAGATAAGAAGACACAACCCCGTTTCCAGATGAGACACAGAAAGGTCAAATCACTTGGCCAGGGTTCGACAGGTATGAACAACTGCAGAGAGACGCAAACCCACAGGGCTCCAAAATCGATCGTCTTGGACTCTTACTGTGCTTCTAAAGTCCCTCCATGAGTTCCCCAAATCCTGTACCCACCAAAAGCAACCCCAACGACAAAGGAAACCCTGAACCTTTCAAATCACAAAAGCACCCAAACCCAAACCCCAAGATGCCCCCTAAGCTCTAGGGAACCCCCAAAGTATCCCTTACACCCACGCAGACACTTTCCCAAACCTAAAAGTATTAAGTTCAAAGGGAACCCCTGAATCCTGTAACCACCCCCCCCAAGCAAACAACGAAACCCCTCAGACCACCCTCGAAACCTAGACACGCCCCCGCAGCGCCCTCACCCGAGCCCCCCCCCACAAAGCGGCAATCACGCATGCGCGCCAGGGTGAGGGGGCGAAGCCCCGCCCCCTGCTCACACCCTCCAGCCCCGGCGCGGGCCAACTAGCTTCCCTCCGCCCCTTTGTTGACAGACGCGCGCGTGACACCCCCAGCCAATGACCGACCCCGCTTCGGGGCGGTGCCCATATAAGGAATGCCTTGGCGACGAGGCCCAACTGTGGGAGAGGAAGGAGTGCAGGCGGTAAGTGAAGGGGGTGGGGTGGGGTGTGGAAGTAAGGGAGTATGAAACAATTCCCAACTTCCTGCTGCATGAAAGAATAAGGCCAGGGCAGAGGCCACAGCATTCAGGAGACGCTAATTAGAGGACGATCCCTCGAAACAGGAGCCCTGATTGACAATCGGAGTTTAAAGGGCCAGGCAGCCCGGGATTGAAAACTCCAGGGCGAAGGAAGCAGGCGGTCAGATCGGAAGTGCCCAGCTTTTCGGTTGGCAACCGAGGAGGCGGACGTTTCCCAACGTTTCCCAACGTTTCCCCAGGAGGAAACTGGGCACCAGGACCACCTCACTCGGGAAAAAAAACAGGCAGGACCCCATAACAGCTCCCCCGGCACTGTGCTTGGCATTCAAGGCTCAGGCCGTAAGGCCACAGCTGACCGCTCAGTTCAGCCTTTGCAACCCGGTGCCCCAAACCTGACTCAGAGACCTAGTACAAGAAAAGACTGAAATGAAACAGCTCAGTTATGATTATAAAATTGTGATTGTATGTTAAAATGATATTTTGGTTATAACTGGATGAAATAAAAATATAAAAAAGTTACCTTCATCGTTTCTTTTTTACCTTTTTAATGTGGTTACTACAGTATTTGCGTATTGGCGGCGCTACGGGTCAGGAGCTCGGCTGCTAACCAAAAGGCTGGCAGTCTGAATTCACCAGCTAGAACCACCAGCCGCTCTGTGGAAGAAAGATGTGGCAGTCGGCTTCTAAAAGATTACAGCCTTGGAAGCCCTATAGGGCAGTTCTACTCTGTCCTGTAGAGTTGTAATGAGTTGGAACAGACTCCACCGCAATGGGTTTTGGGAGTGGCACAGTGGTTAAACGCTTAACCTGCCCTACGGGAGCTCCCGTAAAGATCACAGCCTAGGAAACCTTATGGGACAGTTCTACTCTGTTCTATGGGGTCGTCCTGAGTCTAAATCAGGTAATCGTTTACTAGAATATTTAGGAGTCTCTGGGTGGTGCAAATGGTTAAGTGCTGGGCTACTAACTGGAAGGTTGGCAGTTCAAACCCACACAGAGGCTCCTGGGAAGGCCTGGCGATTTGCTTCTGAAAGGTCACAGCCTTGAAAACCCTGTGGAGCAGTTCTACTCTGCACACATGGGGTTGCCACGAGTCAGAACAGACTCCATGGCAAACAACAACTAGACAATTTAAAATCACATATATGGCTTGCATTATATTGAACAGCACTGGTCCAGATCCTTTAAATGACAGGCTGGATTCAAGAGACACCCACAGATGGCTCCACAGGCTCCTGTCTAGGCATCTCCTCGTCTTCCCACCACCCTGCCCCAGTTTTGCCTGCTTCCAACCATCCTGCACATGATAACCAGAGGGGTCTTGTTAAGGCATAAACCTGTCCCTGTCCTTACTCTGCTCAGAACCTGCAATGGCTCCCCCGTGCCCTTGGGAAAAAGCCCAGGTACCTCACTGGGGCCTTCAAGGCCTTGCCCCCAAGTCCAGCCTCCTACCTCCTCACTCCTCCACCCCCACACTCCATACCCAGTGCATCCAGGTGGGCACTTGATCTGGCATACAGAGTAGTTAGGATACTCAGACCCTGTCTGATCCTCCAAAACCAAACCCATTGATTCCAACTCATAGAGACCCTATAGGACAGGGGGGAACTGCCTCACAGGGTTTCCAGGGCTGTGATCTTTATGGAAGTAGACTGCCACATCTTTTACCCACTGCTGACCTTTCAGTTAGCAGCTGACTGCTTAACCACTACGCCACCAGGGCTCAATTTTATCCATTACTGAATGCCAACTAAACGAGACCACTTTGCTACTAGCAGAGCCCTGGTGGCTCAGTGGTTAAGAGCTATGGCTGCTAACCAAAAGGTTGGCAATTCAAATTCACCAGCTGCTCCTTGGAAATCATACAAGGCAGTTCTACTCTGTTCTACAGGGTCGCTATGAGTCGGAATCAACTCGACGGCAATAGGTTTGTTTGTTTTTTTGCTACTAGCAGAACCAGTAGTAACTTCGGCAGTACTCAAGATTCTCTCAGCGTGTAAATAGTATGAAAGATGGGTGCAGGCAAGTTCAACACATGCACAATGTCTTTATTTCCTTCACCACGACTGAAACAATTACATCCGGTTTTACACTAAGTATAACACCCTTACGAGCTCTCTCAGGCTTTTTTGATACCTTAGGACACATCTTATTAACAGAGGCACAGAGTAAACCAAGATAAAGCACAGATGCTCACAGACACAGTTCAAAGCTAAGGTGTTGTGATGCTGAGATGCTGAGTGTAGTCCCGGGGGAAGGAGCTTGGTGATGCCACTCTCACTGCACGGGGTGTGTGCTGCCTCTTTAACGGCTTACTGCAAAATAAATACTGAACGCTATTTCTGCTTTTTGCCTGTTTTCATAAAAGTGAAAATCCTCTCTGGATTTCTTTTGGTAAGCAAAAACAGGTACTAATGTAGGTCTTTCATAAAAGTCAAGTGGCATAAAGCAAACTTTTGAAAAGCGGGGGATACCTGTATACCAGTTCAATCTATATTCTCTGAGGTCTTGGCTAAGCCATGCCTTCTTCCAGGAAGCTTTCACTGACCCACCCCCAGACTAGGATGTGCTCCACCCCTCGTCTCCCATACTGGTCTCCTTGCTACCTATTCAGCAAAGTCACCAAACTCTTCCCTTCTGTGGTCTTTGCATTCGCTGTTCCCTCCAGTTGCAATGCTTTTCCTTTCCCCCAGATCTCCACATGGCTCAATGCCTTATTTTATTTAGGTGTTTGCTTAAATGTAACTTTATCAGAGGCCTGCCCTGAGCTCCCTGGAAACCAACCCGTGCCCAGAGGGGGATCCACTCTGGGTCATCGGTCTGGGGACAGATCTGACTATCCCACTGGACTGCAAACCCCAGGGTGAGGGACAGGGCTGGGCTGAGATGGTCATCATGGTGTCCCTAGCAGTTCCCAGCTTGAGGCTGAATGGCTCAAAGCTCGCTTCCCTGTGGCTCCATGTCCTAAACTCATGAGACGTGGCAAAGTAAACTCTATTTCAGACGTAGGTTCCGTCTGTATCCTAGCTGGCAGGGTCACTAAGGCAGGAATTTCTAACTCCCCAGGGACACACTGAGTCCAGCACAAGGCCCTTCACTAGGTCAACCTTCAAAGAATGCTCCATGAAGATCCATTTATCATAAAACATCACGATCCAGAAAGATCAAAAATAAAAAAATTGAAAAAGACTGACTAGACAAATACAACCCAAGAGGTAAGTAAAGGAGTGACATTAACAAACAAAAAAAGGTGAAAGCAAAAAGGCATTATTAGGGACAAAGGCAGTGACAAAATAAACTGACCCATTATCCACAAAAGCGCTCAACATACACGCTCCTAACACCATAGCCTCAAAATATATGAAGCAAAAACCAACACAAAGACAAAAAGTTTGGCAAATCCACAACTGTAACAGGAAACTTTAACATCTCCCTCCAAGAGATTGATTGAGAAGATAAAATTAGTAAGGACCTAAACCACACAATCTTCACCCTTGATCGACTACAATTGGAGAAGCCACATTTTTGCATCCCTAGCATACACAGGGCATTTGCAAAACCTCATCTTTGACATTCACTGGGCTAATTCTATGTGCTGGCCCTGGGCTGGGGGTTTTGGGGACACAGATGAAATTGCGCTCACTTTCCCTCTGGAATAGTTCATGGGAAAAGAAGCAAGTATGGGAATAAACAGTCACAACCAACAAGCATATATTAGAAAAGGATGATCCCAACAGCAGTTAATACTTCTTCAGTGCACTCAACTTGAGCCACGAATTGCTCTAAGCACGTTATAAATATTAACTCATTTAATTCTCACTATTTTTAATCGCATGTCAAAGACTAGGAAACTGAGGCACAGAGCAGCTAAGTGACTGCCTTCAGATACAGTTTTGTGGCAGAGCTTTGAATCAAACCAGCTGGGGTGACCCAGAGCTCAAGCTCTGTTCTACAACACAAATCACATCCTGATAACGGTGAGGGTGGCTTCATTTACTGACCATCTTGAGCACTTCTCAAGGACTATCTTGTCTAATCCTCAAGGCCTCTGCACTTGCAGTTCCTCCTACCTTGAATGATCTTCCCCAGATATCTGCAGGGCTCGCCCCCTTACCTCTTGCCCGTTTTGCTCAAAAATCACCTCTGTGAGACTTTGCTTGATTTAAAACTGCAGCCACTTCACCCAATAGACACACATGCTCATTCTCCTTCCCTGATTTATTAATTCTCCTTGGCATATATTGTTGTTAGTTGCCGTCGAATCTCTTCCAACTCATGGCAACCCCATGTGTTGCAAAGTAGAACTGTGCTCCACAGGGTTTTCAAGCTGTGACCTTTTGGAAGCAGCTTGCCAGGCCTGTCTTCTGAGGCACCTCTGGGTGGGTTCAAACCACCAACCTTTCCGCTAGTAGTCGAGCACATATTACTCTCTCCTACACTGTAAACTTTGTTTATAAAGTTTATTGTCGCTCTCCCCTCACTAGAACCAAAGCACCCCCAATGCAAGTATTTCTGTTTTATTCACTGCTGTATCCCAGCTCTTACAAAAGTATGAGCATGCGGCTACTCAAAGTGTGGTCTCCAGAACAGCTTCTATGGCATCCCCTGGGATCTTGGAGAAATGCAGAATCTCGGGCCCCACCCTGTTGTTCTTGTCGTTAGGTGCTGACAAGTCATTCCGACTCATAGTGACAGAGTAGAACTGCCCCATAGGGATTCCAAGGCTGTAATCTTTACAGAAGCAGACTGTCACATCTTTCTCCCCAGGAGTGGCTGGTGGGTTTGAACTGCCGACCTTTTGGTTTGCAGCCAAGTGCTTAACCATTGCGCCACCAGAGCTATCTGCACTTGCACTTTGACAAGGTCCTCAGGTTATTTGCATGCACACTAAAGTTTGAGAAGCACAGTCCTGGAATATTTGTAAAATCCATGCATGCAACACATATCAGTTTGAATGAATGAACTCCTAACACAGCCACGCTGACCAGCTTCTGCACCTTTGCTTCTGCGGGGCCCCTCCTGAAAAGTCTGATGGCTGGGGCCAACTCCACCTGTGGAAATCTTGTTCCCAGGACCAAAGCCAGGAAGCCAGCTCCTCTAGGGAGCTGTCCCGAAGCCCCAGCCCATGTGAGATCTCGTCCTCCTAAAGCCTCCTCTTGCAGTACCTGGGTTTGGGCTTCTCTCCCCTCCACCCTGTGAGCTTCTGGAAGGCTGGGACCTCTCCTCAAAGGTACAGCTGCTCCAGGCTCCTCACCTGGCCAGCATGCCTAGTTTAGCTCTTTCCATGGCATCCTTCCCATGGTAGCCAGAGGAAACCTTCTAAATACAAATCTGACCTTATCATTCTCCTGCATAAAACCCTTCCACAAGAAATGACAGTTCTCAAAAAAACACATCCTCCACACCCTTTGCAGTTTGTGCTCGATGGCTAACCTAAAAGTTGGCAGTCCAAACCCACCCCAGCAGCACCACAGAAAAAAGGCCAGGTGAACTGCTTCCATCAAGATGACAGCCAAGAAAACCCCACGGAGCAGTTCTACTCTGTAACACAGAGGGTCGCCATGAGTCAGGGGCCAACTCGATGGCAGCTGAAAACAACAACCCCTTCTAGGGAAGCTACTAGAAAATTTGCTTCACCAAAATGAAGGCGTACACCAGGAAGGGAAGATACCATATCAAGCAGTTAGGCTCAAACCCAGGAGAGAGGCAAAGAAACCCTCAGATGAGGGTAAAGGGAGCTCCTGGAAGAACAGCTGTGCAGATGCCTTGGGAGACTCCATCTCCATAAATGCACAAAGAACAGAGAACAGCTGAAAGTTAACAAGCTAAGCATCCAACCTGAGAAATTCGGAGTACACCAATGTTCACTGCACCACAATTCACAACAGCTAAAAGATGGAAACAACCCAAGTGCCCAAAAAAGAGATGAATGGATAAACAAAATGGGGTCCATCCACACGATGGAATATTACTTTGCCATCAAGAGGAATGAAGTCCTGATGCGCGCCACAACACGGATGAACCTTGAAAACATGATGCTGAGTGAAATGAGCCCGTTGCAAAGGGACAAATACTGTACGGTCCCACTTATATGAAATGTCTAGAAGAGGCAACTGCATAGAGACAGAAAGTAGATTAGTGGTTGCCAGGGGATTGGGCTGTGAGAGACGTGGTGAGTGACTGCTTAATGGTTTCTTTGTGGGGTGATGACAATGTTTTGGAACTAGAGAGTGGCAATGGTTGCACAGCATGGTGAACATAAATAATGCCGCTGAACAGCACACTCAAAAACGGTTAAAATGACAAATTTTATGATCAAGAGATAGATATACAGGTAGTCCTTGACTTATAATGGTTCTGTTCCGATGACTCCGTTGTAAGTCGGTTCTGATGTAAGTTGAATACCTTTTTTTTTTTTTTTTGGTTTTAGTTATTATTGCTGTAGCCTGCTATACGGCAGTGTCTTGAACAGTAAATCATAACACTGAACACCTGGGAGTGAACAACTGTTGTTGTTGTTGTTAGGTGCCATCAAGTTGGTTTCTACTCATAGCAACCCTATGCACAACGGAACGAAACACTGCCCGGTCCAGCACCATCTTCACGATCATTGTTATGCTTGAGCCCATCATTTCAGCCACTGTGTCAACCCATCTTGTTGAGGGTCTTCCTCTCTTTTGCTGACCCTCTACTTTACCAAGCATGATGTCCTTTTTCAGGGACTGATCCCTCCTCCTGATAACATGTCCAAAGTATGTGAGACAAAGTTTCGCCATCCTTGCTGGTAAGGAGCATTCTGGCTGTACTTCTTCCAACACAGATCTATCTGTTCTTTTGGCAGTCCATGGTATATTCAATATTCTTTGCCAAACTATAATTCAAAGGCATCAATTCTTCTTCGGTCTTCCTTATTCATAGTCCAGCTTTTGCACGCGTTATGAGGCGATTGAAAATACCATGGCTTGGGTCAGGCGCGCCTTAGTCCTTAAAGTGACATCTTTGCTTTTTAATACTTTAAAGAGGTCTTTTGCAGCAGATTTGCCCAATGCAACGCATCTTTTGATTTCTTGACTGCTCCTTCCGTGGGCATTGATTGCAGATCTAAGTAAAATGAAACCCATGACAACTTCAATCTTTTTTCCGTTTATCAGGATGTCACTTATTGATCCAGTTGTGAGGATTTTTGTTTTCTTTACGATGAGGTGTAATCCATACTGAAGGCTATAGTCCTTGCTCTTCATTAGTAAGTGCTTCTAGTCTTCTTCACTTTCAGCAAGCAAGGTTGTGTCATCTACGTAACAGGTTTTTCCTCCAATCCTGACGGCCCATGCTTATTCATACAGTCCAGCTTCTGG
This sequence comes from Trichechus manatus latirostris, assembly GCF_000243295.1. NCBI lineage: Eukaryota > Metazoa > Chordata > Mammalia > Sirenia > Trichechidae > Trichechus > Trichechus manatus. The sequence goes on from NW_004444023.1 coordinate 647,612, forward strand.
GATTATTTGCTGAGCATACAGATTAAATAAGTGTGGTGAAAGGATACAACCCTGACACACACTCTTCCTGACGTTAAACCATGCAGTATCCCCTTGTTCTGTTCAAATGACTGCTTCTTGATCTATGTACAGGTACCTCACGAGCACAATTAAGTGTTCTGGAATTCCCATTCTTTGCCATGTTATCCATAATTTGTTATGATCCGCACAGTCGAATGCCTTTGTATAGTCAATAAAACACAGATTAACAACTTTCTGGTATTCTCTGCTTTCATTCAACCAGGATCCATCTGACAGCAGCAATGATATCCCTTGTTCCACATCCTCTTCTGAATCCAGCTTGAATTTTTGGCAGTTCCCTGTCGATGTACTAATGCAACCGCTTTTGAATGCTCTTCACCAAAATTTTACCTGCATGTGATATTAATGACGTTGTTCGATAATTTCCACATTCAGTTGGATCACCTTTCTTTGGAACAGGCATAAATATGGATCTCTTCCAGTCAGTTGGCCAGGCAACTGTATCTTGGAATACACGAGTGAGCACCTCCAACACTGCATCCATTTGTTGAAACATCTCACCTGGTATTCTGTCAATTCCTGGAACCTTGTTTTTTGCCAACATCTTCAGTGCAGCTTGGACTTCTTCCTTCAGTACCATTGGTTCTTGATAATATGCTGCCTCCTAAAATGACTGAACATCAACCAATTCTTTTTGGTACAGTGACTCTGTGTATTCCTTCAATCTTCTTTTGATGCTTCCTGCATCATTCAGTATTTTGCCCAGAGAATCCTTCAACATTGCAATTTGAGGTTTGAATTTTTTCTTCAGCTCTTTCAGCTTGAGAATTGCAGAGCGTGTTCTTCCCTTTTGGTTTTTTAACTCCAGGTCTTTGCACATTTCATTATGATATTTTACAGGTAAGGGGGATGGAGAGTGCATGGCAGGGGATGGGATGTTGCAATGTTACATCAAAGGGTCAGAGGCAGCGTCAGTATTATGAACTGAATAGTGTACACCAGGGATGGAATACCCAATAAGCAAGGTACACACAGGCTTACTTGTGTTTACTTACTAATCTATAGTGCACAATTTCATGTTTTTCACCAAAAACCCATGTAAAATTGTTCACTACAGATTAGTAAGTAAACACAAGTAAGCCTGTGCACACCTTGCTTAACGTAAGCCCGTGTGTACCCTGCTTACTGGTTAATCCGCCCCTGGTGTACACCCAAAAAGATATGCTTAAGTCCTAACCCCCAGGACCCATGAACATGACCTTGTTTGGAAAAAGGGTCTTTGAAGATATTATCAGTTAAGTTAACACATGGTCATACTGGAGTAGAAAAACCCAAACCCACTGCTGTCAAGTCAATTTTGACTTACAGCCACCCTACAGGACAGAGGAGAACTGCCCCCTAGGGTTTCAAGCCTGTGATCTTTACGGACGCAGACTGTCACATCTTTCTCCCACAGAGCGGCTGGTAGGTTCGAACCTCTGACCTTCCAGTTAGCAGCCAAGCACTTAACCATTGTGTCACCAGGGCTCCTTTACTGGAGTAGGGTGGGTCCTAATCCAAAATGAGTGGTGTTCTATAAGAAAGGAGAACAGACACAAAAAGACTGACAAAGGAAAAATGGGGGGCGGGGCCAAGATGGTGGAGTAGTCAGATGCTTCCAGTGGACTGTCTTAAAACAAAGACCCAAAAAAACAAATGAATCGATTATATATGGCAATCTGGGAGCCCTGAAGATCAAAGACAGAGTTGAGGAACCAGACTGAGTGGCAAGGGGAGGAAAAGACGGTTCGGAAGCAACAAGGAGTTACCAGACCTGACCCGGTGAGAGCCTGAGCCCTTCAGCCTGATCAGCTCGGGGGTGAGCGGTGAGGCAAGCAAGCAGCAGTGCTCGTGAGGCGTGTTTTCCATACCAGGAGAGACCCAGCGCCAGAGTCTACATGGCCGCCCAGAAACAGTGAGAAGCAGCCCTGGATGGGCAAAAAATAACTAGTCGTGTACAGCCTACAGCATGGATCAAAAACACCCCCCTTAGGGAAAAACCTCTCTCCCATTTACCTCCCCACTCCCTGCTCTGCACTGGGTCCTGGACCAGCTTCAGCAACTGCCAAGTCCCCTGGGCCAGAAGTAGGATCCGTCATACAACCGGTGCCATTCTCCCTACCTTGGAGAGTGAAAAAATTAACAAATAGGAAAAAATAAACCACCAGCTCCCCTAAGCTAGGAACCCAGGGTAGGCACAGCTCCTTTGCCTAGGCATGAGCATAAGGGATCCACGGACTTTGAGTGCCTTTACCCCTGCATACACTTGTGTGGGCCCATTTCAACAGCATATACAGCAGTACAGCAGGGTATATACCGGAAGTCCAACTTCAACTGTTTCAGCTGTGAAGTGGCAGGTTCTTGACATTTGACACTGCTCTGCCCATTAAACAGGGTCTTCACCTACCCACATCAGGGGCCTGAGGACTGATGGCTCCACATCACCTAGCCACCTGCAATAGGTGCCCATGAAAAAGAGGTGCCCCCCAGTCCTTACAGCCAACAGCATTAGGTGCTTACAGTCCGGCTGCAAAACCCACCCACCTACGCGCTCTAGGGAACACGGACACGTCTTCCTCCTAGACACCTGCAGGCAGCTGTAGGCCCCCTGCCTTGTGTGTCCCCCTGCTGCAGCCAAATGCCTGTGCCTACACCAATCACCCCTGCCTGTCTAGGACTGTGAAAGCCTACACCACACGCTTGGTGGCTATCTACCTGGTTAACTGAGCAGAATCACACAGGAGGAGTGGGCAGACTCCTGAGCTCACATACCTAGTAGCAGACCTAACCACCTGGTGACAGGAAATTAGAGCTTCAAAGGCGCCAATAATCAAACTAGCTCATATAAGCAGCCTATTTGGGCATATCAAAACAAAACAAGAAGCTACAATGCAATAAGCAAATATAAAATAAATAAATATAATAACTTATTGATGGCTCGGAGACAAGAGTCAATATCAAATCACATAAAGAGGTAATCCATGATGGCTTCAGCAAGCTCCCAATATAAAGAATTACCGGAGGCAGAATACAAAAGATTAATATATAGAACTCTTCAGGAAATTAAGCAAAATGCAGAACACACAATAGAGGAAATTAAAAAGATTAGAGAAGAGCATAGTGACAAATTTAACGGGCTACAAGAATCCATAGAGAGACAGCAATCAGAAATCCAGAAGATTAACAAAATTTCAGAATCAGACAACGCAATAGAAAGTCACAGGAGCAGAACTGAGGCAATGGAAGTCAGAATTAGTGAGATAGAAGATAAGCACTTGACAAGACATCTATCTAAGCTGCTCGCCGAACCCCACATAAGGTGGATCCCAAAAGAAAGTCACCAAGACATACTATAATCAAACTTGCCAAAACCAAAGATAAAGAGAGAATTTTAAGAGCGGCTAGGGATAAACGAAAAGTCATCTGCAAAGAAGAGTCAAAAAGACTAAGCTCGGACTACTCACCAGAAACCATGCAGGCAAGAAGGCAACAGGATGACATATATAAAATCTTGAAGGAAAAAAACTGCCAGCCAAGAATTATATATCCAGCAAAACTGTCTCTCAAATATGATGGTGAAATTAGGGCATTTCCAGATAAATACAAGTTTAGGGTATTTGCAAAAACCAAACCAAAATTACAAGAAATACTAAAGGGAGTCCTGCAGTTAGAAAATCAGTAACATCAGATAACAACCCAAGACTAGAACACAGGAGAGAGCAACCAGATATCAACCCAGACAGGGAAGTCACAAAAGTAAATCGAAGTTAAAACACTGAAAATAGGGAAACAGATGTCAATATCTAAAAGATGACAACATTAAAACAAAAAAGAGGGGCTTAAAAAATGTAGACATAGATTTTTCATACAGAGAGAAAGTCAAGGCGATATAAATAAGAGACTTGTATAAATTTAGAAAAATAGGGGTAAATAGTAAGGTAACCACAAAGGAAACTAACAATCCTACAAGCCAAAATAAAAAACTAGAAATATATAAAGACTCAGCAAACACAATCTCAACAACAATGAAAAAGATGAAAAGAAAATACATAAAAAAAAAATGACTCAGCACAGAAAATTAAGTGGAACAAAGAAACTGTGAACAACACACAAAACAGACATCAAAATGACAGCACTAAACTCATACCTATCAATAATTACGCTGAATGTAAATGGACTAAATACACCAATAAAGAGACAGAGAGTGGCAGATTGGATAAAAAACCACAATCCGTCTCTATGCTGCCTACAAGAGACACACCTTAAAGACACAAACAAACTAAACTCAAAGGATGGAAAAAAATATATCAAGCAAACAACACTCAGAAAAGAGCAGGAGTGGCAATATGAATCTCTGACAAAATAGACGTCAAAGTAAAATCCACCGCAAAGGATAAGGAAGGACACTATATAATGATTAAAGAGTCAATACACCAGGAGGACACAACTATAATAAATATTTATACCCAACCACAGGGCTCCAAAATACATAAAACACTCTAACAGCACTGAAAAGAGAGATAGACAGCTCCGCAATAGTAATAGGAGACTTCAACACACCACTTTTAGTGAAGGACAGAACATCCAGAAAGAAGCTCAACAAAGACACAGAAAATCTAAATGCCACAATCAACCAACTTGATCTCACAGACATATATCGACCACTCCACCCAAAAGCAGCCAAGTATACTTTCTTTTCCAACGCACATGGAACATTCTCCAGAATAGACCACATATTAGGCCATAAAGCAAGCCTTAACAAAATCCAAAGCATCAAAATATAACAAAGCATCTTTTCT
>NW_004444023.1:657443-691323 GCF_000243295.1 Trichechus manatus latirostris
ATTGGTCCCAACCACCTGGAGTAAAGGAGAATGAAGAACACCAAAGACACAAGGAAAGTAGTAGCCCAAGAGACAGAAAGGGCCACATAAACCAGAGACTTCATCAGCCTGAGACCAGAACTAGATGGTGCCCAGCTACCGCCAATGACCACCCTGACAGGGAACACATCAGAAACTCCTGGATGGAGCAGGAGAAAGGTGGGGTACAGACTTAAATTCTAGTAAGAAGAGCAGACTTAATGGTTTGACTGAGACTGAAGGAACCCCGGAAAGCATGGCCCCTGGATTCTCTATCAGCCCAGAACTAAAAGAATTCCTGAGACCAACTCTTCAGACAGGGATTGGATGGACTGTGGGACATAAAGTGATACTCGTGAGGAGTGTGCCTCTTAGCTCAAGTAGATACAAGAGACTAAACGGGCAGCTTCTGTCTGGAGGTGAGATGGGAAGGCAGAGAGGGTTAGGAGCTGGTTGAATGGACATGGGGAGTCAGGGGTGGAAAGGAGGAGTGTGCTATCACACTATGGGGAGAGCAATTAGGGTCACATAACAATGTATGTATAAATTTCTGTATGGGGAAAAAAGGAAAAACGGCCACATGAGGATGGAGTTATCATGCCGCTGCAAGCCAGGGAATACCTGGGCTCACCAGAACCTAGGAAAGGCAAGGAAGGATCTTTCCCTAGAGCCTTCAGACAGGATGCAGCCCTGCTGACACTGTAATTCGGACTTCCGGCCTCCCAATTTGCGGTATTTTCTTACAGATGCCCTAGGATGTGAAGACACTCACTAAGCAGGTGACATGAGCCAAGCCTTTTAGAAAACCTGTCCTTTCAGGAATAAAACAGCTTTACCAAAGCTGCTGGAAATATACCACTAAAAATGGTAAGACAATCATTTCGTGTGAGTAAATCACACTAGCACAGGCTGAAAACAAATTTATGCTTTTAAGAAAAGGCAAAACTTGGAAGGCAGACAGATTTTCTCACATGAAGGCAAGGGGGAAGAAAAGTGTCAAATCACAAGAAGAAGGACAAGTGAGAGATTGGAAACTTCACCCCAAACCAATAGGCTTTCAGATAATTCACCAAGAGCTGGAGACAAAATGTTAAAAATTCATGACAGCAATGACAAAAAGGCAGAGCTGGCACAAGATGCTGAAAATGAGTCAGTAAGTAACACCAACAAAACCAAACCCATTTTGACTCACAGCGACCCCATACATTGCAGAGGAAAACGGCGCAGCAGAGGGTTTTCAAGGAGTGACTTTTCGGAAGCAGATCGCGAGGCCTTTCATGTGAGGCTCCTCTGGGTGGGTTCGAGCTGCCAATCTTGTGTTTAGTAGTTGAGTTGCCAAAAGGTGGAAACAATCCACGTGCCGATCAACCGATGGAAATGCGAGAACAAATTTGGTATATCCATATAATGGAATATTATTCAGCCATAAAAAGGAACATAGTACAACATGAATGAACCTCAAAACCATTATGCTTAGGAAAATAAGGCAGACACAAGAGGACAAACGTTGCACGATTCCATTTACATGAAACGTTCTGAATGGGTAAATCCACAGCGATAAAACAGATTATTGTTTATCCAGGGCTGGGAAGAGAGTGGAATGAGTAAACAAAAGAAACCAAACCCGTTGCCGTCAAGTCAATTCCAACTTGGAGCAACCCCGTAGGACAGGGTAGAACTGCCCCATAGGGTTTCCAAGGCTGTAATCTTTACAGAAGCAGACTGCCACATCTCTCTCCCACAGGGTGGCTGGTGGGTTTGAACTGCTGACCTTTTGATTAGCAGCCAACTGCTTAACCACTGCACCACCAGGGCTCTTTGCTTAATGGGTATGGGGTTTCCTTTTGGTGATGGCAATATTTTGTAACTACAGAGAGGTGATGGTTGCACAACGCTGCAAATGTACTAAATGCGGCTGAATTGTTCACTTTAAAATGGCTAATTTTATTATAGGATTTTTACATTAATTAAAAAAAAAAATCTGCCCTACCATTATAAAAACGAGCACCCCGAGGACAAGATAGGCCATGGCACTTACAAAATGCTCTATAAACACCTGTGGACTTCATTAAGAAATGCATTCTCATTTTCCAAATGAGGAAATTGAGGTCCAGAATAGTTCAGAGACTTGCCCACAGTCACACAGCTGGTTAGTAACAGAGCCAGGATTCAACTCCAGGCGCTATGTCGCCACAGCTCAGCTTCAACAGATTTTTCCTGAAAGAATAAAAATCACAAAAGAACCTCATATTTATTGAGAGAGCTATTCAACGGCAACTGGTTTGTTTTTGGGTTTTTTGTTTTTTAATTTTTTTTTATCATACTTTAGATGAAGGTTTATAGGACAAATAGTTTCTCATTACACAGTCAGTACAGATACTGTTTTGGGTTTTTTGTTTTTTTAATATGCACTGGGCATTTTATATATGTTATCTCATCAACTCCTTGCAAGAGCCTCACTGTTCAAATGTGCCCCCATTTTACACATGAGAAAACTGAGGTCCAGACTAGGAAAGTAACTTGGCCAAGGACACACACACAGCAGCAGAGCGGAGGATCTGAAGCTGAGCCTGTCTCTACTGCTTTAACCCAACAGCTTTACAAGGAGAGTCACAAAATTTATGAGAGAAACTCCAGATGACTCAGAGCAAATGAACCAAACTTTTTCAAAGGTGAATTGCAAGCTTACCAAACAGTGCAGCAAGTCCCAAATGACCAAAAGATTGAACACACATACACTCACTCACACATACACACGGGATAGTTGTTAGAAATACTTCTTATTCACTGAAACACTTGGAGTTGGACCAGGCCGGGCATCGACAAGTGAATTATTTATATTTGGCTGAGGATGGGGATGGGGACAGGTCAAGTTTCTGAGCACCCCTTGAGGAGTCACCTTGGGAGTTAGGAGCCCAGGAGTAGAGGGCAGGGAGCTAGAAGAGCTAGGACGTGAGGTGACCTGGGTGAGAGAGGAGACAGGCTGGCTGACGCCTCCCTCACGGGCCCTTTCCACTGCATTCTCCCTTGGGCCTGTTTACCATTCAGGTTTAATAACACATATTGACCATTTACTCTACTCCAAGCACTTAACACACCTATCTTCCTGAACCCTCCATCTAGGTTTGCTGTTAGGTGCCATCGAGTCGGCTCCGACTCATAGCGACCTCATGTATAAAAGAACAAAACACTGCCCAGTCCTGTGCCATCCTCACAATGGCAGGTACATCTGTGCCACTGTTGCACCACCGTGTCTGCCAGTTTGTTGTACTGCAGTGGTTTGCGTGTTGCTGTGATGCTGGAAGCTATGCCACCGGTATTTCAAATACCAGCAGGGCCACCTAGGGTGGGAAGGTTTCAGCGGAGCTTCCAAACTAAGACAGACTAAGAAGAAGGACCTGGTGATCTACTTCCGAAAAAAATTAGCCAAAAAAAAAAAAAAAACTTATGGATAACAACACAACATTTCCTGGTACTGTGCTGGAAGATGTGCCCCTCAAGTTGGAAGACACTCAAAATAACCCTATGGTTACTGATCCCATTTTATAGGTGAGGAAACTAAAGTTCAGAGAGTCCAAAAGACTTGCCCTGTGTCACACAGCAAGCAAATGGCAGAACTCAAATTCAAACTGAAGACTAATTGAGTTCTCAAGTCCAGATCCTTACTCACAACACTGCACTAAGTATGAGGAGAAACCCGTTGCTGTCGAGTTGATCTTTTTCTCCCACCGACCCTATTACAGGACAGGGTAGAACTGCCCCACAGGGTTTCCAAGGCTATAATCTTTATGGAAGCTGACTGCCACATCTTTCTCCCGTGGAGCTGCTGGTGGGTTCCAACTGCCAACCTTTTGGTTAACAACCAAGTGCTTAACCACGGAGCCACCAAGACTCCTAGTACGAGGAGAGGGGACTGGATAACAGTGGTGAAAATACAGATTCTGAACCAGGCTGCTTGAGTTGGAATCCTGCAACTACCACTTAATGCTGGGTGACCTTGGGAAAGCTGCTTGACTTCTCTGTGCCTCTGATCGCTTTCTGTAAATGGAGATTACAGCAGCCCCTACACCTTAGGAATGTTGTTGGAATTAAATGAGTTAATCCACACAAACAGCTAAAGACAGGGCCAGGCACTTGGTAAACAGTGTTCAAGTGTTAACCTAATCGGCTGCGGGGAACCCCTGCATGCTTCAGGGGTGGGGTGTGCCCACATTCGTGCCAGTTTTGAGAAAATGCCTTGTGCGGCTAGACTAAAAGGGAGGGAATCACTTAGCACCTGTGACCCAGTCACATTTCTGGGGTGGGGAACTGCCCACCAACAGCTCTGAGACGGAGGACTGAGCCAGGGCTCTCCCACTAACACCAGCGATCTTAAGGATCCTCCCTTTAACCTTCTCTCGGTGGCATGCTTGTTGTTCCCACGATACAGATAAGGGCACTGAGGCTTATAGAGTGGAGGCTTGCCCAGGTCACAAAGGAGTGGCAGAATAAAGAGATCTAAATGCTGGACTGCTCAGACAGATAAACCACTTTTCTAAGTCCCACTAGGCAACTAAGGGTGCAAAAGAGTCTCTATGGCCCCTTCTGTGACTGTTCAGTTCATCAGGTGTCTCTGGCTGGACTAAGCAAACTATCACTACCTCCAGGCCCCTAACGCCCCCGCTCCCGACGCTACCCCAGTCCTAGCGCACAACTATTGATTTTTCTCTCCGACCTCCTCAACTTGCTCTCCTGCCCCCAATATGATACAGAGAACCCAAGCCACCCCATTACGGCTGCCTTCTCTCTCAGAGCCCCCAGAACCTCGCACTTATCTAGTCCGGACCTCCATGATTTTCACAGCACCCAGAGTAACCCCCTCGAAACTGCCCCTTTCGGAGCCTATGCCTGCACGCCTAGGCTCTTTTCCAACTCGGGCCCCCTTCCCCAGCTGAGTGCCCTCACAGCCAATCCCAAAGCTCGACTCTCTCCCCACCTACAAAACTCCCTCCCCCAGCCCCCATTCTTCTACTGCTTCCTCCAGCTCCCATTCCTCCCAACCCCCTCCCCCAAGCGATCTCCCCTGGCCCAACCCGTTCCTTGGCCCCTGCCTCTTCCCTCTCACCACCCAGTCCCGAACTCCCGCCCTGGCTCTCCGGCGCCCCCGTCCCCCGCCAGGCGTTCTCACCATCTCCCAGCGCTGCGGCTCCCTCGGCTACGCGAGTTTCCCCGACTCGTTCTTCTCTTGCCTCCCCTTCCGGGTTCCCGCCCCAACGCCCGCTGGGAATTGGAGTCTCGCATGGCCACGGACTACATCTCCCAGAAGGCAGCATGGGCCAAGCCTGGAGGTGGGGAAAGTTGCAGGAGAGGCCTGTTGAGGAAAAGAATGACTCTAACTCCCAGGAGGAAGGGGGGCACCCGCGAGGTGCGCTGGGAAATGTAGTCCAGCCTCCACCATTTTGGCCCGGGGTCCTTGGAAAGGGAGTTGAGAAAATTACGAAGGGGCGTTTGTATAGCGGAGAGTTGGGAAAAACAAGCTTATTGATTTACGTGTGCTGGTTAACATAATAATTAACAGCGCCTTGTGCTTTTCCAAACACGTTTCCTCCATTTTTTCCCCATGTTCCTCCTACTAAAACCAGTTGCCATATAGTGCACTCCAACTTATGAAGAACTTACCCCCGTGTGTCCGAGTAGAACTCTGCTTCATAGGGTTTTTTTAATTGTAAAAAATACGTATGACAAAACATTTGCCAATTCAACAATTTTTATATGTATAATTCAGTGATACTGATAAGGTTCTTCATGTTTTGCAACCTTTAGCACTATCCTTTTCCAAATTATACCACCAACATAAATAGAAATTCAATGCTCCCTAAGCCATGACCGCCCGTTTTCCCCTCCCATCCTTGGTAACCAGCAGTAAGCTTCTGTCTCTATGCATTTCCCTATTTCTTGTAAGCGGGATCTTTCACTCAGCATGTTTTCAAGGTTCGTGCACGCATGTATCAGGACTCAATTTCTCTTTATGGCTGAATAATATTCCATTGTACTGTGTATGTACATATACATGGAGCCGCGCTGGCACAGTGGTTAAGAACTCAGGCTGTTAACCAAAAGATCGGCAGTTCAAATCCACCAGCCCAACCACATTTTGTTTATCCATTCATCTACTGATGGACATTTAAGTTGTTTCCATGTTTTGGCTATTGTGAATAGTGCTGCAATGAACAATGGTGTACAGGTTTCTGTTTGCATTCCTGCTTTCAATTCTTTTGGAAATATATTTAGGTTTAGGATTGCTAGGTCATGTGGAAGTTCTAAGTTTAACTTTTTGAGGAACTGCCAAAATGTTTTCCACAGTGGCCGTACTATTTTTCATTTCCAACAGCAATGGATGAGGATTTCAATTTCTCCACATCCTTGCCAACACCTTTTCTTTTCTTTTTTTAAATCATAGCCATTCTTGTGGAGGTGAGGTGGTATCTGATTGTAGTTTTGATTTGCATCTCCATAGGTGGCATGAATGGTTAAGGCTAACCAAACGGTTGGCGGTTCGAACACACTCAGTGGCACTTGGAAGAAGGGCCTGCTGATCTACTTCTAAAAAGTCACAACCACTGACAACCCTATGGAGCACAGTTCTACTCTGACACACGTGGAGTTGCCATGAGTTAGAATCAACTCCATGGCAACTGGTTTCTTTTGACTAATGATGTTGAGCATTTTTCATGTGCTTGTTGGCCATTTGTCTATGGGGTTTTCAATAGCTGTTTTTCAGAAGTAGATCACCAGGCCCTTCTTCGGAGGTGCCCCTGGGTGGACTTGGACCTTCAGTGAGCAGCGGACTGCATTAACCATCTGCAACACCCAGAGATTCCTTCCTACCTACTTGTTGTTGTTAGATGCCATTGAGTAGCCTCCAAATCCTGGCAACCTTATCTATAACAGAAGGAAAAGGAAACGTTGTCTGGTCCTGTGCCATCTTAATGCATCCTACCTACTAAAAACCCCAAAACAAACCCCTTACCATCGGTTCCAACTCATAGCGACCCTACAGGACAGAGTAGAACTGCCCCATAGGGTTTCCAAGGCTGTAATCTTTCCGGAAGCAGATTACCACATCTTTCTCCTTCGGAGCGGCTGGTGGGTTCAAACTGCCATGTTTCAGTTTGCAGCCGAGGGCTTTACTCACTGAGCCACCAGGGCTCCTTCCCTACCTACTACCACCTCCCAATTTACAGACAAGAAAATTAAGTCTTAAGAGAGAAGAAACCCCCTGATATAGGTCATGATGTGCATTAGGAATCATAGTTACAAAGGAAGCTCCAAGAGGGCAAGGATCTTTGTGTATCTTGTTCAAACACCTAATGAAAAACAAACCCGTTGCCTTCCAGTGGATTCTGACTCATTGCTATCCTAGAGGCAGAGTAGAGCTGCCCCACAGAGTTTCCAAGGAGCAGCTGGTGGATTCAAACTCCAGACCTTTTGGTTAGCAGGCAAGCTCTTAACCACTGCACCACCAGGGCTCCTTTATGCACCTAGAACAGTGTAAATATGTGTGCTGAGTAAATATTTTTTGCATGCTAACTACTTATATGCCAGGCACCCTGCAAATAATCCTAGTAAGAATTATCTCCAATTTATGAAAGTTAAATCAGAAACAAGTTAAGCCTCTTGTCCGTGGCAACACAGCAAAAAAGTGATTTGAATCTAAATGTGTTAGACACCAGGGCCTCTACTCTTGACTAGGACGTTAGATTGCCTCCGTTTAAGAGATATTTTCCAGTCCGTTCTCCTCAAGGTCCGTGAGAACGAGCGTTCTAAAATGCAGAGGTTGCGCTACCAAGGAACATATCTTTTTGAGAGGAAGTGCTACTAAAGCCCAATTTAAACGCCTTCCTCTTTGAATCCTTTCCCAATTTATCGTTCTCTCCTTTAATGTAGCCCGTCTTACTGCATTCCCATTATCTGTGAGTCTGTCTCTCTGATTGCGCTAGGAAGATTATGGCTGTGTCGCCAGCGTCCAGCGCGCAGTGTTTGGCATACAGTAGACCCTCATTAGGTATGCACCAAACGGAAGGTTAGAAGCGGGACACTCAAGGGCCAGAAGGGAGGTTGGTGAGATCTCTCCTTCCTGAGAGTTGGCAGTTGGGGAGGCTCCGCCTCCTCCGAAGGCTCCAAGAGCCCGGGACCCTAGAAGTTTCCCGGGAGCGTGGTTAAGGCGGGGGCGAGGCGAGGGGCGTGGCCCACCGAAAACGCGGGCAGTGGAGTGAGCGCTGATTGGTCGGCACTTTGGCGCGCGCAGGGAAATGCCTTGTCTAGAGGCGCGAGGCCGGCGAGCGCTGTGAAAGAAGACAAGGCGCTTTCCCAGCCGCGCGTGCGCGCCGGGCCACTTGCACCCTGCCCTTTCCTCTCTCTTGGTGCGCCCTGCACACTTACCTTCGCAGGACCTGCTGGGGGCGTGGCCTGCGCATGAGGCGCGCGCTCCTCTCCTCCTGAGGCCTCGCACCCGGCCTCACGCCCAGGGCATTCGCACCCTCCTCAAGCCGGGCGAACGTGGAGGCCAGGGCGGCCCGGGGCTCGAGCACGCGGCCTGCTCCCTGGGACCAGCGCTGACGCCGCTGTCCGATCGGGCTCCCACGTGTGGGGCTGCTGTGAAGCCAGAAGGGGGGCCTCGCGCCATTTTGCACGTCCTGAGGCGGGTGCTGGAGGCAGAGGGGAATGGGGCGGGGAGACTCCCCTGGGCTCAAGGGGAGCCTGTGGTTTGCTCGGGAAAGGTAGCTTTGCGACCAAAGCCTTCCTCTGGGGCTTCCGGGGGACAGCAAGGCCGGCGTGCTTGGGGTGCAGGGTAGTGGGTGAGGAGGGCCAGGGCAGCAGGGCCAGAATTTGAGTTTGGGGTTGGTCTCGGCTTGGGGATCCAGGCTGAAGTCTGAGATATCGAAGGCCCTCTTTGAGTGTGTTGGGGCTCTGGGGTCTCAGAATTTGTGTCTGGGGAGAACTCTCCTTTTGGAGTCTGAAGGTATCGGTTTTAGTGATTGGAAGCTTTAGTGTTGGAATCTGGAGGTACGAATTTGGGCACCCGCAAATCTTAGTTATGCGTTCTGGAGGACCATTTTGAGGTCTGAGGTCAGCTTTGTGGGGATTGAGGCCTTAGTGTAGATTTGGGGTCTGGAATCTCTCTATAAAGTTTGGACTCTGAGATTTTGAGCCTAGGGTTATAGTTTGGGACTTTGAGGATTCCTTTTTAGGACCTAGAGTCCCCACGTTGAGTATGGGACTTCAATTTTAGGATCTGAAGTCTCAGTGTGATGCTCACACGTGTGATCTCAGTTTTAGGGTTGGAGTCACAATTAGAAGGTCTGCAGTGATGGTTTTTGGGTCTAGAGGTCTTTAGGCTCTGAGGGTAATTTTAGGAACTGAGGTTTGTTTGAGGACGCCTGAATTTCTTACTTTAGGATCTGAGTTCTCAGTGTTAAGTTTTGTGGACTGTGATCCTGATAGTAGGATTGTGGTCATCTTTGGGGATCAGAAATAGACAGTTTGGGAGTCTAAGGTATCTCGGTATTAGAGTTTAGGGCTTTTAAGTTCAGGCAGTGTCGTTCTGGGGCTCAGTGCTTCACTTTTAAAGTCATAGTTCTAGTGTCTTTACATCACAATTTGGGGTCTCAAGCCATAGTTTTTCAGTCTGGTGGTTTCCATTTCAGGGTCTGGCATCTATTAGGATCTAAGTTCGAAAGTCAAAGTCTGGGAATTTGTTGATTTTAGTTTTAGACCCAGATTATGATTTGGGGGCCCAAATTTACAATTGGGATCTGGGAACTTCAGTTTAGGGTTTTGGGGTTTTAGTTTGGGTCTCTGGGCCTGTATTTGTGGGAGCTGGGAACTCTATTTTGAGATCTCTGGAGGCTCAAAGGAGCACCATCGGGAAAATGAAGGGTGCTCATCACACTGCCCTGGAATCCCAGAAGTTACTAATAATTCTTTTTCCCTCTTTGCAGATGTGGGATTCCAGCGGAGACTTGTGTTCCCCTGAATGGCCCACGGCTAGTTCCCTGGGTCCCAGTGACAGGTATGGGCTCCCCCCATCTCTTTTACAGCTCCAGCCACTCTGTTTACTTATATGATATCCTTTACAACAACCCCATGAGGAAGTAAGTGCAAGTATTATTCCTGTTTTCCAGATGAGCGAATTCTGAGGGAGTTGGCAGGCTTTGACATTCTGAGTTTCTTAAATACTTTTCCTTCTTTTACTCATTCATTGTTTTCTTCATCAAGCACCTACTCAGTGTCAGAATCATTCTTTTTTTTTTTAATTTTATTTTATTGTGGTGAAAATAGGAGCCCTGGTAGCTCAGCGGTTAAGTACTCAGCTGCTAACCAAAAGGTCAGCAGTTTGAACCCCAGCCATTCCATGGGAGAAAGATGTTGCAATCTGCTTCCGTAAGGATTTACAGCCTTGGAAACCCTGTGGGGCAGTTCTGCTCTGTCCTTTAGGGAATGCTGTGAGTCAGAATCGACTTGACGGCAATGGGTTTGGTTTTTTGGGTTTGTGGTGAAAATATCTGTAATAAAACATATGCCAACTCAACAATTTCTACATGTACAATCCAGTGACATTGATTACGTTGTTCAAGTTGTGCAACCATTCTTGCTTTTTCCGAATCATTCCGTCACCATTAACATAAATTCACTGCCACCTAAGCAAAAATTTCCCCTTTCCCCCTCCCTCTCCCACTCCTGGTAGCCACTAATAATCTTTAGTTTTTATATATTTGCTTATTTCATATAAGTGAGCTTATACAGTATTTGTCCTTTTGCAACTGACTTATTTCATTCAGCATGATAGTTTCAAGGTTCATCCATGTAGTGGCATGCATCAGGACTTCATTTCTCTTTATGGCTGAGTTGTATTCGTATGTACCACATTTTTCCTTCACTTTTTAACTCAAAAGTTCAGCATCTACTTTGTTCAGGTTCTCTACTTGGGTACTGAGCTTAGAAGGAGCGCCATGGCGAAATCAAAGAGTGCCTGTCTCGCTGCCCAGTCCTCCTGGAATCCCAGAGGTCACCAACAGTTCATTCTCCGTTTTCCCCCTTTCTAGATATGGGGTCATTGTATTAGTGAAGACTCTTAGTTGCAATGAACAGAAACTTAAACAGGCTTGTGCATAAAAGGGGACTTATTGGATCCTGTAAATAAAAAATTCAGGGGCGTCAGGCTCTGCAGGTTCCAGGGTGCGGGTTAAATGATGGTGCCACGAATCTGCCTCTCTTGGCTTGCTTGTGTCTGTTTGCTTCCCTCTCAAGCAGGCTCGTGCTTTGTAAGGGCAAGATGGCTCCCAGCAGCTCCCGCTCCACAGCCTGCCGGCAGAGAGAGCCTCTTTCCAGGATTGTCTCTGATTGGCCAAACCTGGGTTATAACCACAACCCTGAACCAATGACTGTGATTCTTATTGGCTGAGCCTTGGTTCTGTGCACTGAAGGGGAAGGGCAGGACGGGAAAAGCCTCCGAGCCACATGGACTGAGAGTGGCTGAGAGGTGGTTCCCCACAAGAAAAATGGAAGTGCTATTACCAGAAGAAGGAGTCTGTGTGTGGTGCGAACAGTTAAGCCCTTGGCTGCTAACTGAAAAGTGGATGGTTGGAACCCACGCAGAAGCCCCTCAGAAGAAAGGCCTGGCAATCTGCCTTCAAAAGGTCACAGCCATGAAAACCCTATGGAGCACAGTTCTCCTCTAACACGTGGAGTAGCCATGGGTTGGAGTGGACTCAACAGGAGTTGTTTTTATTTTTACCAGAAAAGGTGGGACTGGATGTTGGTCAAGCAAAACAACAGTTATCAACCATAGTCACTGAGTACAATACCTTCACCCCATTTTCCAGCATCCCTTACCCCTAAATCATTCTGACAAATGACAGTTTACCCTCTGTCTTAGCTACCATTTAATGAGCACCCTTTATGTACCAGGTACTTTGCTAAACACCTTCCAGACGAGATGAAAATCTCCCTAGCCATCTCCATTTTATACATAAGGGAAAAACAGGCTTAGAACAATGAAGGCACTTACCCAAAGTCACACAGTAAGTGGCAGAGCTGGGATTCAAACCTAGGTCTCTCTGCTTCAAAAGCTGGAGCTTATAACCATTAGATTGCCTCTTGGGTCAGCCCCTGCTTTGTCCCACTTTGAGGCAGCTCTTAAGTTCTTGCAGATGTCGAAGCAAATTTGAGGCTGGGCCTTGATTTTCCTATCTCTTATATGAGCAGTTTGCACTGGCTCTTGGTGAAAGCTCTTTCCAGCTCCAGTAGGATAAAAGAACTAGGGGATGTTTAAGTTGACTAGCTGAAAGAAGAGGAAACTTAGTCTCCTACTTAGTCTGAATAACTTAGAATTAGTGATTTGCCATTTTCAAAAGGCTGAGAGGCTATCGCAGGACTGAAAGAGCATTCATTAAGTCAACATTTTTTTTTTTGCTGAACACCTACTTAGTTCCAGACACTGTTCTAGGAGCTAGGCCACAGGGCTGCTAAGAGTCGCAATCGACTCACACAACAGTTTTGATTTAGGCTACGTTAAGACTTTCAGGGGCCCTAGGCCTTTTTAACTTCATGGACTTTTTTGTCCATAAAATATTAAAAATTATAGTTCACAGCTGCGTTGGTATAAAGACAAATAATCCTACATTCATTTTTTTTTCTTCTGGTTTTAAAAGAAATTAGAACATTCTCATGAGCTCCTAAAAGTATCTTGAGCCGTAGACACTGTGCCTACCATGCCTCGTCGATGAATGAATCCAGGATATAGCAATAAATAAAAACAAATATTCCTGCCTTCATGCAGTTCGTATTTATGCTAAACAAATTAACAAAGATTTCAGATGTGACAGAATGGCTGATGGGAATGCTTTTAGATTGAGAGATCGGAAAAGGTCTCCCCAAGGAGTTACATTTAAGCTGAATGCTGAATGACAAAGAAGAAACCAGCCTTGCAAAAATCAGGGCAAAAGAACATTCCAGGCAGAGGGAATAGTAAAGGCCCTAATGCCGAAATAAACCTGGCATTTGAGAGGAACAGAAAAAGAGAGGACCATGTGGCTGGAGCCAGCTTGTTCCTTGCAGACCTACAGGACAGTTGGGATTCATATGTGAAAATGTTACAAAATGTGAGGAAAGAACTTTTTTAAAACCAGAGCTATCCAACAACGAAAGGGGCAATCTTGAGAGGGAGTGCCTGGCTCCTGGGGGTCTGTTTTGTAATCCCTAGTCACCTTTTTTAAGGAGCCCTGGTGGTGCAGTGGTTAAGTGCTCAGCTGCTAGCTGAAAGGTTGGTGGTTGGAACCCACCAGCTGCTCTGTGGAAGAAAGATATGGCAGTCAGCTTCCATAAAGGTTATTGTTGTTAGGTGCCGTCGAGTCGGTTCCAACTCATAGTGACCCTATGTACAACAGAACGAGACACTGCCCAGTCCTGCACCATCTTCACAATCGTTGTTATGTTTGAGCCCATTGTTGCAGGCACTGTGTCAGTCCATCTTGTCTAGGGTCTTCCTCTTTTTCACTGACCCTCTACCTTACCAAGCATGATGTCCTTCTCCAGGGACTGGTCCCTCCTGATAACATGTCCAAAGTACGTGAGATGAAGTCTCACTATCCTCGCTTCCAAGGAGCATGCTGGCTGTACTTCTGCCAATACAGACTTTTCCTTCTTCTGGCTGTCCATGGTACATTCAATATTCTTTGCCAGCACCATAATTCAAAGGCATCATTTCTTCTTGGTCTTTCTTGTTAATTGCCCAGCTTTTGCATGCATATGATGCAATTGAAAATATGGCTTGGGTCAGGCGTACCTTAGTCCTCAAAGTGACATCTTCACTTTTTAATATTTTAAAAAGTTCTTTTGCAGCAGATTTGCCCAATGGAGTATGTCGTTTGATTTCCTAATTGCTGCTTCAATGGGTGTGCACTGATTGTGGATCCAAGTAAAATGAACTCCTCGACTACATCAATCTTTTCTCCATTTATCTTGATGTTGCTTCCTGGTCCAGTTGTGAGGATTTTTGTTTTCTTTATGTTGAGGTGTAATCCATATTGAAGGCTGTAGTCTTTGATTTTTATCAGTGCTTCAAGTCCTCCTCACTTTCAGCAAGCAAGGTTGTCTCATCTGCATGTCGCAAGTTGTTAATGAATCTTCCACCAATTCTGATGCCACATTCTTCTTCATATAGTCCAATTTTCTGGATTATTTTGCTCAGCATACAAATTGAATAAGTATGGTGAAAGGTTACAACCCTGACACACACTTTTCTTGATTTCAAACCATGCGATATCCTCTTGCTCTGTTGTAAAGATTACAGCCTTGGAAACCCTATGGAGCAGTTCTACTGTGTCCTGTAGAGTCGCTATGAGTTGGAATCAATTTGATGATAAAGAATTTTTTGGGTTATTCACATAGGAGCCCTGGGGGCGCAACAGGTAAGGGCTCAGCTGCTAATCGAATGGTTGAAAAGTTGGCAATTCAAACCGACCCAGTGGCTCCATGGGAGAAAGACCTGGTGATCTGTTTCTGTAAAGATTACAGCCTAGAAAACTCTATGAGATGGTTCTGTTCTGTAGCGTGGGGTCGCTATGAGTAGAGATGGACTTAACAACACTTAATAGCAGCAGTCAACCTTTTGGTCCCTTCAGATTTTTTCCCCCTTTCCTGGAACTTCCTTGTTTGCATAGAAACGTCTTCTGGTGCTTCGCAAAACCCAGAGTGAATACCTGGGGGTAACAGTTGATATTGAACCCTCTATTTTCTCAGACATGGTGAAATAGCAGCTTGAACTTAAACAGACCAGGATTTTCTTTCTTGCTTTCTATGTTATTTCTCTCTGAGGTTCTAGGGACCTCTCCAGAACAGAAGGAAAGTGGTGTGCAAAAAATAAATATCAGGGCCGGACAGGACTTTCGAGGTCAGCCTACGCAACTTTTCTTCAATAATAGAACCCCAACACCCCTGCCCCTCAAAGTTACGGTTTCTACCAGGAGGGTAAAAACCCAAATCCATTGGCATCGAGTCGATTCCGGCTCATAGCAACACTATAGGATAGAGTAGAACTGCCCCGTAGAGTTTCCAAAGCTGTAAATCATTACAGGAGCAGACTGCCACATCTTTCTCCCAAGGAGCAACTGATGGTTCCAACCACGGAGCTTTCAGTGTTAGCAGCCAACACTTAACCATTGCGTCACCAGGGCTCCTTACCAGAAGGGTATTGGAGACCAACTAGCGAATTTTTTTTTTTTATTCCTTTATTCAGTTGACTAATATATGTGGTCTCATAGTGGAATTTTATTTTATAGTGCTTTAGATGAAAAGTTACAGCTCAATTTAGTTTCTCATTTAAAAATTCATACACATATTGTTTTGTGACATTGGTTGCAATCCCCACAATGTGACAGCACTCTCCCCCTTTCCACTCCAGGTTCCCTGTGTCCATT
Organism: Trichechus manatus latirostris; assembly: GCF_000243295.1. Taxonomy (NCBI): domain Eukaryota; kingdom Metazoa; phylum Chordata; class Mammalia; order Sirenia; family Trichechidae; genus Trichechus; species Trichechus manatus. The sequence goes on from NW_004444023.1 coordinate 672,920, forward strand.
CGCCCAGTTCTTGTCCCTTCCTGCTTTCTCCTCTTGCTTCTGGATAGGAGATGCCCATTTGGTCTTGTATATTTGACGGAACTAAGAAGCACATTCCTCACGTGTGTTATTGTTTGATTTATAGGCCTATCTAATTTTTGTATGAAAAGTAGGCTTTGGTAGTGGTTTAAGTTCTAAGTTAGCAGAGTGTCCAGGGGCAATAATCTCCAGGGTTCCTCCAGTCTCTGTCAGACTAGTAAGTCTGGCCTTTTTTTTTTGTGAATTTGTTTTGTTCCACATTTTTCTCCTGCTCTGTCCAAGACTCTCTGTTGTGATCCCTGTCAGAGCAGTTGGTGGTGGTAGCCAGGCACCATCTAGTTCTTCTGGGCTCAGGCTTGGGGAGGCTGTGGTTCATGTGGTCTTTTAGTTCCTTGTGTCTTTGGTTTTCTTCATTCTTCTTTGCTCCGGATGGGATGGGACCAAGAGATGCATCTTAGATGGCCACTTGCAAGCTTTTAAGGCCCCGGACACTGCTCACCAAAGTAAAATGTAGAACATTTTCTTTATGAATTATGTTATGCCAATTGACCTAGATGCCCCCCAAGACTATGGTTCCCAGCCCTCAGCCCCAATAACTTGGTCCTTCAAGGAGTCTGGCTGTGTCTAGGAAACCTCTATAACTTTGCCTTGGTCAAGTGTCAAGTTGTGCTGCCTTCCCCCATCTTGTGTGTTGTCTTTTCCCCACCAAAGTTGACACTTGTCTACTATCTAGTTAGTGATTTCCCCTCGCCAACCGTCTCTATCCTCATAACCATCAAAGAATGTTTTTTTCTGTGTAAACCTTTTCTTGAGTTCTTATAATAGTGGTCTCATACAATTTGTCTTTTTGTGAATGACTTATTTCAGTCAGCATAATGCCCTCCAGATTCATCATTATTCTTTATCATTTCATGGTGTATAGGTAGTATAATTTGTTTATCCATTTGTCTGTTGATGGGCACTTAGGTTGTTTCCATCTTTTTGCTATGGTGAATAGTGCTGCAGTGAACATGGGTGTGCATATGTCTATTCGTGTGACGGCTCTTATTTCTCTAGGGTATATTCCTAGGAGTGGGATTGCTGGATCATATGCTATTTCTATTTCTAACTTTTTAAGGAGGCGCCATACTGTTTTCCATAGTGGTTTAACCATTGTACATTTCTACCAGCAGTGCATAAGAGTTCCAGTCTACCCGCAACCTCTACAACATTTGTTATTTTCTGTTTTTTTTTATTAGTGCCAGTAATGTCAGGGTGAGATGATATTTCATTGTACTTTTGATTTTCATTTCTCTAATGGCTAATTATCGGGAGCGTTTCCTCATGTGTCTGTTAGCTACCTGAATGTCTTCTTTGATGAAGTGTCTGTTCATATCCTTTGCCAGTTTTTTTTTTTTTTTTAACGAAGAGAAATTTATTTCCTCACAGTCAAAGTAGGCTAAAAGTCCAAATTCAGGGCGTCAGTTCCAGGGGAAGGCTTTTTCTCTCTGTCAGCCTTCTTCTCATCGGTGTTCCCCTGGACTAGGAGCTTCTCGGCGCAGGGCCCAAGGACGCGCTCTGCTCCTGGCACTGCTTTCTTGATGGTATGAAGTCCCCCTGTCTGTCTGCTCACTTCTGTCTTTTATATCTCAAGAGATTGCCTCAGGACACAATCCAGTCTTGTAGATCCAGTCCTGCCTTACTAACACAACTGCCACCCATCCGCGCTCATTAACATCATCGAGGCAGGTTTACAACATACCGGAAAATCACACAGTGCCAGGAATCATGGCCTAGCCACATTGATACGCACATTTTTTGGGGAACATAATGCAAACCATGACATTCCACCCTTTGGTCCCCAAAAAATCACATCTTTGCAACATAGAAAACATATTCACCCTATCATATCATAGCAAAAGTCTTAACTCCAAGTCCAAAATCCAAAAATTCCTCTTCATCTGTGAAATCTAGAATACAAGTTGTCTGCTTCTAAAGGTACCATGGCAGAACAGGCACAAGCTATACATTTCCATTACAAATGGGAGAAATTGCAGGGAAAGAAGGCATAACAGGCAAGCAAGTTAGCAGAACACATTACATTAGCCCTCAAGGCTTTGAAAATAATCCTCTGTTCTCTGAGACAATTTACACAATAGACCTGCCCTCCAGACTCTAGGTATTGGCCACAGTCTCTGGATTTTGAGTGGAGGCCCGTCGGCCCTGGGCTTCAGCTCCACCTTCCAGGCCCGCTGGGTCAGCAACTCTGCTCCCTTGGCTTTAGGCGCACCATTCTCCTAGTCCATCGGAGCAACAACTCCACCCTTAGAAAAACCAGAGGCCATGGCTCCACCCTTTGAAACCCCTGAGGTCATGGCCATACCTTCTGAGACTGAAGCAGCTCGGCTTCTTGTGTCCCTTGTCTCTTCAGCTTCTGCTTCCTATGGCCTTACGCCCGCGTCTGCCCTGCTGGGGCAACTGTTCCAAAGCTCAGTAGCTCCACCGTAAGTGCCTGGAGGCACCGCACTTGGCCAGGAAGCCTTCTGCGCACAGACACTCAGCTCTCTCGCTCCTTGAGTCGGCAAGCCTAGATCCACCCATAAGTGCCCAGAGGCACCCCACTACGCCAGGAAGCCTCCTGCACACAGACACTCAGCTCTCTCGCTCTGTGGGTCGGCTCCAGCACGGTCTTTTACCCGTCTTCTGGTTCTGCTGCTGTTGGTTCTCTGCTGCTGCTGCTTCTCTGCTGTTGTAAGCTCTCTGCTGCTGGTCCTCTGTCACTGCCGCACGTCTATCTATTCACAGTTTTAAAACCGCTTCCACATTTTAGGTATCTGTTAGAGCAGCACCCCACTCTCTCGGTACCAAATTCTGTCTTAGTTATCTAGTGCTGCCATAGCAGAAATACCACAAGTCGACGGTTTTAACGAAGAGAAATTTATTTCCTCACAGTCAAAGTAGGCTAAAAGTCCAAATTCAGGGTGTCAGCTCCAGGGGAAGGCTTTTTCTTTCTGTCGGCCTTCTTCTCTTTGGTGCTCCCCTGGACTAGGAGCTTCTCGGTGCAGGGACCCCAGTCCAAAGGACGCGCTCTGCTCCTGGCACTGCTTTCTTGATGGTATGAGGTCCCCCCTGCCAGTTTTTTTTTAATGGATTGTTTTTTTGTTGTTGAGGTGTTGAAGTATTTTGTGGATTTTAGAAATTAGACCCTTGTTGGATATGTTGTAGCCAAAGTTTTTTTCCCAGTCTGTAGGTTCTCTTTTTACTCTTTTGGTGAAGTCTTTTGATGAGCATAAGTGTTTAATTTTTAGGAGCACCCAGTTATCTAGTTTCTCTTCTGGTGTTTGTGCATTGTTAGTTATGGTTTTTATTCTATTTATGCCATGTATTAAGGCCCCTATCATTGTCCTATTTTTTCTTCCATGATCTTTACTGTTTTAGGTTTTATATTTAGATCTTTGATCCATTTTGAGTTAGTTTTTGTGTATGGTGTGAGGTATGGATCCTGTTTCATTTTTTTACAGATGAACATCCAGTTATGCCGGCATCATTTGTTAAAGAGACTGTCTTTTCCGCCGTTAATGGATGTTAGCCCTTTGTCAAATATCCACTGCCCATAGATGGATGGATTTATGTCTGGGTTCTCAGTTCTGTTCTATTGGTTTATGCGTCTATTGTTGTACCAGTATCAGGCTGTTTTGACTATGGTGGCTGTATAATAGGTTCAAAGATCAGGTAGTGTGAGGCCGCCCACTTTGTTCTTCTTCAGTAATGCTTTACTTAACTGAGGCCTCTTCCCTTTCCATACAAAGCTGGTGATTTGTTTCTCCATATCGTTAAAGAATGCTCTTGGGATGTGGAACAGGATTGCATTGTATCTGTAGGTCACTTTGGGTAATACCGACATTTACACAGTGTTGAGTGTTCCTATCCATGAGGGTGGTATGTTCTTCCATTTACATAGGTCTCTTTTGGTTCCTTACAGTAGTGTTTTGTAGTTTTCTTTGTATAGGTCTTTCACATCCCTAGTTAGATTTATTCCTAAGTATTTTATCTTCTTGGAGGCTATTGTAAATACTGTTGATTTGCTGATTTCCTTCTTGAAGTTCTCTTTGTTGGTGTAGAGGAATCCAACTGATTTTTGTATGTTAGTCTTGTATCCTGATATTTTGCTGAAATCTTCTATTAGTTCCAGTACCTTTCTTGTGGATTCTTTGGGTTTTTCTATGTATAGGATCATACCATCTGTGAATAGGGATAGTTTTACCTCTTCTTTACCAATTGGATGCCCTTAGTTTCTTTTTCTTGCCTTATTGTTCTAGGATTTCCAGCACATGTTGAATAAGAGTGACGATAAAGGACATCCTTGTCTGATTCTCGTTCTCAAGGGGAATTCTCATAGTGGCTTTGAGGGGGTGATCTAATGATGCCATCCCCTGCATAAAGCCCTTTAATGGCTTCCCATTGATCTTAGAATAAAGGCAAAGCTCTCTGTACTACAGGCCTACAAGGCCCTGTCTCACCTGGCCCCTCTCTCCTGCAGCCTCATCAAACCCCACAGGTCTCCTTGCATTCTGTGTTCCAGACATTCCAGCTTTATTTCCTTCCTTTGAATTCTCCATGTTCCTTCCTGCCACAGGGCCTTTGCACATGTTACCCCTATCTAGAATGTCACCTTTTCCCCTCTTCACCTGTATACTTCCGCTCATCTTTCGGACCAGATTCTGAACAGGTTTACTGTCTCAAGGAAGACCTCACTCATAAGGTCAAATCCCCTTATTACAAGCTTTCCTAACACCAAGCCCCACCTCTCCTTTGTCCTAGTCAGGGCCAGCTTCACAGGCGTGCCACCTGTGCAGTCACACAGGGCCCTGCACTTAGAAGGACCTGATGCTTGGTTTAATGCTTTGCTGTGGCCATCTAGAAATTCTTAGTTTTTAAACAAGGGGCCTCACATTTTCATTTACACTGGACTTCGCAAATTATGTAGCCCGTTCTGGTCCAAGTTGCCATTTTTTGTTTGTGTGACAATTCAGTTAATGACTTTATTCCACCAGTCTAATGTGGGCTCTAGAAGAAGGGGCTGTATTTATTTTTGATAGTTTTACCCCTATCACCTCTTACAGTTCCTGGCACATATCAGGGGCTTAGTAAATAATTGCTGAGTTATTCTCTTAGGATAATAGTCTAAATAGTTGCCGGCGCGTAGTAAAACCAAAAAACCAAACCTGTTGCCATTGAGTTGATCTTGATTCACAGCAGCCCTATAGGGCAGGGTGGAACTGCCCCATAGGGTTTCCAAGTATATAATCTTTTCAGAAGCAGACTGCCACATCTTTCTCCTGTGGAGCAGCTGGTGGGTTTGAACTGCCGACTTTCCAGTTAGCAGCAGAGTGCTTGACCATTGCACTACCAGGGCTCCTTTGGCTGAATTACTCTTCTAATAGTCTTTTAGATTCTTTTAGGAATTTAGAGTTTAGGTGAGGAGGTAAGTGTGTTGCCCACACCGCACCTCATCTCCTCAGGGCGGGTGACTGAGTCTGACTCCTCTCTTTCCACGGTGTCCAGCATGGGGCCTGGCAAAGAGGAGGTGGCAGTTCCTGGCTGTGAGTCAGAACTCAACATATACCTGTGATCAAGTGAGTGTTTTGGCTGGGTTCTGCTGCAAGTGACACAAAGTGTTGGCGAGATTCACAGTAGAGGATAAAGGTAAAGGGGATTGGAGGGGCTTCTTGGGCAGGCGGCAGTTGAACTGGGCCCTGAAGGAAGGGGGTTGAGAATCAGTGGAGATGGTGGTGTTTGGGCATTCCCGATGGAGTAGCATGAAGAGTAGCTCTGGGGGCAAGACTCCAGAGTCTTTGTGTCTCCATATGTCAGAAGAGGCGTGGAGGGCTGTGTGTGCCTGGGTATATTATGAATTATGAATCCAGGGATTAGGTCCTGGAAGTTCAGCAGCTTCCCAGGAGTGAACTTCTTTCATGCCCATATTTACTAATTGAGCAAACCTGCAGTGAGCTCCCACAGTGTGCCAGATCTGTACTGGGTGCTAGGGGTACAGAGTTGCTTCCACCCAGCTGACAGCCTGGTGCAGGGAGCAGACACATGTGTGAGCACAGGGGCTGGGGCCCTTAGCTGAACTACCTTACCTGTCCTGGGGGGTTAAGTTTGGTTGATAAGAGAGAATCAAAGGAAGTAAATGATGAGACCAGAAGGGTCAGCAGACCCAGACCATGAAGGGCATTATAAGCTATGTTCAATTTTTATTTTAAGAAAGTAAAAAGAAGAGTCTTTTTTTGTTGTTGCTGTTTGTTTGTTTTGTGGTAAAATAAACAAAACCTATTGCCATCAAGTCGACTCGTAACGACCCTATAGGACAGTAGAACTGCCTCTGTAGGGTTTCCAAGGCTGTACTCTTTATGGAAGCAGACTGCCACATCTTTCTCCTGTGAAGTGGCCAACCTTTTCGTTGGCAGCCAACTGCTTAACCACTATGTCACCAGGGCTCCTTGGTAGAATATACGTGTGTTAGTTATCTCGTGCTGCTATAACAGAAATGCCACAAGTGGGTGGCTTTAACAAACAGAAATTTATTTTCTCAGAGTTTGGGAGGCTAGAAGTCTGAATTCAGGATGCCAGCCCTAGGGGAGGGCTTTCTCTCTGTGTCGGCTCGGAGGAAGGTCCTTGTCTGTTCTGAGCTTCTGCTCCTGGGTGATGTTCAAGTGGCTTGGCATGTGTCTTTCCAGCTCTGCTTTTTTGATTGCTTGTTTAATCTCTTTTATATCTCAAAAGAGATTGATTTAAGAGACACCCTACATTAATCCTGTCTCATTAAAATAATAAAGACAACCCATTCCCAAATGGGATTATAGATTATAACCCCAGGCATTGCAGTTAGGATTTACAACACATATTTTGGGGGGCACAATTCAATCCATAACAAAACACAACATAAAATTTGCCATTTTCATAAGCTTTGTTATTGTTAGTTGCTATTGAGTTGATTCCCACTCCTGGTGACCCCATGTGCAGAGCAGAAGTCTGCTCCATAGGGTTTTTAAGGTTGTAACTTTTTGGAAGCATATCGCCAGACCTGTCTTCCCTTCGGCAGGTTTGAACTGCTGACTTTCAGCTAGTAGACAAGTGCTTAACCATTTGCACCACCCAGGGACTCCCAAAATTTGCCATTTTAACCATTTTCACACTCACAATGTTGTGCAACCCATCACCCCAAACAGAAACTCTTTACTCATTAAGCATTAACTCCACACTCTTCCTCCCCCCAGCCCGTGGTAACTACTTTCCGTCTCTATGTGTTTCTCTGCTCTACATATTTCATACAAATGGGATCACACGCTATTTGTCCTTTTTGTGTTTTGCTTCTTTCTGTTGTTGTTGGGTGCTGTTGAGTGGATTCCGGCTCATAGTGACCCCATAGGACAGAGTAGCACTGCCCTGTAGGGTTTCATAGGCTGTAATCTTCAGAATCACCTCGACAGCAGTGGTTTTTAATCTTTACAAAAGCAGATTGCCAGGTGTTTTCTCTCACGGAGCAGCTTGTGGGTTCCAAATGCTGACCTTTCAGGTTAGCAGTCGAGTGCTTAACCACAGCACCACCAGGGCTTCTGTCACTCAGCAGTGTTTTCAGAGTTCATCCATGTTGTCGCATGTATGAGAACTTCATTCTAAAGAGTTCTTAAACTTGGTCCTTAACAAGGGGATGGCATTGAGAGGTTTGAAGCAAGGCAATGACGTGGTAAGATTTTCAGATGTGTGCTTTATAAGATCCCTGTGACTCTAGTGGAGACAGTGGGTTGGAGGAGGCCAGGTGGGAAGTGGGATACCTGTGAAGATGTCAGTACGTGGACTAGGGCAGGGACTGTAGAGATGAAGGGAAGGAGACAGAGGAGGAATGGACAAGATTTGGTGACTGATTGGACAAGGAGGTAAGGGAGATCAACCAGTCCAGATGACGCCTGGGACTCTGTCTTATGTACCTGGGGTGCCATCAACAAGGTGGGGAAAATGGAAATAAGAGGTTTGGCAGTCAGATGCTGAATTCAGTTTAGGATATCCTAACCCAGATTAAAGGAACCCTGGTGGCACAGTGATTAAGTGCTTGGCTGCTAACTGAAAGGTCAGCAGTATGAACCCACCAGCCAATCCACAGGAGAAAAACGTGGTAGTCTGCTTCCATAAACATTACAGCCTTGGAAACCCTATGGGACAGTTCGACTCTGTCCCTTAGGGTTTCTATGAGTCAGAATCAACTCAGTGGCAATGGGTTTGGTTTTTTGGGTTAATCCAAATTAGCTCTTGTCTCTAAACAGGAAGCAGAGGAAAAACCATACCAGTAAACTGCAAGAGCTGGCATTGCTGCTACCTGTGGCCCTGAAGACCAGAACCAAAAAGCTCACCAAGGTATGGAGTCTGTAGAAGAGGAGGCAGATTTGGGGAAGGAGAGAGGGGAGAGCTTAAATATCACTAAGCAGTTGAATCTCCCTGCCCTGGGCTGCCAAGACACAGACCCTTTCAGAGACATGGTGAAGTGGGAGTGTTTCTGCTCTGATCAGAATTTCTGGGAGTCTAGGATCCTGTGACTAGAAGTCTAGGGGATTCTTTTCTTGCAAAGGAGGCAGGGGGAACTGGGAGGGAAACATCAGGCAAGATGCCAGGTAAAGATCATAGCTTTGGGAGTCAAACAGCCATGGGTTTGAGCTCTCCAGCTCCACAACTACAGAACTTTGGGCAGTTTACTTGGCATAATTGGCCTTTCTGAGTAGTCAAATAAGGAAAATAACTCCTACTACCCAGAAATAGAAGGAGACCTGGTAGCGCAGTGGTTAAGCATCAGCTGCTAATTGAAAAGTTGGCAGTTCGAACTCACCCAGAGGCTCCTCAGGAGAAAGACCTGCTGATCTTCCTTCATAAAGATTAACCAGAAAGACCAAATCCATTGCCACCGAGTCGATTCCAACTCGTAACCACCCTGTACAACAGGGTAGAACTGCCCTATAGGGTTTCCAAGGCTGTAATCTTTACGGAAACAGACTACCACATCTTTCTCCCGTGGAGCAGCTGGTCGGTTCAAACTGCCTACCTTTTGGTTAGCAGCCAAGCGCTTAACCATTGCACCACCAGGGCTCCTTCTGTAAAGATGACAGCCAAGAAAACCCTATGGGGCAGTTTACTGTCACATGGGACAGCACTCAATAACAAGCACCCAGAGATGGGAGTCCCTGGGTGGTAGAAACAGTTAACACGCTTGGCTGCTAAACAAAAGGTTGGAAGTTCAAGTCCACCCACAGGCTCCTCAAAAGAAAGGCCTGGTGATCTATTTTTGAAAATTCAGCTATTGGAAACCCTATGAAGCACAATTCTACTCTGACACACATGGGCTCGCCATGAGTCAGAATCAACTCAACGGCAACTTGTTCTAACCTAGAGATATTGTGAGACCAGAATGGCATAATAGCTATGACAAGCCCACAACTTAGCATGCTGTGAATAAATTTCCATTTCCTGGCCATGCCCTTGTTTTGTAACCTGTTCTTATCATCTCCACAAGGTAGGAATAGATAAGGCTTCTCTGTGTATTCCCTGTGGCTGCTCAGTTAATGTATGTAGTGTTGAGCTAAAACCTTGCTCCCAGTGGGATGACTTAATATGAGACTCAAATCTTGAAGCTTGGTGTCTGGTCAGTCATAGATGTTTTCTTGCTCTGTTTTCTCTCATTCATTCATTTGTTTGCTCATTCATTCATTCATTCATAGCCATTTATAGGAAGAAAGTTGGGTGCCAGAAGCTTGTCTTCAACAAGGGGAAGCAACCCCGTGGAGCACAGTTCTACTCTGACACACATAGGGTTGCCGTGAGTCGAGGTCAACCCGACAGCAACGGGTTAATTGGTCTCTTTTCTTTTTTTTTTAAATAATATTTTATTGTGTTTTTGGTAAAGGTTTACACAGCAGTTCAGGTTCCTCTTCAGCAGTTCTTACACAAGTTGTTCAGTGACATTGGTTACAGTCTTCACAGTGCATGAACATTCTCATTATTTCTGTTCTGGTTGTTCCATTTAGTTAGTTGGCGTTAATGATCCTTCTTCTTCCCTCACTTCATCTTCTCTTAAATTCAGCCCTGGACCCCCTGCTCTATATGCAACTTGCATCCCAATTCCCACCTGTCTTAGTTATCTAGTGCTGCTATAACAGAAATACCGCAAGTGGGTGGCTTTAACAAACAGATTTATTTTCTCACAGTTTAGGAGGCTAGAAGTCCAAACTCAGGGCGCCGGCTCTAGGGGAAGGCTTTCTCTGTCAGCTCTGGAAGAAGGTCCTTGTCTCGTCTGAGCTTCTGCTCCTGGGTGATCTTCATGTGTCTTGGCATCTCTCTTCCCCCATCTCTGCTTGCTAGCTTGCTTGTTTAATCTCTTTATATCTCAAAAGAGATTGACTCAAGACACACCCTAGATTAATCCTGCCTCATTAACATAACAGAAAACTTGTTCCTAAATGGGATTATAACCACAGGCTTAGAGGTTAGGATTTACATATTTTGGAGGACACAATTCAATCCATAACACCACCCCCACTTGACCAGTCACTGCCCAAAGTGCGTCATCCCAACCTGCCCCAGGCTGTGTGACGTACTCAGTCTAGTGCTTCCCCATGTTTGAGACTTGGGGTTCAGCTTAGACTCAAGGATCCTCCCTCACCACCCTGGCTGGTTACGTACCCCCCTGCCATGTGATCGTATAGCTTCTTCTCTCTCTATCAGTTGTTGTTAATTGCGATCAGGTTGGCTTGAGTTGTGGCCGCCTCATGTCCAACAGAACAAAACATTGTTGGGTCCTCTACCATGTTCACGATCGTTAGTATGCTTGAGTCCGTTATTGCAGTCACGGAGGGCTGGAAGATGAGCCCCCTAGAGCGGAAGTCACTCAAAATACCCTCTATGAAACAGTACTCTGTTGTGATCCGTGCGGTTTTCATTGGCTAATTTTTGTGAGTAGATCACCAAGCCTTTCTTCCACTTCTGTCTTAGTCTGGAAGCTCCGTTGAAACCTGTCCACCATAGGTGACCATGCTGGTATTTGAAATACTGTTGGCATAGCTTCCAGCATCACAGCAACATGCAAGCCACCACAGTGTGACAAAGTCACGGACGGGTGGTGGCTGACCATCAAACCCCTCAGCGTATCATTGTGATTATTCCCTTGTCACCGACCCCATTTAGATGGAGCGTTATGTGAGGACAAGGACCTTAATGGGTAAATCTCTCTATCCCTGTGCCCAGGCCCATTGTAGTGCAGATAACAATAACAACGAGAGCCCCACTGATGGAGAGTTCTGGGTGTCAGAGCCTCCGTGCTAAGCATTCCATATACATTTTTCTCATTTAATCCTCACCATAAGCCTTGTGAGGTGTGTATGGTTAGACTTGCTTTTAGGTGCAGGAAATTGAAAGCCAAAACCAAACCTGCTGCCATGAGGTCTGTTGCGACTTATGGAGACCCCATGTGTTACAGAGTAGGACAGCTCCATGGGAGAAAGATGTGGCAGTCTGCTTCCATAAAGATTACAGCCTTGGAAACCCTATGGGGCCATTGTACCCTGTCCTATAAGGTCACTATGAGTTGGAATCAACTTGATGGTAATGGCAATTGGTTTTAGGGTTTTTTGGGTCTTGAAATCTGGGATGATGCCTGATTGTTTTCTGCATAAAACCTTGACACTCGTACTAATAAGTAACATTTACATATTACTTCACAGTTTACAAGGAGCCCTGGTGGCCTAGTGGTTCAGAACTACAGCTGCTAACCAAAAGGTTGGCAGTTTGAATCCACAAGCTGCTCTTGAAAACTCTGTGGGGCAGTTCTGCTCTGTCCTATAGAGTCACTTTGAGTTGGAATTGACTCGATGGCAGTGGGTTTGGTTTTGGGTTTTTTTCCACACTTTATAAAGCCTTCAGTTCAGTGAGTGCCTGGTACTGGAGATAATAATTAAAAAGATGCTGTCTGCTCCTGAGAAACCATGGTCTAGTTCTACATCTCTCATTTCATCCCCTGAGAGCCTGGTGAAGGTGGGCTCATTCAGTCGCTGACTAATTGTGTATTAGACAGCTAACGTATCAAGTTCTGGGCTGGGTGATTTCATATACACTTACTTATTGAGTCCTAGTGATAATCTGGGTCCCTACACAAATGGTTTGCTCAAACAGTTTGCACTCAGCTGCTAATCTGAAGGTTGATGCTTCCAACTGTTGATGCCTCCCAGCAGTGCCATGGAAGAAAGGCCTGGCAATCTCCTTCCATAAAGATTACAGCTGGGAAAACCCTACGGAGCAGTTCTACTCTGTAATACATGGGTCTCCATGAGTCGGAATTGACTTGATGGCAATGGGTCGGTTTGTTTGTTTTTTTAACTGATATTCCTCTGAGTCAAGTAGTATCCTCATTCTCATTGCACAGATGAGAAAACAGAGGCTCAACAAAGTCAAATGACTTGCTCCAGTTACAAAGCCAGTAAGTGGCAGATTGGATGCAGGTTGTTCAAAGCCAGTGTTCTCTTGGCTGTGTCACATGTATTCCTTAGTAAGATTATAGCCTCCTCTCATGGTTCACATTAAGTCTCTGACTGTCTGTATCATATTTTATGGAACGGTTTCATATACATCCCCTCATGAGACCATGTTTCCTGATTTGGAGGTTTGGAAAATTACTGCTAGCTGTATTTTGTTGTTGATTTGTGATGTAGGAGACCCCACTGTTACAGAGTAGAACTGCTCCATGGGGTTTTCTGGGCTATAATCTTTATGGCTGTAATCTATAGCATCGCTATGAGGCAGAATCGACTCAATGGCAACGAGGTTGATTTTTTGCTTTGTTTTGTTTTTTAATCTTGATGGAAGCATATTGCCAGGCCTGTTTATTCCACAGTGCCTCTGGGTGGGTTCAAACCACCAACCTTTTGGTTACCAGCCGAGTGCCACCCAGGGACTTTTGCTAACTATTTTATCATTATTTTAGGGATCCAGTTCAGTTAAAGAAATACGTACTGGTTGTGTTCATTTCCTAGGACTGTCATAACAAAACACCACACACTGGGTGGCTTATGAGACAGAAATGTATTGTCTCCTAGTTCCGGAGGCTGGGAGGCCGAGATCAGGGTGTCAGCCATATCGCTTCCCTCTGAGACTTTGAGGGAGAGTCTATTCCTTGCCTCTCTCCTAGCTTCTTATAGCTCCAGGCATTCCTTGACTTGCCTCTGCAGTGCCACATGGCACCTTTCCTCTGTCTCTTCTCCTCTCTTACAAGGACACCAGTCATATAGGAACAGGACCCACCCTGCTTCAGTATGACCTCATGGTAACCTAACTGATAACATCTTCAAAGAACCTTTTTCCAAACAAGGTCACGTGCACAGGCACAGGGGTTGGTTTGAACTTTAACAGATCTTTTTAAGGGGGACGCAATTCAATCTGTAACACTGGTCTTCCCCTACCTCATCTGCACGTCAATGCCTTTCATTCCTCAGGTCTCAACTTAAACGTTGCTTCTTCAGGGAGCCCTTTCCAGACACTCCAGTCTAATTTAGGACTCCTTTGTTATACTCTGGATCTCTGGTGGCACAGTAGTTACGAGTTTGACTGCTAACCAAAAGGTCAGCAGTTTGAATCCACCAGCCTCTGCTTGGAAATCCTGTGGGGCAGTTCTACTCTATCCTATAGGGTTACTATGAGTTGGAATTGACTTGATAGCAATGGGTTTGGTTTTTTGGTTTTTTATTATACTCTTATTCCTGGTGCTTATCACACTGTCAGTAATCTTACAGAATTTGAATTTATTAAGGTTTGTTGCCCTCATTAGAGTGTAAGTTCCATGGAGGCAGACAAATATATGTGTAGTTCACCCCACGTAGCTGGCCCTCAGTGGGTGCTCAGTAGGTTTGTGGTAGTTGTATGGATGACGCCGGCGGGATTGATGGCATTGTGCTGGGTCCTGTGAAAGAGGCCCGTTGCTTGGCAGTCTCAGGCTAAGCCACCTCTCAATTCCATGTACTTGGAATCCATTAGTTTCACTCTCTACCCTTAAGTAGTTCAAGGTCAATGGGAGAGAAGGACATGTAAACTGACAATTGTAAAAACAGTGTGGCTGGCAAGCGCCTTGGTGGGAATAGGCCCAGGGTGTTGTGAGTATCAAGGAGGGACAAACAACCCAGCCTAGGCTAGAGAGTTTGGGAGGCAGGAAGGATTCTAGAAGGGAAGACCACTGTGCTGAGGCTGAGAGGAGGGGAAGCCAGGTGCAAGAGTTAGTGGAAGAAAAGGAGGCCTTTCCAGACAGAGAACACAGCGTGAGCAAAGGGCTGAGGCGAGAAGCCAAACAGTTTGTGCAGAAAAATGGGAGCAGGAGCCAGGCCGACCTGGATGCAGGTCCCAGCCCTGCCACCTCCTCCCTGTACCTTAGGCAAGTCCCTTAGCACGCTGAGCCTCAGTTTCCTCCCCTGTAACCACCATCTAAGGAGCCCTGGTGGCGCAGTGGTTAAGAGCCCCGCTGCTAACTGAAAGGCTGGCGGTTTGAACCCACCAGCCACTCCATGGGCGAAAGATGTGGCAGTCTGCTTCAGTAAAGATTTACAGCCTTGGAAACCCTATGTGGCAGTCCTACTCTGTCTGATAGGGTCACTATGAGTCAGAATTGACTCGACGGCAGTGGGTTTGGTTTTTTTAGTATTAATAGGTCTAAGGAGCCCTAGTGGCACAGTGGTTAAGCACTCAGCTGCTAATCAAAAGGTCGGAGGTTCAAACCCACCAGTCAGTCAGGGGGAGAAAGATGTGGCTGCTTTGGAAACCCTACCAGGCAGTTCTACTCTATTGCTATGAGTCAGAAGCGACTCGACGGCAACGGGTTTGGTTTTGGTTTAGGTAACTGCCTTCCCACGGGGCCACGGTGAGGACTAAACAGCAGAACAGAGGCATCTCTGCCAACTGAGGAATTGTTGGGGTGAGGAGTAGTGGGATCCTGGACCCTTCCCGTCTCTGGTTCCCAGCTACCTCACGTTGTCTTGGGCCCTGGCTTTTGTACTCAACCCTGTCTTTCTTTTGGGGGCAGAAGGAGATTCTGCTGCATGTCCTGCACTACATTCAGTACCTCCAGAGAAACATCGATGTGGCTAAGGCCTTGCTCAAGCTCTACACCAACAGGGAAAGTGGACTCGGGGGTAAGTAGCCTCAGTCAGCATCTCCTGCTGCCTGCTGCATGCCACGCATCATCCTGGCTGTCAGGACACAGCGTGACTTAGCCGAGTCAGGCCCTTACTGATCCCACAGGCTGGCGGAGGAACAAAGTCAAAGGGAGGTGCGAGGTGCTGTGGGAACTCGCGTGTGAGAAGACGTGGGGGGCACGGGGGCTAGGCCTGTGTATTGGTTTCCTGTGACTGCGCTAAAAAAGTGTGGCCTAAGATGACAGAAATGTATTGTCTCACAGTTCTGGAGGCCAGAGTCCAAGTTCAGGTTATCAGCAAGGCCAGGCTCTCTCCGAAGTTTCTAGGAGAAGATCCTTCCTTGTCTCTCCCAGCTTCTTTCTTGGCTTGTGGCTGCAGCATCACTCCAGTCTCTGCCATTGTGTCACACGTGTCACATGTCTGTCTTCTGTCTCTCTCCGTCTGTGTGTCTCTGCTCCTCTCTTATAAGGACACCGGTCATGTTTACTGATAACATCTTCAAAGACTCTATTTCCAAACAAGGTCAAGTGCACAGGGGTTAGAACTTCAGCATATCTTTTTTGGGGGACACAGTCCAATCCTTCAAGGGCGGTAGGAGAAGAGGGAAAAACCCTGCCAAGCAGAAGAAACGATCTGAGCAAAAGCGTGCAGGCACGAGAAGACACGCATGGAACATTTGGGGAAGGTCAGTTGGGTGTGATTGGAGAGACGCAGGGTAGCCTTGAGACGACGGGAAGGTTCTGGAGCCAGATCCCGACTCAGACAGTTACCTCTGCAACCTCGACCTCTCTGTGCTTTACTCACGGCATCTGCAAAACAGAAAGAATAATAGTACTTCCCTTCTGTGTTTGTTGTGGAGTGAGTGAGTTCATATATGCAGAGAGCGTGACACAGTGCCTTGTACACACCAAGCATCCAGTACTGTGTATGCTGGGTGCTGTTGTTGTGTGAAATACATACATGAGCGGAGTGGTGGGAGATGAGGCTGGAGAGGTTCAGCAGGACCAGGACTACAGGAAGGAGCACTGGTGGCAAAAAGGTTAAGTGCCCGGCTGCTAACCAAAACGTTGGAGGTTTGAACCCACCCAGCAGCGCTGTAGGAGAAAAGACCTGGCAATCTGCTTCCATAAAGATTACAGCCTAGGAAGCTCTATGGGGCAGTTCTACTCCATCCTGTAGGGTCACTATGGGTCAGAATCGACTCCACAGCACCCAACAACAGTAGTGCAGGGATGAAATCTTGAAGGGCTTTGGGCATCAGTGATGGAGCCTGGGTGTGATAAGGAGGATGATCAGAATTCCTGGAGGATTTTAAACCAAGGGAAGTCATGATCAGATTTATCTCCTGACATCTAGTGTGGAGGGTGGGTTAGTAAGTAAGAAACGAGTCAGGGAGATGAGCAAGGATACTCTTAGAGGTGATGTGGACAAGAGAGGCCCGATCCAGCACTGTGGCTGAGAACGCGGACAGAAGTGGCAAATTTGGGAGAAGTTCATGAGGACAAATTGAAAGGCCTGAGGGAGAGGCCCAGGGCAGCCCTGGGTGGGCGGTGGTGGCCTTGCTGTGTTGGGGAAGGTGGGCGGAGGGATTGGTGTGGGGTGAGGAATATGGTGAGGCATTCGGGAAGTGGTGAGTCTGTTTCCCTCTTGGCCAAGGCCCACCGCAGAGAGCCCAGAATACCACTCAGGAAACCAGAGTTGGAGCTCGGTAGCTCTGCTGTCTGGCTGTGCAACCCGAGACCGGCCCTGCCTCCTCCCAGACCTCAGTGTCCACCTCTGGAAGGCCGGCCTGGGCGCTGGGGCTGCCTGCCCCCAGAACTGGAAAGCAGGAGGTGTGACTGGTTGAGGGACGATG
Organism: Trichechus manatus latirostris; assembly: GCF_000243295.1. Lineage (NCBI taxonomy): Eukaryota > Metazoa > Chordata > Mammalia > Sirenia > Trichechidae > Trichechus > Trichechus manatus. The sequence continues at coordinate 689,987 of NW_004444023.1, forward strand.
ACCTGCTCCTTCTCCACCTTTGTGCAGGGCTGAGTTGGAACCCCGCTGGGGGCCCAGTGAGGCGGAGACACTCCACCCCGTGCAGCAGCCCGTGCTCTCGAAAGACCCGACTCCGGGGAGCCTGCCGGAAGCCCCGGAAGAAGAAGCAGATCCGAACGTCAGGTATATGCTGTCAGTTGCGGCAAAGCAGGAGCCAAAGTGGAGCTGGGCTCCCCTCCACTGGTGTCGCCACCCTGGGGAGGCCTCATTAGCCACTCTGAGCCCTTGTCTAAGCCTGAGCATCAGACATGCCTGGGTTCAGCTCCTGGCTCCCCCACTTACTAGCTCTGAGGCGTCGGAGGTCACCCTCCTTCCCTGAGCCTCAGCGTCCTCATCTGGACCTTGTAGTCCCTACCCCAGGATTATCTTAAGAGTTATGTAAAAGCCTGTGAGACACAAATGGTAAAACCCTCGACTGCTCACTGAAGGGTGGTTCATTTGAACCTACCCAAAGGTGCCTTGGAAGTACAGCCTGGCAATCTGCTTCTGAAAGGTGACAGCCTTGAAAACCCTATGGAACAGTTCTACCCTGCATATATGGGGTCACCACAAGTCATTGCAGTCTACTTGAGGGCAGCTAGTTTGGGTTTTGGTATATATACCACCTAAGGGTTTTGGTATATATACCACCTAAGCAATGCCTGGCATCCAGTCAGCGCTCAGCGGATAGCAGCTGCTGTTTATTGTCTGTATGTTCACGTAGTCATCCATCCGCGGGCTGGGACATCAGGGAGCGTGAGGTGGTGGAAAAGTTCAAGCATGGGAGCCAGGAGTCCTAGTGGTCCCAGCCTCACTAGTAACTAGCTCCATGTCCCTTACCCTTTATGGGCGTCCGTTTCCACGTCTTTAAAATGGGAGTTGGACCTAGTCAGTGGTGTCCCACCCTGGCTGCACAGCTGAATCCTCTGGGGTGCTTTAAAAAATACTGGTGCTGTGCCTCACATCTGTAAATTCTGGTTTGAGGGTCCGAGGGAGAGCCTGGGCATGAGTACATTTCAAGTTAGTCTCCCATACAGAATTTTTTTTTTTTAACATACATTGTTATGAGACCCCAACTGCTCACCCCGTTCTGCAACAGCACACTCCACCCCTCCGCCCCTGATTTCCCATGAACATTCAACCAGCTCCTTACTCTCTCTGCCTTCCCCTCTAACCTCTGGACAGAAGCCGCCCCTTTGTTCTCTTATATCTACTTGTGTAAGAGGCACATTCTTCACAAGTATCACTTTATGTCCCACAGTCCAGTCCAATCCCTGTCTGAAGAGTTGGCCTCGGAAATTGTTTTAGTTCTGGGGTGA
>NW_004444023.1:692914-728241 GCF_000243295.1 Trichechus manatus latirostris
TATAATAGGTCCTAAAATCAGGTAGTGTAAGGCCTCCCACTTTGTCCAAGATTATTCTAACGTGTGGTCGGCAGAGGAAGCATTCGACTGGGCGAGCCCTGAGGATCTGGGCTTACCCGGGAAGGGCTGGTGGGTGACCAGGCCAGGCAAAGCTTTTGAACAGGTTGTCAGGCCCAGGGAAAAGAAGACCCCACCTGAGCCATACCTGGACAGGCCCTGTCTCGACGCCTGTCTCTCTGCTCTTTCAGAATGCCAGACCCGGGCCCAGAAGCCTCGCCGCTGTCTGACCCTGTGCAAGCCCGAGAAGGTGACCCCACCCCCAGACCAGAAAGGAGGGAACGCAGAGGCGACCACCACCCCTCTAAGATGCGCCAACTCCGGCGGACAGCCCAAGGCTGCACCATCTTCACCTCGGGGTGGAGAGAACAGAGGAAGAGCCCAGCTGACAGTGCTGGATATGGCTGAGGACGGCGCCCACCGTGGCCTCGCAAGTTGGTGGCTCTAGTCATTCATTTATACTCTCCTCCCTGGGCACCTGCTCTGTCCCCAGCACAGGATCGTGCTGAGGACACGGCAGTGAACAAGGTGGACACTGTCACTTCACGATGCCCGTGGCCTCTTTTCCAATTTTCTTTTCATTTTCAGCTCTGGTCTGGGTGTAAGGGTAAGACAGGACCAGTGTCACCTTCGTGTGTAGACATCAAGTCACAGAATGGGGAAGGAGGCCAGGGCCTCCTCATAGGCAGACAGTCTCTCGAGCACCAGCTTGGAGAGCGGTAAGGATGAAGCCAGCAGACAGTGAGAGGAGAAAGAGGGCAGTTTGCACGCAGGGCCTGGCCTCATACTGGCTGAGAGACCTCCAGTCAGGCTTGTCCTCCATTTGTTCATCCTGCTGCGACTCCTGAGCATCTCCTCAGTGTCAGGCCACATGCAGGTGCTGGCAACACAGCAGTGACCAAGATCACAGCCAGTGAAGAAGCCACACCACGAGATACTAAGAGTGCAGAGGGACCCAGACTCGCTGGGGGGCCCAGAGGAGGCACCTGAGCCAGCCCAGGGTCACGGAGGGCTTTCTTGCTCGTCCTGCTAGCTGTGTGGCCTGATAGCTCAGTGCCTCAGTTTACCTATCTGTAAAATGGGGTAATAGTCCCCTTGGGCAAAGGGTTACTGAATAATATGTAAAATGCTCAAAACAGCTTGCTGTCAGCCTTGTCAGCGTCACCATAATTCCATCTTGGATTTTACCTTCATTGTAGCTTCTGATAAGGGTATGGGGTTTAGGAACCCCCGGTGTGAGTGGGAGGCCTGCAGAGGCCTCGAAGCCTGAGGCTTTGGCCAGGATGAGGGAAGGGAATGGCTGTGGCAGACCCTGGCACCTCTCCGTCCCCTGCATCTGGGAGCCCTGGAATTTGTTCCAATCCGCGGAGTGACCATCCTGATTCGCCCCTCAGGCTGCTGTTATGGAAACAGTGTCCAAGATGATGAGCCTTACCCTGCCCTTGGGGTCCAGAAAGATGCTGAGAAGGTCCATTTTCTCATCAGGACACAGCCCTGTCCCAGGTAAGGGAACTCCAAGGGCACTGAGTTGGGGGCTGAGGCGTGTGGTTGGAGTGGCTGAGGGAGGGGTGCCGAGAACGGTGTACAGCCTCTGCTGGTACCCCCTCAGCACCGTGGGCACCACAGGAAAGCCTGATTTTCTCTCCACCGGACACAGCAGCAGGCTCCTCACGGGCCTCCCTGCCTCCTGCCCCACCCCTCCAGCCCGTCCTCACCAGTTGACAGAGCAGCTTTCCAAACACACAGACCTTAACCCTTTAGTCCTTTGCTCCAAACCCTTCCTTGGTGCCTGTAGGGGAGAGCGCGAACATCTTCGCTGGCATTTGAGCCCCTTCTCTGGCCCCCACTCACCCTGCCAGCCCTCTCTCTGCCCTTCCCCCATGAATCTTACACTCAAGTACTCACCATTCCCCAAAGGAGCCGGCCCCTCTTCCCAGAGTGCCTGCTCCCCTTGTCTACCTGGAAAACTTTCCCCAGTGTGGTGCTCTCTGCCTGCCCTGCCAGGCCACTCCCTGAACCCCTCCCTCCGTCACAGCGGTGCCCTTATGTTGTCGCTGTTTACGTGCTATCTCTCCTCACAAGACTTGAAACTCCTCGAGGGCGGAGCCTCAGCCCACTGAGCTTCCTGCCCCAGCGCCCACGCAGGGGCCAGCACCGAGGAAATCCATGTCTGACCTCTTGGTTGGCAGCACTGGGGCTCCTGGAGGGAAACGACTCACGGGGTCACACAGCACCTCCCATCCCAGGGCTCTGGCTCTGCCTCTTGAATTCCACCTCTTGCAGGCAGAAGCTGGTGTTCTACGATTCCAGCGAGGAGGTGGACAAGGAGTCCCCCGATGCTGACCCTTGGCTTCCTGCCTGGACCCCAGAGGGCAGCCCCCATGGTGATTGAAACTCTCTCCTCAATGTAGGCTGGTGTGGGGCCTTCTTGGTACATTCCTTCTGAGGATTTCTATGGAAGGGGGGAAAGAGGGAAAGTGAGTGGAAATCCACTAAGCACCAAAACTCGTTGTCATCGAGTTGATTCTGACTCATAGCGACCCTGTAGGACAGAGCAGAACTGCCCCATAGGGTTTCCAAGGAGAGGCTGGTGGATTTGAACTGCCAACCTGTTGGTTAGCAGCCGTATCACCTAACCACTGCGCCACCAGAGCTCCCTGCTAAGCACAAGGATGGCAAATACACAGTATGCCTGCCATCACTTCTCCATCTTTGCCTGTGGCAGACGTTACTAATCAATCATCACTCTGTTGAGCACAGATGCCACTTCAGAATCTTTTTTTTTAATTTATTTTTTTATTGTACTTTAGATGAAGGTTTACAGAACAAATAGTTTCTCATTAAACAGTTAGTGCACATACTGCCCGATGACAATGGTTAACAACCCCACAACATGTCAACACTGTCCCTTCTCAACCTTGGGTTCCCTATCACCAGCTTTCCTGCCCCCTCCTGCCTTCTAGTCCTTGTCCCTGAACTGCTGTGCCTCATTAGTCCCGTTTTGTTTTATGGGCTGTCCAGTCCCCGGCTGAACGGTGAACCTCGGGAGTGACTTCACCAGTGAGCTATCATAATCTTTCTTAACACGGAGCTCCAGGAAGCTGCGGTCAGATGGTCAGATCTGGCACATTATGATTTTTGTTTGTTTGTTTGTTTGTTTCCATGCATAGTGCCAGGCTTCATGCTTCTTAAGTTCCTCTCCCAAGAAGTCCCTGGATAGCGCAGACAGTTAAGTGCTTGACTACTGGCTGAAAGGTCAGTTCGAGTCCACCCGGAGGCACCTTGGAAGAGAGGCCTGGTGATCTGCTTCTGAAAGGTCACAGCCTTGAAAACCCTATGGAGCAGTTCTACGCTGCACACAGGGGGTCGCCCTGATTCAGAATTGACTTGACAGCAACAGCTAACAACAATAACAGAATGGGGATGATAATAACAATAAAGTGGATGATGCCGATAATTTCCTCTCCCAAGCACTGAAAACGAGGAACTGACAGTCTCCTTTTCCCGTGTCTGGCACCATCTCCTTAAGCCAGCTGCTGTGTTGGGGACAAGGGACTCTCTGGCCACACCTCTGAGCCAGATATTTCCTTTTCAGAGAGCCCGCTGGCCTTGGGGTCTCCCCAGATCGGGAGCTGGAGTGCCAAGGGCCACTCGAGCGAAATCCTGGGGCTCAGCCCTTCCCTCTTCAGCTCCCCGGGGAGGCTGCTGCCGGAGCAGCTCCTGGAGGATGGTGCAGTGTGTCTGACCCAAGGTGAGCAGTCAGAGCTGGGCCCAAGGCTCCGGGCATCTGATTCCCAGAGGTGAGCCTGACCGGCCCTGACACAGAGCTCCCAGCCCCACGCCCCACAATCACAGGCCAGTGGGGTGAGTGTCCTGACAAGGGGACGCCAGGAAGGCTGTGGGAGCCAGAGCAGGGAGCCGCCCGCTCTGCCCAAGGTGTTGGACACGCCCCAGAGAAGCTGGCCTGTAAGCAGGATTGGGACATTGAGTAGGAGATCCCAAAGCAGGAAACCAAGGAGGGGCACCCTGGCCAGCAGGGATGGTGGGCACAGGGGTGGTGCCGCGAGAGAAACACTTCGGTTCTAGCAGCTCCTCTGGTCCTCCTCCCTGACAGCTCTCTTTGAAGAAGTGTACTTCGGCCCTGAGTCCCCACTTTCTGCCTGCAAGTCTGAAGCACCAGAGAACAAGGTACGCGTTGACCTGCTCGTCTGTCCACGGAGACATCCATCCTTCTGTCCACACACGTTCCTCACCTGCTCGCTTCACCCCTCTGTCCCCTCAACCCTTCGGCCACCTTCCACCCATGCACTCCCCCATCCATCACTCAGGGGTCCACTCATCCTTCCAGAATTCATCCACCCTCTGACTCGCTCATCTGCCTGTGCTCTGAGCATCACCCGGTGCCTGCTCTGTGCTGGGCACCTGGAAGGAATCAGATGAACGTGATAAAAGATGAAAGCTGTCGACCAACTAACCAACCAGTTGCCATCAAGTTGAGTCTGACTCATGGCAACCCCATGTGTGTCAGAGTAGAACTGTGCTCCGCAGGATTTTCAATGGCTGATTTTTTCTGAAGCAGATTGCCAGGGCTTTCTTTTGAGGTGCCTCTGGGAAGAATCAAACCACTAACTCTTTGGTTAACAGCCAAGCTCTTAACCATTTGTGCCCCAGGGACACCCTATGAAATATCTAGAACAGGTAAATGCATAGAGTAAAAAGTAGATTCGTGGTTACCAGGGGCTGGGGGAAGGAGAGAGTGGAGAATTACTGCTTAAAAAGAAAGAAAAGAATTTCAGCACCATTAAAATAAACAAATAAATAAAAACAGTATGTTTAAAACTAACATGATTAGCACAACTAGCACCCAGTTCTTGGTTTCTAAAAATCATTAAAAAGAAGAAGAAAAGAAATATCGCCCCAGATTAGGAGGCAGAAGACCTGATCCCAATCCAACCCCTTTCTGATTTCCTAAGAGACATTCAGAACATCTGCTTGAATGTCTGAGGGGCTGTTTGGATGAGACTGTTTTTTTAATTATTATTATTGTGGTGAAAATGTACACAACAAGACATAAGCCATCTCAACAATTACTACATGTGTAATTCCGTGACATTGGTTACATTCTTCAAGTTGCGCAACCTTTCTTGCTATCCTTTTCCAAATCATTCCACCTCCATTAACATAACCTCAATGCCCCCTAAGCAATAGCTTCCCCTTTCCCCTCCCTCCCACCCCTGCTAACCACTGACAATCTTTGGTTTCTATGTGTTTGATTATTTCATATAAGTGAGATCATACAGCATTTGTCCTTTTGCGACTGACCTATTTCATGCAGCACGATGTTTTCTAGATTTATCCATGTTGTGGCGTGCATTGGGACTTCATTTCTCTTTACTACTGGGTAATATTCCATCGTGTGTATACACCACATTTTGTTTAGAGATTGTCTTTAATCAGAGCTGTTTCTAATGCTAACATCATGTCCCCAGAAAGGTTGCGGATGGGGGCATGAAGGGACACCTTTATCTCCACTCACGTCCCCTCTCATATTTCTCCTTTGTCCCAGGACACCCTAGCTGAGGCCCCGAGAGACCCAACTGACGCCCACAGCCTTTTCCAGTCCTCCGTCTCGCTCGACCACTGCTACCTCTCCCTAAGCGAGACCAGCCCAGGCTCTGGGACCACCGAGACCGAGTCCCCTTGGAAGCAGCAAGGGGTAAGAGGAGGTAGCTTCTGTTGAGGTTGTTCCCCATCTCCCACCCTCTCTCACCTCTCCCTGCTCCCCCCGCAGGACGCCCAGGCTGACCCCGAGGAGGATGTGCCGTCCTCCAGTGAGGAAGATGGTGACTACACCTGGACCCCCACCCGGCGGGCCTCGGTGCTGCCCCCCGGAGGGAGGAAGGCCAAGAAGGGCCGGGCATCCAGGGCCCCTGTGAAGCCCAAGGAGAGCAAGAAAGTCCCCTGCCCCACCCAGATCAAGAAAAAGTGTGTCAACGGCTTCATCATGTTCTGCAGGATGAATCGGAAGCAGTACATCCGGTGAGCAGGGAGCCCCCTCTGCCCCTGGGCAGGGCCCTGACTTTGTCGTCTGCCCCACCCCCCACCACATTGCATCCCACTGCTGTCTGACTCACAGGCCTCCCCAGGAAGGCCCCACCAGCTGTCCTCACTCCCAGTTCTCCAGAATGTAACCTGGTCCCATTGCATTGGTCAGAACCTTTCCACTGTAAGCAAGGAAGCCAAACTCAGACTTCAGAGGAAAAGGACATTAATTTGCTTATATAACCTAAAAAAAGGGGGGCGTGAGCTGTCGATGGCCTTCAGACACGGTTGGTTCTGGGCACTCAGACAGGGCTGTCTAGAATCTGGCTTCATGCTCAGGCTTAGGTTTGGTGCCCGGTTGGGGGCTGAGGCTTCCATCCTACCCACCACTCTAGCAACCCAGGTGAAAGGAGAGCTCCTCATGGCTAAGGCTTCAAGCAGAAGTCCTTCAGGTTGACTTGAATTGGATCAGATGCCCAGCCCTGAACCAGGCATGGCCAGGCCTGGATCCAGGGGGTTGGAGACATCTCCAAGCCAGCAACAGGAGAGAGGAGCTGTTCCCTTACACAGAAATCCAGGTGCTGGCACCAAGAAGGATCCCTGGATGGTGCCAACGGTTAATATGCTTGGCTACTAACCAAAAGGTTGGAGGTTCATGTCCACCCAGAGGCACCTTGGAAGAAAGTCCTGGTGATCATCTTCTGAAAAATCAGCCATTGAAAACCTCTGGAGCTCAGTTCTACTCTGACACATATGAGGTCACCATGAGTTGAAATCTACACCACGGCAATTGGTTTTATATTCTTTCATGAATTCAACAAATATTCAGCTGTGCCAGGCGCTTCACAGGAACTGTCTCCTTTAATCCTTACAACCACACCATGGCAGAGGTGCTATTAGGATGCCCATTTTACAGCTGAGGAAGCTGAGGCCCAGAGCGGTTGTTCAGGGTCACACAGCCTGTACGGGCGGAACTGGGATTCTGAACCCAGGCAGTCTGGCTCTAGAATCTGTGGTCTGGATCATACTATAAAAGCATAAAAATGAACAAGATAAACAAGAAAAGTATAACGCATGGTAGATGGTTTAGGAGCCCCTGGCAGGTACAAACGGTTAATGTGCTTGGCTAGTAACTAAAAGGTTGGAGGTTCAAGTTCTCTCAGAGGCACTTTGGAAGAAAGGCCTGGTGATCTGTTTCCAAAAAATCGGCCACTGAAAACCCCAAAGAGCACAGTTCTACTCTGACACACATGGGGTCGCCATGAGCCAGCGACGACTCGACTGGCAATGATTTTTTGGTTTTGGTACCAGGAGAGGGGTGGAGGCAGGCCCCCTGCACTCTGTCTCGGGACCCGGGGCATTCCGTTTGAGCAGACAGTTACTCCACGTCTTTCGTTGCTTTCCGCGCTCCAGTGAGTGCCTAACGACGGAGGCCTTTCAGGCCAAAAGGGATAGGAAAGATTTGAGTTCTTAGGTGGGAAAACCGAGGCTCGGAAGGGGCGAGGGACCCTTCTGTGGTCTCACTGTTGCCTCCGCCCAAGCCAGGCTGCTCTGCAGACTTCTCCTCACTCCTCCTCTCCCTGTCCCAGAGCCTGTCCCGGGACCGCGTCCACAGCTGCCACCAAGGAGCTGGCCCAGCTCTGGCGGATGATGACCCAGCAGGAACGGAAGCCATACTGGTGAGAAGCCCCTGCCCAAGGGCGTGGGGGCGGAGAGGGGGGTGCGGCGAGTCCGGAAGGCCTTCCCTGATGCGTAATCCTGCTCATCTTCCAGAGCCTCGAGCTGCGGGGCCTTGGGAACAGGTTGGTAGTTCACTAGGGTGGGGGATTTGTGCGTCGCAGATTTTTAGGAAGGATTTGGGGGTGATCGATGAAGAGGTGTCTTACCCTGTAGCTTCCTTCCGAATTCGGATCTTCTGCCACGGGGAGTTTCTTCTCATGGTCTTATTTCCCTCTTGCTCGGCCTTTTTCTTCCTTCCTCCTCTTGACCCCCTCCACCCTCTTCTGTCCGCCAACTTCAAAGAGCTGCCACCTGCCCTTTTCAGCTCAGTCCCTGAAACACATGGGCGCGTGCGTGATTTGTCACAGGCCCTCAAAGGCGTGTGGGAGCCCAGCGGTGAGCTGAGGCCCATTTTACAGACCTGGACTTGGAAACTCAGAGCCTCCTGTAGGATGGCTAACACCCTGGCCTCCCCCGCAGCCCAGGCCCTGGTCTCCGTTGGGGACGGAGCGGGGGTGGGTGGGCCTGAGCTACCCGGGAGGTGAGTGAGGCCCCGTCTCCCCCCAGCATCAAGGCGCGCAGGTTCAGCCGCCAGCACAACCGCATCGTGAAGCAGGAGAGCTCCAGCAGCGAGGACGACGACTGGGAGCCGCCCAAGCCCTTCTACCAGCTGCTGGCCGAGAAGGCCCGCTCGTCCCCGGAGCCGGCGGCTCTGCCTCCTCCTCGCCAGTGAGGGCTGGCGGCCCCCCTCCGCCCTCGCCTCCTGGCAGCTCCGCAGTCTAGTCTGAAGCCGGGAGCGGCGAGGGGGAGGTCCCCTGGCCTCGGCCCTGTTAACGTGGCCGTATTTACTGACCCCGCTTTGTGTGTTCGCGTTGTAAGGCTGCCTTGGGCAGCCCCTCTTCTCCCGTCTGGCTTGTCAGAGGCCCCTCAGGGTGGGGAAGGAGCCCGAATGAAATGCAGAGAGGTGAAGTAGATGTGGAGAGTCACCTCTGCCCTTCTCCCCCCCACCCCAGAATCAAATGGTTTCCACCCAGTTCACCTTCCCCACCACCACTGTTCTATTTATAATTTATTGTTTTAAACAAAATAAAGCAAGTGGAACCCTTGTTACTAGCAAGGGAGACAACTCCAGGCTCTCCCGCCTCACCCCGTCCCGTCCCCATCCCCGTCCCCATCGCACTGGGGCATCCTTCCCCACAGATCCGCGGCCCCTCCGCCCTCCCAGCCCACACCTTCCCCAGCGGCATTCCCACTCAGGAAGCGGAGATCAGAGGGCCCCAACCTCAAACCCGGCTTTCTGTTGTTCAGTTCTCCTTTGGGCAAGTTGTTTGGAAGCTAACCCACACCCTTGATGGTTCTAATTGTCTGTTACTTTTTTATTGAAACGGAGGCATAACATGTCCTAGAAAAATAAAGATTTAGGATACAAACGACATGGGGAGGCAGGGGCCAGGGTTGTCCCTGGGGGCGGATGAGGGGCTCTTTGGTCTGGGGCTGGACGTGAGGGTGAGGGGAAGACCGGCACCCCTGCGAACCTTTGCAGAAGTGCCGGGCTGGGGAGGGTCTGCCCGTCCTGCCCTCCAAGTTCCATGAGTTCCACGCAGTTCTGAGGACAGTGGATAACAGTGGAGCTATTAATAGTGTGTTAGGCAGTGACAGGGAGACGGCTCAAGGGGGCTGGAAGTCCAGCCATTTGGCAGGGTCTTCAGCTCACAGCTAGTACCAGGTCGAGGGGGGCAGAGCCCCTGAGTCAAGACCCCCACTCCTCATATGTGTGGGGGGCACAGCAAGGAGAGGGCTGTAACAGAAGGCCTCCCCATCCAGAGGGGGTACAGGGCTGAGTCCCTGGTGGGGCTGCGCCTGTTCGGAGGGGTGTAGTGTGTGGCATCTTCGACTGCAGCAGTTGTGTTTCTGGGAGGTTCCCGGCTCCTGGGCCTGCCCCAGGTCTTTGAGCACCATTGTCAGGAGAGGGGATGAGGGCAGGCTGGGTCACAGTTCCAAGGGCTCTTCCACGGGCACTGACTGCAGCTGGGTCAGGACCTTGGCCTCGGCTTCCAGCCCCTCATCCACCTCGCCCCCTGCTGTGGACCCCAGGAGCAGCCCCTCAGGCTCGGGGTCTGGCAGCCTCAGCACAGTGTGGGGGGCCTGTGTTGCCAGCCCCTTCTCCACTTCAAGCAGCCCCTCTGTTCCTGTGCTCAGTTCCAGCCCCGCTGGCCACACGGGCACTGCGGCGGGAGACAGCATCAGCCCCTCTGGCGGAGGGGGTGCTGGGAAGTTGGGCAGGAGACCGGGGGAGTCTGGGGAGAAGGGGAGACCTGTAGCGGCGGTGGCAACCGCGGTGGTGGTGGCAGCAGGAGGTGGTGGCTGCGGTGGCTGCGGTGGTGGCTGCTGTACAGAAAGAGTGCCTAGGGCGTGGGTCTCCGGCAGAGCGGGGCTGGGCGCCACAGGGAGGGCTCCTTCGGGCACTGAGAGGGCCGTGTCTGGCTTCAGGGGCAGGGCCAAGCTGGGGGCAGGTGGCAGGACCTGGGAGACCAGCATGCTGGTGGGGAAGGTGGCAGTGAGGATGATCTTGCCCTGCTGCACGGCCACACCTGTCACGATGGGGCTGCCAGACACAGGGTTTGCCAGGAGGAAGTTTCCTGTGGGGAAGATGGGCCAAGCACTGTTAGAGATGGGGGCCACTGGCCTGGGACAGAGGTAGGGGCAGTCCTGATGGAGGTGAGCCAGAGGCAAAATGGAACCCCTTTGGGGTGGGGCCCAGGCTATGTGGCTTGAGCCTCAGGGTCCTGCACAGGACCCCACTTTTTCATGCCACGGATGAGACACCCCCAGAAACCCACTGATACCCTGACCTCCCCCTCTGAGATAACCATGTCCCCCACCCAGCTCTCACCCAGAGAGAGGCAGAAGGGGGTACCTGGAGTCGTGGCTGAAGGCAGCTGCAGGGTGGTCACACCCACCCCAGAGTTTATCAGGTGCACGTTGGCAGGGCCCGCTGTAGCTGCCACCTTCACGGGGCTGCCTGGCCCAGCTGCCAACAGCTGCAGTGGCCCCACAGCCTGGGGCAGGGTCACCACCTGTGAGGTGGGCACCACCTGAGGCAGGTTCAACAGTGGGGAGGTGGGGCCCAGGCCTGCGGGGTACCCAGGCGGTGGGGAGAGTGGCACCACCTGTGGAGCAGCCACTGTAGGCACCGGTCCCGGTGGCAGGGGAAAGGTGGCAGCTGATGGGGGGCCAGGCACCACCTGGGGCAGGGGCCCTGAGGTCTCCTCGCCAGCCGGCCCCGATGTAGCCACCTGGGCTCCCTTGGTCTCAGGGGCCTCAGGCTGCGTCTCCTCCAGCCGAACCTCCCCGGTCTGAGGGTCCAGGACCAGGGAGGTCTTGGCCTCACTGGCCCCCTGGGGACTGGGATGCGGTGGAGGGGCACCCCCACCCGCTGTGAGTAGCAGGGGGCCCAGGCTGGAGGCCTCACCCAGGGCCAGGCTATTGATGATGACGGGGCTCCCATTGAGGAGCACTGCTGGAGAGCTGCCAGCAGCCAGAAAGCTCCCGTTCACCAGGATGGAGGAGGAGGCAGGGCAGGGCGCCGGAGGGGTGGCCCCAGCCAGGAATATGGAGCCCTGGGCCGGGGCCTCCGCAGCCACTGAGGCCACCCCCCTCTCCAAGTCTTCGGGACTCCGGCTGGACTCGTCCTCGGTGGTGGGGTTCCCATCAGACTCGCTGGTGGAGAGAAGATGGTAAGCTGTGGTCCTAAACTCTGTGTCCCCCATGGACCAGCCTGACTTCTCCACAGAGGCCCCTCTACCTTTCCCAGGTGGAGCTCCTGGGTACTTTAGGATGGTTAATGGAACCTCCTCTCTGAGACCACCCCAAAGACCCCAGAGACAGAGCTTCCGCAAACCCTACATTGACACCACCACAAAATAACCTAAAACTTGATGAGCCTGGAGGGAGAGGCCCTCCTTTCCTAGCCCCTTGGCCTCCAGGCCCCAGAGGCTGGGCACCACGGCTGCCTGGGTGTTTCCTGGGCCAGACTGTAAGCCGCGAGTGATTTCGGAGAGTAAGCCAGGAGGTGGCCGCTGCTCAGTTCCCGGTGCCCTCCCCCGGGGAGGCAGAGAAGAGAGTGAGAGGCCGGCCGCCCTGGGTGGGAGGGGAAGGGCTTGGGTTACAGGGAAACCGGAGCTGGGGAAGGTTCACGTTTCACAACAAAGACAGGCGACAGACCACGCTGTTTGGGCCCCGAGGGGGTGTGGGGGTGTGTGGGGCAAAGTAACGGTCAGGGACGGCCTGGCAGTCTGAAAGAAGTCCCTCCTGGGGGTGGGGTGAACAAAGGTCCTCCTTTCCCGAGGCCCCTTCAGAGGCCCCACTTTCTCAATGTCTCCCGAATCTAGCCTCGCCTCGAACAAGGATGGAGCTAGGGAAGAGGTCTAGTCTCTGCGCAAGATGCAGTGATGTCCAGGGGGAGAAGGCCCGGGGCGTGTGCCTGTCTGACCCGCGCTTTCCCCCTGCGCTCCCGGGCGCACCAGGGGGTGAGCGTGAGGTGTCCGCGGAGGTCGGCGCGCTGACTCCAGCACTGGGCCTGGGCGTGGGGGTATCGGCTGGTGAACAGAACATCCTGGGCAAGCAGGGCTCGCGCCGCCCGGGCTCCCTCACCTCTTGCAGGGCGCGCCGCCGCCGCCCCCGGTCCGGTCGCGCTGTCGCCGGTTTTTGAACCAATTGCTGACCTGCGTGAGCGAGAGGCCGGTGAGCGTGGCCAGGCGGCGCTTCTCGTCGGGCGTGGGGTAGCGGTTGCCGCGATAGCAGGCCTTGAGCGCGGCGCGGGAGCGCTCCTTGAAGCAGTACACAGTCTCCTCGCCGTCCCAGATGGTCTTGGGCAGCGGGAACTTCTTGCGCAGCCGGTACTTGTCCACCGCGCCCAGTGCGCGGCCGCGGGCCCGCTCGGCCTCGTGGTAGCGCGCGCGCAGGTAAAGGTCCTGCAGGAAGGCGTGGTGGGCGGCAGGGAAGGGGCGGCTCTCGAGCAGCCGGTAGAGCTCGGCGTACTCGCCCCGCTGGAAGGCCACCAGGGCCCGCGCGCGCAGCACCGGATCGCTGCCACGTAGGCGCTCGGCCGGGGGCAGCGCGCCCAGGAAGCGGCTCAAGCGGCCGGCGTGGCCTGCCTGGAGCAGCGCCTCACACACGCACGCCACCTGCTCGGGCGAGAAGCGGAGGCCCGTGGGCGGCTCGGCAGCGGCCTCGGAGGGCGACCCGGGGACGCCCGGGGACCCTGGGCCCTCCGCTCCCGCCGCCGCTTCGCCCGCCCTGGTCCCGGCCGCTGCCGCCGCCTCACCCTCGGCCGCCTGCAAAGTCTGCAGGAGCTGGCGCGCTTCCTCCTCCTCCTCCTCAGTTGCCGCTGCCGCAGCCTCCCCTCCGGCCGCTGGCCCTGCGCTCGGCTCCGCAGGCAAGGTAGCCATGTTTTGTAACTTTGGGAAGTTCCTCCCCCCTTCTCCTCCTCCCTCGGGCTTCCCCCGGCCCCCTCCCCCGCCCGGCTCCCCTCTCCACCCCCCTTCGCGCTTCCCGATCTTCTCCCCCGGCCGTCCCCGCGCCCCCCGCCCAGTGCCAGGCCAACTCTCCCACTCAGGTCTCTGTCCCTACGTCTGTGTGTGTTCGTCCCCTCCCAGTCTGTCCGTGATTCTTTGTTTTCCCTCCGCCTCTGGCCGCGCTTTTTGCCTCCCCCCGCGTGTGCCTCTGGCTCAGGGCCTCAATTTCCCCATTGGGACAACGGAGAGGGTCACGGGCCGTCCGAGAGGACTAAGGGCGCGAAGCCACCTCCACCCCGAGACTAAGCTACAGCACGCCTCCGTCCCCAGGGTCCTCGGGAGGCCCCCCACTCCCCATCTCAGCCTGCGCTCCGCCCCTCGGAATTCCCGGCGCTGCAGGGGGGGCGGGTCTGGATGGGAGGAGGGCGGGGGAAGCGGGCGAGAAAGTTTGCAGCAACTTTTCGCGAGCGTAAGTCCCGGAGCGGATGGGCCTGGCCCGCGCAGGCGCAGTGTACAGGATGACCGCGCGCGCTGCTGGCCCAGCCCCCTTCTCCCGGCCGTGAAAACCAGGGGCATCACAGCTGGGCCACAGCTGGAAGGTGGGCGGTGGGCCCGCTCGCTCTCTCCTATTGGCCGAACACTGAAGCCCCGCCCCTCAGCTTTTCCTCTCCCCCGGGTCTGATACGTCTGCTTCTCGTCCCCGTCAGGCCATTGGTCGGTCCCACTCGCCTTCTGATTGGCCCGCTGAGCAGCCTCCCGCCCACAATGCAAACAGAGCAGACGCTGCGGAGTTCGGAGTTTTGGGCAGACGAGGGCCTTTTATTCGCGAGGGTCGGGGGTGGGGGCCTAGGTGGGGAGAGACAATAAATACCGAGGAATGTAGGGGGTCTCAGTGCGTCCAAAACGTGGATTAGGGTGTTGGGGTCTTGGAGCCTGTAGGTGGGTTGGAGGACAAAGTCAATAAATACCCAAACCGCCAAGCCGACGAGCCAGCCTGGCTCCGGGAGCAGCGCACGTGAGGAGGGGGCGCAGGAGTCCCTGAAAAAGCGGGGCCGGCAAAAGCAAAAGGGTCCCAAGACAGCGAGCGGAGCTCGCACCGGGCGCCGGAAGTCGCCCATTCCCGGGAGAGTAGGGTCTGGTGCACAAGGAGAGTGGTTTGCGAGCCGATGGTGGGTGGGGGTGCGTGGAGGGTGAAGAACGGCCGGCCGAGCCCCAGCCCTGCTGCCTTCTCTGCACCTCAATTTTCCATCCACGTGAGGCCCTCAGCACGGCCGGAGGCGGTCCGCGATGCCCAACAGCAGCGAGAATATTCCGGCTACAACCTCCCCGGGAGCCCCGTTCTTCGGCCGTGGACCTGGCTCCTCCCTCCCCGGCCGCCAGGGGGCTGGTCCGGATCACAGGGTTGACCCTGGGGCGGAGACCCGCGCTCCGAGTGATGTGCGCGGGGAGGTGGTGGGAGCGGCTTCTGGGCGGTGCCGGGGTCACCCAACCCCCCAGCGGGGCCCGAATGGAGGACAGACTGGGGTTCTAGGGTTCAGGGGGCGAAGGTGGCTCCGGGGCGGCGCCTGGCTGGGGCGAGACGGCTGGCGCGGGCCACCAACCCAGTGCCGCCCAGGGCGGCGGCATGAGCCAGAGCAGCGGCGAGCACGAGCAGGGAACGCGCCTCCGATAAGCCAGGCCTATGGACCTGCGGGCGAGAGGGCGGGATCAGCAACCCGTGACACTGGCCTCTCATTGGCTACTGGGACTCGCCCCGCCCACGCCCATGGATGGCTCCACAATCCTCCTGCTCTTCTTCCCCCCGTCCCCGACAGCGACCGCAGCCGTGGTTGGTCTGCTCACAAGCCGCAAATCCCGTTCGAACTCGTTATTGGCTGCTTCCTAGCGGCCTGTGTTGATTGATTGCCCGAGCATTTTTCCCTCCCCGCGGTGGGCGGAGCCGGGCAGAGGCGCAACTAAGCAGAGGCGGCGCGGGATGCCTGGAGGCAGGCACGGTACGCGGCCGCGGGCGGGCGTGGGCAGCCGGACATACCCTGGCAGGGAGCAGCAGGTGGCGGCGGTGCAGGGGGCCTGACCCCACCAGCGGGCACTGGCCCATAGCCACGGCCGGGGGGCCATCTAGCTGGAGAGAGAAGGGATAGGTGACCCGATCGGAGCCCAGCCCAGCCGCCCTGAGCGTGGGGCGAGAAACAGCCAGGGGCGTTGAGCTTGGGGAGGAAATCTAGGGAGATCCCCGAGGGGACTTGTGAAGAGGCTTGAAGCGAGGGAGAGCTGGTAGATGTGGGGCTGAATGGAGAAGTCTGTCGTCTGGAGCCCCAAAGAGGTAGGGTGAGCCCTAGGGGTCCGCAGAGGGGGACAGCAGGCTTGAGGCAGGGGAAAGAGAGGGATCTTACATGGGAAGGTGGATCCGTGGCCCGGGGACTGGGGACCCCCGTGACAGCTGGAAGGAGAAGAGAGAGGCGTAGGGCGCGTGGAAGGGCGGAAGAGGGCGGTGGCGCGGCGTGCCCCAGCCTGGATCCCTCGCCTCCCCCAGGTGTCCACACACGCCCCACCGGGCCGCGCGCCCACCTCCCCCGGAGCCCTCGGGGGAGGCGGATGAGGGACTTGCCTGCGGCTCCCTCTGCCTTCAGCTCCTCCATCCGCTCCTGTAGCTGCCGAACGTGCGCCTCCAGATCTCGGTTCCGGGCCTCGGCCTCGCGTAGTTGACTGCGGGGAGGTAAGGACAGTGAGCCCGTCGGGGTCCCGGCGCTAGGGGCTGCGGAGGGTTGTGACGGGCCCCGCGCGCCGGCCCTGACCTGGCGAAACTCTGGTTGGTCGTGCGGATGGCCTCCAGCTCCCGGCTCAGGCTCTGCCGGGAGAGCACCTCCTCCTCCAGGGCCTCCTGGAGCTCCCGCAGCGTCATCTCAGCCGCCACCGCCTGGAAGGTCGCCTCCGGAACTGCCACTTCCGCCTGCCGGTGGGGACGGAGCTCAGGGCGGCCTGTGGCTCCTAGAGCACTCACCACTTGGGCATGGATTCCAGGCCCGGGATTCTCGCTCGTCCTCCACTCCCCACATTTCTCTGGAATCTCCCAGTTCCTGCAGTGGCCCAGGCCCGCTCCTTCCTTACCCCCAGCCCCCTCACTGGTCTCCAACCTTTAATCTGGTTCCCTCCTGTCCATCAAAGCAACCAAAGGGTTATTCCTAAAACACCAACTCAGCTTGGCCATGTCCCTCCTCTGCTCAAAATTTCCGCTCCCCAGTACCTTCAGGGAAGATCTGCTTGGTCTGTCTCCGGCTGGCCTCTCCAGCCTCCCCTCACATCTCATCTAATAGTTTAGTCTTACTAGCCTCCTGTCAGAGGTTCTAACCCACCAGCCGCTCCAAGGCAGAAAAATGTGGCAGTCTGCTTCTGTAAAGATTTACAGCCTGGGGGCAGTTGTATTCTGTCCTGTATAAGTTGGAATCAATTTGACAGCAAGTGTACCCTCCTCTCAGGAGCCCTGGTGGTGCAATGGCACTTGGCTGCAAGTGCTAACAAAAAGGTTGGCAGTCCGAACCCACCCAGTGGCTCCATAGGAGGATAAAGATTAGAGCCAAGAAAGCCCAGCTGGGCAGTTCTGCTCTGTCACAGGGGGTCACCCTCCTCTCACTTTCGAGAACAAACCAGCTGGGTCCTACCTCAAGGCCTTTGCCCTTGAGGTTCTCGACACTGACCACCTGGCACATTTCTTCCCCTGATTGGCTCAGCTCAAAGACAACCTCTTCAGTCCTCCCCCCAATTAAATTAATGCCATCATCTTGCCCTGTTATAATTTCTTCAGAGGGACCATCTCTGCCTGAAGTAATGTCTACTTTTTTTTTTTTTCTGTCTACTTCTATGGAGCCCTCTATAGAGCTCAGCTTCTAACCAAAAGGTTGGCAGTTCAAATCCACCAGCCGCTCCTGGGAAACGCTACAGGGCAGCTCTCGTCTGTCCTATAGGGTCACTTATGAGTTGGAATCAACTTGACAGCAACAGGTTTGGTTTTTATGGCGCAAGCTCCCAGAGGGGTTAGCACTCCATGACACACAGTGCTCCTGGAAGCCCTTGACTTTTCGTCCCTGTCTGTCCCTGACGGACCCTCTTCTCTCACTTACTGTTTCCTCCAGGCTGGGAGCTTCTACGTGTGGCTCAGGCAGTGGCTGGGCCTCCAGCTCCATGGGTGTGGGGCCTGGGCCCTCATCGTCCCTGGGGAAAGGAAGAAAGAGAAGGAGGGAAGGCCAGCCCCATCTGCGAGGCCACCCATCTCCTGGGCTTTGAAGCAGGACTCCCTGGCATGTGCGGATCTGGGCATGGCACAGCCTGACCCCATGGTTTGAGGAGGAGGGGCAGAGTGAAAGGAATAAATTGCCAGGCTGGGGTGACAGGTCCTCTTGTTAGGGACAGGTCTGCCTCTCACATGGTTCCGGGCCCCTGGGGCTGCCCTCTTTGCACCTTCTGCAGGAACCTGGGGCCCTGATGCCCGTGTCCTAGGGTCTGCCTGTCTCATTCTTCACTGTATGACCATTGCCAACCCCTCTCCTCAGGGTCTCAGGACAGTGAGGGGTTTGGACCCAATTGTCTCCACCTAGCTCTGGCCACAAGGAGCCCTGGTGGTAGAATGGTTAGCATGTAGCTTCTAACCGAAAGGTCTGCAGTTCGAACCCATCAGCCGCCCCATAGGAGAAAGATGGGGCAGTCTGCTTCTGTAAAAATTACAGCCTTGGAAATCCTATGGGGCAGTTCTACTCTGTCCTATAGGGTTGCTATGAATCAGAGTCAGCTCAATGGCAGTGGGTTTTTTTGTCGTTGTGTTGTTGTTAGCTCTGGCTACCTCCAAGGATCCCAAGATTGTGACTCTAAATGTCATCATGTCCCCCTCCCACTCAGCTGCTAGGAGGTGAGCAGAGCCTCCCTAGAAGTATGAAATTACAAGTGTATGTCCCAATACTCTTCAAATCTTGAACCGAAACTAACCCCTGAGATCACCTTGTAGCTAAATAACAAATTGGCTCAAAAAATAATGACTATCACCCGTAAGTACTGTGCTCTTTTAAAAAATCACCTATATGAGACCAAATGGTCAACAATTACTTTCAAACAAAGATGAGCAGGTAAGGGGACAGGGAAACTAGATAAATGAAAACAGAACAACCAGAACGGAAATAATGAGAATGTTTACACATTGTGAAGAATGTAACCACTGTCTCTGAACAACTTGTGCAGGAATTGTTGAATGGGAACCTAAATTGCTGTGTAAACTTTCACTGAAAAAATAATAAAATATTATACGTATTTAAAAAAAAAGTGGATGCCCCCTCCAATCTGGCAGTCCCATTCATGGGAAGATGTCTCAAGGACCTAATTACCCTGGACATACACCTGGACCAACCAGCCGGCTGCTCGTCCCAGAGAAGATGGGTTAAATAAATCCTCACCTATCCATTCAACAGAATACCACACAGCAGTTCCAAATTACACTGTAGTTCAGTAATGGTAAAGAAAGCAGTTTGCAATGCAGGCAGTCCCCGGGTTACAACGAGATCCGTTCCTAAGTGTGTCTTTAAGTCGAATTTGTAGGTAAGTCAAACAGGTGCATATGGTTCTTATTTAGCCTTACTTTAGTGCAAGAAAAGGCTCAAAGCCTTTTCACTGATATAAAAGCTGCTCCTGCAGGTGAAGGTGATTGGGATGAATTTGTTGCTAATAGGGGTTGGTTCAGTCATTTCAAAGTGAGGGCAAATTTACATAACATTGAAGGGCAAGTAGGAGTTGTCAGGAAGTCCGACGTTCTGTCATCTGGGGACTTCCTGTACATTCTTCAATAACAAAAGCAGATTGGAAAATAACACGTTCTCGTGGTTGTTTAGTGTATGTGTGTGTGCGTATGTATGTGTGTGTGCGTATGCGTGTACGTGTGTATTGTGTGTGTATGTACGTGTGTGTGTATGTACACATGTACTAGCAGTCATTGCTGAATAATGCATGGCTTTTTTTTTTCTTCATAATGAACAATAATTTATGAACCAAATTCATCTACTATACTAAAAGGTTTTAGGAATGAATATTGAAATCAGCCTGTAATTTTTCATCCAATACCTAAAGCTGCATCCTACACTAAGATAGATTTTCATCAGTCCTGGAGTCATCTGCCTTACTAACCAGAAGGGCCGCTTACTCTTTCAAACTTTTCAGTAAGTGTTCTTGTTCCCTATTCTTGCCCTTAAAATGCACCTGCTTCTTTTTGCTTATGCATATTTTCTGATTTATTTTGTGATAAGCAATCCATTATTTGTGTAATGAATGTTTTTGAAAGATTTTATGATTACATGAGTGATTCAATGAGTTTGTGAGCTTTTATGATTGACTGTAAAATTCTTACTTTCTACGATTTAAGGTCCATGTGGACTGAGAAGCTACAAGATAAAAAAGCTAAAAGTCAAAGGTTGGAAGAATCTGGAAGGCTGAGGCTGTAGCCCTAAAGTTTTAAAGTTGAATCTAAAATATTAAAATACTTATGGTCTGAGATTTTAAGGTCCTACAACTCTGGGCTCTTAAGAGTTCTTGGTCCCGTGGGGTACAGAACTCAAATTCTAGTAAGAAGACCAGACTTAATGGTCTGAGACTGGAGGAACCCTGGAAAGCATGGCCTCTGGATTCTCTATCAGCCCAGAACTAAAACAATTTCCGAGGCCAACTCTTCAGACAGGGATTGGACTGGACTGTAGGACATAAAGTGATACTCATGAGGAGCATGCCTCTTAGCTCAAGTTGATACAAGAGACTAAATGGGCAGCTTCTGTCTGGAGGGGAGATGGGAAGGCAGAGAGGGTTAGGAGCTGGTTGAATGGACATGGGGAATCAGGGGTGGAAAGGAAGAGTGTGCCGTCACAGTATGGGGAGAGCAATTAGAGTCGCAAAACAATGTATAAATTTTTGTACAGGAAAAATTTTTAAAACTTTAAAAAGTCCTTGGTCCCAAGACAATAAGATTCCAGGACTGATCCTGCAATTCTACCCTGCACCAAAAGGCACCCTGCAGGTGCAGTGGTTAAGCCCCTTGCCTGCTAATGGAAAGGTCAGCGGTTTGAACCCACCGGGGGCTCTGCAGGAGAAAAATGTGGGCATCTGCTTTCCGTACAGCCTTGGACACCCTAAGGGGCAGTTCTACTCTGTCCTATACGGTCGCTATGAGTTGGAGTCAGCAACGAGTTTCCTTGTGCCCAGGAGCCAGGGCACAAGGGGCATCTTCTGGACCCCCAGTCCCACCCATTCTCATGAGGCAGCGCAGGACCAGCCTTTACCTGAGGGCCATGCAGGAGTAGGAATAGCCCACGAAAGGCAGGTGGATCCCCAGCGGCAAACCCTCCCGAATGTCTGACAGCGTTTCCTGCACAAAACAAGCACAGAAGTGCCCAGCAGCTGTCAGGGGTGGCCCCCACCCAATCCGATCTGGGCTGAAATGCACTCCCCACCCCAAAAAAAATCCACCCCAACCTGGAACCTATCTAAAGCAGCCCCTCCCATTGTTGTATCCTGTTGCTTTCCTTCAGGGCACCTACCACAGAATAAGCATATACTTCTCTAGACCTGAGGGGATGAAGGCAGGGACCAGGGCTGACTTAGTCATTGCAGTGTCCTCAGCATTGCCCAGCACAAGGGCACTCAAAGTTGAGCAAGCACTCTGGGATAGCTTGTTCAACATTGTGTGAGAGAGACGGTTAAAGGAAGGATTCCGATATGGCCCTTTCCTTCCTCTATCCCATCATCCTCCAGGTCTCAGCTCAGATAGCCTCTTCCAGGAAGCCCTCCCTGACCTACATTCTGGGTCAGGAGCCCTCTTGGACTCCCCAGTCCTAGCCTTGATCTCTCCAGGAGTCACTGTCTGGGAATGTGGCTGTGTACCCCACTGGATTGTGGGTCTAGGCCCCCACTGGCTCCCCAGTACTGACAGAGCATGTGCTCTGGGGGATAAATGCTCTCAGGGCCCCTGGAGGTGGGCACTGTCATTACCCCAACCTTATGGACGAGGGATGCGGGTCCCCTTTGTCGCGAGCAGGGGTTGCAGGTACCTACCCCGCCCCCGCTCACCATGGCAGTGAGCGTGTCCTCCACCACGTCGAAGTTGCACGTGTCGGTAGCGCCCTCAAAGTCTGGCGTAAAGGGGGGCGTGCTTTCGCGGAGTCCATCCCAGTCGAGACCAAAAAAGAAAGGATGCTCCCGGAAGTCACCCGCTCCATCCCGGCCCAGCCGTATCTCCCGGGGACACAGCAGCCGCTGGATGAGGTCTCGAGCCTCCTCGGGGATCCCTGAGTCTGCCAGCGGCAGGGACAGGTGCTCCTGCCCAGAGGTGGAGGGAAAGCGAGAGATGTTAGCCAGGGAGCATGTGCGGAGGGGCATGCGGGCTCCTCCGGCTGGCGCTCACCTTGTAGTGAACGATCTTGCCATACGTCTCAGCCGTGGAGTCGGCGTAGAAGGGCGTCTGCCCGTAGAACATTTCATAGGCGAACACGCCCAGCGCCCACCAGTCACACTCGGGCCCGTAGCTACCCGTCCCAGGCCCGCCGCCCACGGCCTGCAGGATCTCGGGGGACAGGTAGTCCGGGGTGCCCACGGCCACCAGTGACCGCACCTGTGCCACAGGACCAGAGCTGGGATCGAGCCCCACCCCTCCGGGCTCTGGCTCCGCCCCTGCCCTCGAACTCCGCCCCTCCTCTTAACCACGCCCCAAACGCTTAGTTTTTCCGTTTGTCTAGTCTAACCCTGCTCCCGCCACACAGTTACTTCTGCTAGGTTACCTCCTTCAACCTCGGAGTTCGGATACCGCTTCCAGATCTAGTCCCGCCTCCGCTCCGGCTCCGCCCCTGCTCTGGCCCCGCCCCCGCGGTCTATCCCCGTCCATGCACTATAAGCCCTGCCCCTAGCCCAGCACCGCTCCGCCAGAGCCCACTCCTCATTGTGGTCTCAGTTGCCCCGTGGCGGGCGCACCCGCTCACCGTTCCGTCTTCCTGCATCTTCAGGCAGGAGCCGAAATCGGCCAAGCGGATGTGGCCGCAGCGGTCCAGGAGGATGTTGTCCGGCTTGATGTCTCTGCAGACGGTAGGGGAGGGGAGGGAAGGGAAGGATAAGTGCACCTCCCTCCTGCCAACCCGCCCAGACCCCGCCCCTCTAGGCAGTACCTCTTAGGGGCTGTCCTCTCCAGTTCCCACCCCTCCAGGCCCTGACCCCAGGCCGGCCTCATCAGGTCCCGCCCCTGTGGGGATTCCACAACTCTGGACTCTACGCCTCAGGCCCCGCCCCCAGTGGGCCCCAACCAATGAAGTCCCTTTCCAGGTCTCACCACTCTAGGATGCAATACCTTCCCAGGATACAACCTTTGCTGTCTCCTTCCGGGCCCAGCCCTTAAGGCCCCGCCCCCCGTGAGCCCCATCTCCGCCCCTCAGCCCCTGCCTCGCCCACCTGTGCACGTAGCCCAGCCGGTGCACCGAGTCTATGGCCATAACAATCTCGGCCAGGTAAAAGCGCGCCATCTCGGCCGGGATCCGCTCCCCAAACTTGCTCAGCAGCGTTAGCAGGTCCCCGCCCACGTAGTAGTCCATGACCAGGTACTGGGAGGGGGCGTGTCATGGGGGTCAGTAGCCCCTCTAGGCCGCTCGCTGATCACCCGGGACAAAGACTCCCGGAGACGCCCCATCCCAGGACACAGAACCGGCAACACCAGTCCCAAGACAGCCCAAGAGATCTCCCAGGCCAAATCAGACAGCACCCCCCGCCCCCCTCGAAATAAAAAGTTCTCCCCAGATGTCACCGGATAGAGATTCACTTCCCTAGAGACATTCTGGGGAAAAAAGAGACTCCAGATACCCCCAAGGCCCAAAGTATAGATTCCCAGTATCCCTTGCCCAGTGACCCCCACATAGAGACCCTGGAGGGCTATCCCACTCCAGCCAGGTAAGAGACTTCCCCAAGAGAGACATTATTGCACAGAGTTCCCCAGAATCACCCTGGAGAAAGAGCGGTAAGAGACATCTCCCAGCCCACGTAAGGAAAGCCCCTCATTTACCTGAGACACATTCCTACCACACACAGAGACCCCTGCAGGCATTCCCAGGGCAGCTCCCCAATCCTAGACCTTCTTCCCTCTCCCCTCGCCTCGTAATTGGCATCCCGGGGCCCGCGCTCACCAGGTAGTTCTCGTCCTGGAAGGCGAAGTGAAGCTGCGTGATCCAGCGCCGGTCCCCGTTCACCAGCACATCCCTCTCTTCACGAAAACACGACACCTGTGGGGCACCCGGAGGAGCTGAAGCGGGGCGGTGGGAGGCCAGGTTCTCAATGCCCCCACACCCAACCCCGGCCCTCACCTCGCCTCTCTTCAGCATGTCCCACTTATTCATGATCTTCATGGCGTACACCTGGCCGGTCTGCTTCATCTTCACTACCGCTACCTGAAGGCCGAAGCAGGGTGGCGCGGGCGGAGATGGCAGTGGAAGCTTAGGGCCTCGCCCAGGCGGTACTCCACTCCATCCACGAGCAGCTGGGGCCCCGCCCTCAGTCGCCGCGCCCACCTACACCAAGCACCGCCCCCATGCTCTGCCCGCCCAGGTTCTAGCACTCAGCCATTCATCAATTTCTAAGGCCCCGCCCACTGCAAGTCCAATCCGGTCTTTTGCCCGGCGGAGCTCAGCCGCCGCTCAGCGCTCACCTCGCTGAACGCCCCGCGTCCGATCACCTTCAGAATCTCGAAATCATCCCTCTGCAGTCGGACTTCTTTAAGCCTCGCCGCGATGGGCTCCGCTGAGGATGGAGGGCCGAGAACTGAGGGTCACTGGGACGGACACTGGACACCCTCGGTGCCCGCCTCTCCCTGTCTCGGTGCCCCCTCCCTGCCCTTCAGTCTCCCCCTCTCTCTGCCCCTCGCTTTGCCCCGTCTTTGCCTCTATGTCTCTCTCTTTGCTTCTCAATTTCACTTTAGGGACTGTCTCCCACATAGCCACTGTGAGAGGTTTTGGGGACCCCAAACTGCCTTCCCATCGAGATGAGATGCCTGGAAAGTCCTTTTGGGGGCAAGGCATTGAGCCAAAGGGGTGTAGGGTGCAGAGTGGGGTATCAAACACCGGCAGAAGGGGAGGCCCTGAGTAATGGCAAGAGCAGAAAGAAGGCCGCAGTGCTTAGACTTCAGTGGGCTTCAGAACTTCCACCCACCCACCCTCGCCGCCCCAATCCAGTGTAATGGTTTAAATGCCAGCTCCTGGGCCCCACCCCCAGGATTCCGATTTAGTAAATCTTGGGTTATGGCCTGGAACACGCGTTTCCATCCAGTATCTAGGTATAGAGGCAGTGTGGCTCTTGTAACACACTGCAACACTGGGCTTGGGGATGCGGCCAGAGAAGGAATGGGAGAGGGAGACAGAGCCAGCACGGACACTCTCGACCCTCCCAGATGCCAGGAGGGGAAACCAAGGCTGAGAGAGGTGAAGTCACCGGCCCCAGGTCCCACAGCTAGGAATGTTAAACAGGGCAGTGAGGCAGGGGGACAGTGGGAGAGGGATGCCTGGGTTCTGAGGAGGTGGAAGAGGCAGGGAACCTGAGGCAGGATGGAGAGACGGACCAGTACAAGTGGAAATGGGAGAGACCAGGGAGCCTCAGCAGGGAAATAAGAAATAAGGCTGCAGAAATAAGGCGGCAGAGAGGCGCCCTGCAGGGCTAGGGGAGAGTGGGCCAGCAGGGAAGAGCAGGCCAGGCCTGAGGGACGGGGGAGGGAGGAGAGAGCCAAGACATTGAGCCCTTTTAAGGCAGTGGGAACCCAGGCCCCCTCCCCCGCCCGGCGGCCTGCCGGGGGAGGGGCCGCCAGATGCAGGCTCAGGCCACAAAAGGAGCGCTCCTTCCTGGAGAGCCAGACCCTTGCCCCCGCCAGGCCTCAGTTTACCCTGCCAGCAGGACTGCAGCCTCTGCAAAAAGGGAGGCTGGGAGAGTTCCTAAGGCTGGGGAGGTGGGAGAAGATATTTGCAGAGGCTGAGTGGCCTGGCCCTTTGACCTCCACCTTCCCACCTGTGAAGTGGGAGGAGGATGATGGAGAGGAGCCTGCGTGGGATAGAAAGAGCTGGACACAGGCAAGGAGGGAGCAGGAGAGGCCAGGGAGGCAGTAAACAGTGACACACAGAGGCCAAGGACCAAGTGCAAGCCACTAAGGGACAGACAAGTGGAGGGACAGAGTGGCAGGTGTCAGAGAGACAGAAACCAGAGTCCTGTGCTGGGGGGAAGGGGGGCGGACAAGGCAGGAGGCTGAGGTTGCAGCATCTCCCCTCCTGATCCCTGGGCCTGTTTATCTGCCTGGAAGGACCTTGTAAGAGCGATACTAGGGACAGTGGGAAGGTTGGGGGTCCTGAGCTAGCAGGATTAACGGACCAAGGAATCAACTAGTAGGGACCAAGACGTTGAGGCGGGAGGGGGTTGGGATCATGGAACCTATAGAGAAAGTGGGCACACCCAAAGGAACACCAAGTTGGCCCTCCTCAACCCCAGGGGATGGAGGAGATGCTGGGTGGTGCCTGTCTGCAGAGCTGGTTCTCCTCCAGGGCCAGTCTGAGTCACCACACCCCTGTGCCTGGGCACCTGTTGGGGCAGCTGGAGAGGCTGGCGCCGAACACCTGCCCACTGGCTGCGCCCCTGGCAGCTGCCCCACGCTCTCCCTCAGCGCCTGCCCTGAGCTCTGGAAAACCAGAGGGCCCATTCTGCGGGAGGGTCCTAGGAGATGGGGCTGCCAGCATGTCCCCAGGCTTAGATTTGGGGAGGGGGTGCAGGGGACTACAGGAGGCTGTGCCCAGCCCTGTCTGCCCAGCTCCCAAGCCTGTTCTAAGTCATGGTTGCCCTGGTCTCTGGGGTCATGTTGCCCCAGGACCCAGGTTCAAGCTCTGGGTCTCTGAATGGAAGGATCTCCCCATGTCCATCCTGCTCCTGGCCCCCCAAAACCAGACCTCTGTGCCCAGACCCATCTCCTGCCTCTGCCCTGGCCCCTCTGCCTCCCCCCGGTGGTCCACGAAAGCAGGCACTCACCCCACTCCAAGAAGTCGACCACGTACTTGTCCTGGGCCAGGTCGGAGGCGCCCAGCTCCTGGTGGACGCCCAGGAGAAGGTCGAGCAGGGACTCCAGCCCCAGGAAGCTGGGGTCCAGCACCAGTTGCTGGAGCTGCCTCAGCCGCACCTCGGCTGACATGTCAGCCAGCACCCACCATGGCCCCCTCCCCGCGCTGGGGGCTTGGGGTCCTCCCGTCACAGGGCCCAGCAGCCCCTGTCCAGGCCCTGGGGCCCCAGCCGCATGTCTGCCTGTCCCTGGCTGTCCCGGGGCCTCTCTGGCCACTTCTCTCTGCTGCTGAGGCCTCCTCCTCTTCTCTCCACCCCTCAGTCCAGCCCCCCTCCCGCCTCCCAGTCTTAACCCCTCACAAGCCAGCCCCCCCACTCTCTCCTTCCAGGGCCCCTCAGAACCCTTCCGTGTTAGATGGGGGGATGTATGTAGAATTTAAACCCTCACACACACACACCCCAATAAAAACGTGGCACACAGAGGAAAACTGCAGCTGTAACAGCTGTCAAAGATGAGCCCTCCATTCCCTACAGGGGGCCAGTTGAGGCTGAGTGATCCAGGCGCCCCCCAGCCCCAGGGTGAAGGGGAGGAGAAAGGGGTTGGGGCCTGGGAAGGGGGGCCGGGAGGCCAGAGCAGCTTCTCTGGTGACTCAGCCATGGATTCTGACTTTGGGACAGTTAAATTTAGCCCTCCAGCCCTCTGCTTTACACTGACTTTTTCTTTTTTGGCAGGAAGTGGGGAATGGATGGTGAGGGGAGAATCAGGAAGGGAGGCCCTCAGGAGCCAGGACCAGGGGTGACCTGTGGGTCAAAGCCTGGGAGAGGCAAGCGGTGGAGGCAGGCCCCCCAGGCAAAGGAGACCCCAAAATAGCTCCTTGGAGGCTGGCCGGGCAGCCACATTCCTGACCAGGCTGGGATTAGAAACAGAGACATTTCGGGGGGTGGCGGGTGGAGCGGGAAGACACCGCCCCTCAGGCTGCAGCCAGCCAGCCAGGAGGGATTTCATGTTCTTCTTTCCAGGGGTGGACAGTTCTGCAGAGAGAAGCTTGGCCCCAGCAGACCCAGCTAAGATACTAGGGGCCAAAGACTGGTCCTCCGTGCAGCTGAGAGAGACCCTTAGTGCAGGCTCCCCCCCCCCAGAAGCACTTCAGGAGCTGCCTGGGGGAACCCCATGTGGACAGGCACCCTTTTAGCTGTAATAGTTCATTTGGAGTCGGGCATTTAACTTTGAAAACTCTCAACAAGGACTCTCGAGAGGGGATCCTGGCTGCCCTCTGCCCTCTGAGACAGTGGATGGAGGGGGCCTGCTCAGGGCAGGCCAGCTGCTGACCTGGCAGCTGGATGCTGGGGGCAAGTTCCCCCTCCTAAAGGCTTCAGGTTTTCCTGCTATTACAAAGGGGCGGGAGGAGACGGGGGGCGGGGGCAGGACCTGGGCTCATTCTTGGTTAGAGCGGATAGATTCTAGAAGGGCAGCAGAAGCACACACACACACTCCCTCCTCACCTCCATGGAAGGGAACAGACACACACTGGGCCTGGGGCTTTGAAAACGGGAGCTTTAGTATAAATAAGAGGTCCTGGGGGACAGGGAAGGCCCCGAGAGGCGTCCATAATTTAACACTCTTCAGAAAGTACAGACAACAGCAAGGGACGGTGGGGGCCTGGAATGGGACAGCCACGCCCTGCCCTGCCCATGGGGCTGCAGGGGCACGCCACGGACAGCTGGGGCTCAAGTGGGTGGGGACTTCTCCCCAGGAGTGACCAGTCACATGCTGGGGACAGGGATGTAGGTAACACTGATGTCTCAGAGGAAGGGATCATTATACTTGGCAGTGGGTAGGGGCAAGGCTGAGGCCACATGGGCTACTGTATCCCCCATGTCTGGGCCAGTCTGGGGGACCCCCTGCCCCCTGAATTTGTGCAGAGCGGGGGACCGAAGCAGTCCATCCGTCATGGTTAGTCTTGTTAATACGTTGATCGGTGAGGTCAGCAGGGAGGTTACGGCTAGGAGACTGGGGACATGGGGTAGGGACCCTGCCCGCCGTCCACGGCTCACACCACTGTGCCACTGGGGGAGTTGCCGGGCTGGGAGGAGATGCCCTGGGGGAGATGAGGGGGAGACAGGAGGGGTTAGAGACCACTTGGGCTCTGTCAGTCCCCAGGAAGGGGCCAGCTCAGAGTCCCCCACTGCTGCCACCCTGGCCTTGCCCCATATTCCACCCCCAACCCTCAGACTAAGGCTGCTGCTCTAGGCTTGACACTCACATCTCAGCTAGCTTCCCTGGCCTGAAGTCAGCACTTTTAGACAATAATTAAAGTCCTCGGGTGATCCTGAGCAGAGGGGGCAAGGTGGGGAGACGTACGAAGAAAAGGGGGAAGCTGGGGTGTCCTTCTGACTTGGGAGGGGTCCCAAGAGTCTGGAAGGGACAGTCCTACCTCTACCACTGACTTGCTGGGTGACCTGGGCCAACTTCCTTCCCCTGTCTGGGCCTCGGTTTCCTCGTCTGTGAACTAGGGAGATAGAGGGGTCTCCTTCAGGGCTTGCCAGTTCCCCAGAACCCAACACCCTTGCCTCGGAGGCTCTGAGACTGCTCTCAGGTTCTAAGGACCCAGGCCTCTAGGATTCCAAAACCACTCTTCCAAGGAACAAGGCTGGGGCCCCAAGATGTGATGGTCTGGACAGCTGAGCCCAAACCCCCAGGAGCTGAGCCTCCTGAGATCACAGCTCCTGACTTCGCAGGGTGCCAGGCCCAGGGCTTCTCCATCCGTGAGGTTCCTGAACCCTACAGCCACCTTGGGAGGGGGCACATCCACTTGCTGCCCATCTTAAAGGCTCTCTGCTCCAGGTAGTGGGACAGAGGTCAGAGGGGGGTGGCTTGCTGAGGTCACACCACGAGAAGTGCTGGATGGGGCCCTAGGCTCCTACAGCCGTGCCTTCAGCCACAGGCTCGAAGGCTAAGCATCCAAGACCCTGGCTGAGAGCTGGGCCCACAGGTTTGGGCTTGCTCACAGATACATCTTGTTTGGCCTGCAGTATTTTCTGCTTTGTGCGACAAGCGGAGAGACCTGGCCAGACTGGGCCATGATCCTGCCTGATGCCAACTGACTTGCCTTCAGACAGGGCTCTCTAGCCGCCTACAGTCCCCACCACTCCCTGCTGCCCCTTCTACCCAACTCGCTCTCTGCTGACTGATGCCACTGGGTTCTAGAAGCCATCACTCTTAAGATCGGAGAGGCTGGCTTTTCCTCATCCTGTAGGGCTACAATCTGCGACACGGACAAAGCCCTCAGCCCACGTCACCTCTGCATGCCGGGCTCTGGGGGGCCAGTAGGGGACTCACCGCCTTGCCTGGCCGGGCCCAGGTGCAAATGAGGCCCTCCTGGCAGGCGGTGACGATGCAGTCCTCCAGGAAGAGGAGTACTGTCAGGCGCTCCTGGGCAATCTTCTTGCACACCAGTGGCTCCAGCAGCGGCACCTCGTGGATGCGCGGGCACAGCGCGGTGCCCAGCACCTTGGCTGGGTCCAGCCGGCTGCGGGGGGCAGGGCCACTAGGCTTGTCCCCGCTGCCGCTGCCCCCACTACCACCGCGGCTGATGTTGCCCAAGCTGTGATAGCGCTTGTGCTCCTTCTCGGCCCCCCGGTCCCGCCGCTCCTGCAGCGTGAGCGTGGCAAAACGGCCAATGCTGAACGGGGTGCCTGGCTCGGCCGCTGTGCTGGGGCTGCCTGCCTTGCCGCCACCTGCTGGGTGTGGGAGGCTGTTGGAGCGGGAAAGAGAGCGGGGCAGGAGGCCTGGGCCAGGTTCGCTGCCCCGTGAGCTGCTGGCGGCTGGCGGCGTGGTGCCAGGGGTGCCGGGGAGGGTGCGGGTACGGGCCAGGGGCGGGTGTGGGTAAAGCACATCTTCAGTGAGGTCCCACAGGCAGAACTGCGTGTCCTGGCCAGCCGAGCCGAAGCGGTAAGTGATGGAGCCTGCCTTGGGCAGCGGGGAGAGCGGGGCACCCCCGCCCAAGCTTGTGCCTGAAGCCTCTGGCTCCTCCTCCACCTCCTCCTCGCCACTCCGGTCCCCGTCACCACTGGCTGCTGTTGCCGCCTCCTCAGCCCGTGTGGTGTAGGGGTCGAAGGCCACGGCATTGACCCAGGACTTGTGGCCATGGCCACGGGCCACCACACGGCCCTCGGTGAAGGACCACACGGTGACCAGGTCGTCTTCACCACCTGTCACCACGTAGCGCCCATCCGGGCTCCAGCACACGCAGAGCAGGCCCCCAAAGTAGCTCTTCATGAGCCCACGCAGGAGCATGGAGTCGAAGTGGAAGACACGCAGGCAGCCGTCCTGGCTGACGCAGGCCAGGTGCCGGCCGTCAGGTGAGAAGGCAAATTCGTTGAGCGGCCCCTCGCCCACTGCCCATTTGGCCAGCGGGTTGCGAGGCGCCTTGCTCTTGGCAGCGTAGACGGCGAAGCCCTCACCCTGCTTTAGCAGGCTGTACTGGGGTGGGGCTGAGGCGCACGGGTGGCTGACGTTGTACAGGTACAGGTGGCCACTGGCATGCGACGCCAGGAAGAGGCTCTCTGACTCTGGCAGCCACTTCAGGTAGGTCACCTTGGTCTTGTCGATCAGCCGCTGCCAGGG
The DNA here is from genome assembly GCF_000243295.1 of Trichechus manatus latirostris. Classification (NCBI taxonomy): domain Eukaryota; kingdom Metazoa; phylum Chordata; class Mammalia; order Sirenia; family Trichechidae; genus Trichechus; species Trichechus manatus. The sequence goes on from NW_004444023.1 coordinate 723,956, forward strand.
AGACAGGGTGGGGGTTGGGAGGAAGCAATAAGCCCCTGGCAGACCTGGTATCCCCAATAAGGCCCTCAGACCTGGTCCAGCTCACACAGCTGGTGACATGCCCGGCCCAGGCCCTCCTCAGAGAGAAGTTCCCAAACTGAGGGAAGACAGACAGACATCACACATGGAAGTATGGGCTGACTATGAGGTGGCCACAGGGAGCTCTGTGGAGCCTCGATGTCCCTTCCTTGGAAAGGGGACCACCCTACCTTCCAGATTACTGTCTGCTAGCTGTCTAACCCTTTCCACCATCTCTACCACGCCAGGCTTAAGGCAAGAAATGTCATAGAATGTCAGCTCCACAGAGTAAGGGTCTTTGTTTGGTTCACTGTTCTCTCCCCGGCACATAGAACGGTACACGCAGGAGGTGTCTCAAAAATACTTCCTGAATGAATGAATGAATGACAACTCCATCCTTCCAGCTGCGGAGACCAGAAAACTTCTAGGCATTTTTGCTTCTCTTTTCCTCACAACTTGCATCTAATCCTTTAACAAATCAACAAATCCTGTGGGCTCGAACTTCAAACTGTACCCAGAGTCTGACCTTTCTCACACCCTCACTCCAACCACCATCAGTCTGCTCCTGGGTTCCTGCCATGGCCTCCAGCTGGCCTCTCTGTCTCCATGCCTGTGGACTATTCGCCAGGGAGCCTGTTAAAATGTAAGTCAGTAGATGCCACTGCAGCCTTTCTCAACTAGGGTTCCAGAGAGAAAGAAAGCCCTAACACTCTCAGGCATCACTGTATGTAATGAATTAATTTTTTTCTCAGGATCTAGAACGTTCTTGGTTGCCTCTCATCCTTGGGAGAACTGAGGAAATCGTCACGCAAATCATTCCTGTGCTCTAGGGTTCAGAAGAGGAACCTGGGTTGAGAAAGGCTGCTCCAGAGGCTTCCGTCTCTCTAGGAGTAAAAGCCAGTTCTTTCCACGGCCTTCCAGACCCTGCGTGACCTGGCCCTCTTCACCACCCCACTTCCCCTCAACTCTGCCCTAGCCACCTAGCCTTTCTGTTGCCCTCCTTTGGGGCGTTTGTACTAGCTGCTCCCTCTCCTCGCTTTCTTTCGAAAGATAACTTTCCTCACCTCCTTCAGGTCTGTGTTTCAATGTCACCTCCTAGTGAGATCTTTCCTGACCATCCCATTTAAAATTTGCCAAGCACTTCTTCCCAAAGGAGCCCTGGTTGCGCAGTGGTTAAAGCGCCAGATGACAACCGAAGTCGGCGGTTTGAACCCACCAGCCACTCCGCAGGAGAAAAATGTGGCAGTTTGCTTCCATAAGATTTACAGCCTTAGAAACCCTATGGGGCAGATCTACTGTGTCCTATAGGGTTGCTATCAGTCGGAATCAACTTGATGGCAACGGGGTTTTTTTTTTTTTTGGTTTCTAAGGACTTCCTACCCTTGGAGCCCTGGTAGCGCAGTGGTTATGAGGTCGGCTGCTAACCAAAAGGTCAGCAGTTCAAATCCACCAGCCGCTCCTTGGAACCCTTATGGGGCAGTCCTACTCTGTTCTATAGGGTCACTACGAGTCAGAATCAACTCGACGGCAATGTCTTTTCCCTGCTGTATTTTTCTCCCTGGCACTTAAACAACCTTCTGACATATAATAAACTTATTTGACAAGTGTTTGTGCTCCCAGTGAGAATGAAAACTCCATGGAGGCAGGGATTTTTATCTACTTTGCCCACTGTGATGTGATGTCCCCATTGCTTAGAGCAATGTCTGGCACAGAATGAACGCTCAATAAGTATTTTTTGAATGGATGAGCTCATGCATTTTTAATATATACACTCCCTTCAGTCATTCACTCATTCTGAGAATACTTCCAGAACACTGCCTCTGGACCAGAGAGAAAGAGACACAGGCCGAGCACAGTCCCTGCCATGGAGTCCAGCAATAAGATCATTCACTGACATTTCCCCTTGGGCCAAGTCGGCCCAGGACTGAGCATACCCCATGTACAAGTTTACAACAACAATCCTGTGAGGTAGGAAAGAGAATCATCATTTTGCAGAGGAGGACAACTGAGGCTGAGAGGAACAGCCAATAAATGGCGTAGCAGGGATTTGAACCCAAAGGCCACAGAGCATAGAATTTGAAGAGCAATTGTTCTGGAATCACACAAGTCCCAACCATTTACTAGCCTCAGCTCTCTAATCTACAAAATGGACATCACAATTCCTTACCCATCAGTTGATGAGAACTCAGAGTTAGCACAGGGCCCGGGCGCAGTAGGCACAGCTGTCATTATTGTTAGCCATTATCACACTAGCTGCTGTCTATTACCCCACCTCACATATCTGTCAGTCCATGCCTCATCTCTCCTCATCCTGCCCTCTCAGCCAAATGCAGTCCCGTGGCAAACACGGTATATGTGTGCATGTGTGTAGGAGAATGGGAAAAGGGAGCAGTTCTGGGCCCTGGGGACCCACAATCACCTCCTCATTGAATAGCTTGCTGGTGTCCTTCTTGATAAGATCCAGATACTGCACCTGGCCAGCCGAGAACCCCACCAGCAGAGAGATGGTCTCCGTGGCAGCAGTGAACTGGTTGAAGTCGTGGCAGGTGGGCTGGGTGCCCTTATAGATCCGCTTGTCAATTGGCTTGTTGAGGTCAATGGACTTGAGTGATGGGAGAAAAGGGGTTAATGGCTTAAACCACTGAGAAGAAGGAAGAGGGTGTTAAGGTTGGAGAAAACCACAAAGAGGAAACAAGGTTAAATCCCTGAGGGAAGTGGGTACGTAGATGGGTGAGTGTGGAGGGGGGGGACAACCACAGACAGGAAGGGGGCCCCAAATCACAGAGTTCAGAGAAAAACCACACAGGAAGGACCCTCCCCCATGTGGCCACAGTGTCTCCTCAAAGTTGGGTCCACTGCAACCTCAGGGACACCCTTGCTCAGAGTATCCGTTTCCGGAGTCTACACTGTCCCTGAGCTCCCACTTCCTTCGAGTCCTGCTCTGTACTCTCAGCAACTCCCTTGGGCCCTTGTTGTTGTTAGGTGCTTGGGCCCTAGCACCACAATATTCCAGGCCCCCAAAACCTAGGGGTCAACCAGGACTCTAAAGCCCAACATCCCAGGATCCCCTTCCCCTTGGAGTCCCTAAACCTCAGGATCCCCCCACCCCCCAGCCCGCCATCACAGTTCAGGGACCCATTAAACCTCAACATCCCTCCAATTTGAGGAACCTTTATCACTTCTAGGGAGCCCTGGTGGCACAGTGGTTAAGCGTTCAGCTGCTAACTAAAAGGCTGGCAGTTTGAATCCACCAGCTGCTCTTTGGAAACCCTAAGGGGCCATTCTCCTCTGTCCTATAGGGTCACTATGAGCTGGAATTGACTTGACGGTAATGGGTTTGCTTCATTTTGGTTTATCACCTCTGGACTCTCATCAACTGGGGCATCCCCATCACTTCTGGGAACCTCCTTCTCAATTCCAGGGGCCTCATCCCCTCTGGGACCTACATCACTTCAGAGATGACCATCACACCCGAGGATTTCCCCTACAAGGGCGTCATCACCTCCAATTCTCGCCTCAGCTTAGAGAGTCTCATTTCCTCCAGGACCCTCAATACCTCCTGAATCCCAACTACCTTTAGGATTCTATTCACCTTCTGGATCCCTATTACTGCTAAGCCTCCCCTATCACTTCCAGAATTCCCCTCACCTCTGGGCTCCCCAAGTCCCAAGATCCTCCCCCACATCACCTCCAGACCTCTGGGTTCTCCATCACTTCTGAGCCTGCAACCATCTCAGATTCCCCATCATCTGCAGAATGCCTGCACCCCAGAACTGCAGATATCCCACATCATCTCAGATTCACCGTCACCTCCAGAATGCTCACCACCCCAGAATCCCCACGCGTAACCCGAGGGCCCCCAACATCACCTGAAGATTATCCATCATCTCCAGGATGCCAGCACCCCCGGCGCCTCCCATTACCGTTTAGAAGCTTCCATCACCTCCGAGAATCCTATCCCCCCAAGATGTCCATCACATATAGGACGCCCATCTTCGGGACCGATACCAATTCGGGAACCCGCCAGGGTCACCTCAGGGACCCCCATCCTCTCAATACCCAGGGCCCCACGATGAGGGCCGCTCACCCGTTGGCTCCCGCGGCGGCAGCAACCCGGGTAGAAATAAAGCTCGCGGCCCAAGTTGAAGCAGACACGGTCTCCCCCCGCGCCGAGCCCCGCGGGCGTGGCGGGCGGCTCCCCGGACCCGGCGCCGTCGGGCTCTCCGAGC
>NW_004444023.1:728522-733611 GCF_000243295.1 Trichechus manatus latirostris
GCCGCTACCCCGCCGCTACCCCACCGCCACCCGCCGCCGGGTCCCTCGCCGGAAGCCGCAGCCCCGCGCCGGAAGAGGTGGGGTCGTCGCCCGGGCGACGCCTCTTCGATTGGCAACAGGGTCGGAAGGCGGGATCAGCTCCTGTGGTCGCTCGGGTAACGGTTCCGGGATGTGGGCGGGGCGAAAAGGTAGGCGGGGCTACGTCTTGCAACAGATTTGTGGTTGGCTGCGGGGGCGGGGCCCGCCGTGGAAAAGGGTGTGGCCAGTTGGAAAGCACAAGTCCCTAGCAACGGCGCCCTGAGAACGTTTGCATAGCAACTGAGGATCCGTCGAGTGGAGGCCTCGTCTGTATCCCGGCCCTCCCATGACGTACCAGCCGACCCCAGGTGACTCTAGTGTCTCCTTGGACTCCTAACGTACACCCTCCTGACCGCCAGTGTGTTCTCCACTGACATCCCAAAGTCCCCAACTGACCACAGCATCTCCAACGATTCCTCCCACCCTCGATGACCCTCAAACCCCCGCTGACCCCTAGTGTCTCCACAAATCTCCACGGACTTCATCTGACCTCCTACTGATTAATGCTAACCCCAAACATGATCCATATTTCCCACCAATCTCCAATGTCTCCATGACTTCACTATCTTCAACAATTTCACTGGCTCCTCCAACAACTACCCCAATTCCAAAGTTTCACTGATCCCGGTAATACCCCAGTGTCCCCGTGATCCACTCGTAATCCAGTCTTGCACTGACCCTAACATCCCCCACTGATAGCCAGTGCCCCTCGATTCTGCTGAAGCCACCCAAGCTCCGACTCCATCACATATTTCCCCAAGCCCATTTGTTCATGGCCTCTGGATTTCCAACTGGAATGTCCCAGAGGCATCTCACTCCCAACAAGCCCTACACTGAACTTGATATCTTACTTCAAATCCTGTTCCTCCCCTGTGTCCCCACTTTAGGGCTGACCCTGCCATCCACCCAGTCACAGATTTAGGTGTGCTCCTAGGCTTGTACCATTTCCCTTCATCCCCCACCTCCAGCCCCCAAATCTTTTTTACATTCTACCACCTGAATTCCTATTTCCTAGCCCCTTCCTCTCCACATTCCTGCCCAAACTCCTCTTCTCCTGCCCAATCCTTCCAGCATCAGCCTTGTCTCTGGTCTCCCAAACTCTCTTCTCACCCCTCCACTTAGCATCTAGTGGGGTCTTTCTCAAGCACAAATGTCATCAGGGCCCTCTCCTGCTCAAAGCCCTTCTGTGGCTCCCTAGTGTCCATGGGGCAAAGTTAAGCCCTGAGTGATCTGGCTCCTGCCAACTTCTGTTTCCAACCTCACTTCTCACCACCAAGCCCTCACATTACATCTCACCTAAAATGAGAGTTGAGCAACTACCCCAACACCTTTCACTCTCTCTTGCCCTTGGGTCTTTTCACATGCTATTTCCTGTGTTTGCAATGCCTTTCCCCACTCTTTTCTTGACCCTTTAAGAGTCAGCTCGGAAGCTCTGACAGTCCTCTTGATGTCCCCATCTGGGTTTTTGTTGTCTGGGGACGGCTGTCTTCCCAATGGAGTGTGAACCTCAGGAATTCAGGGCTTTGCCTACCTGGTCTACCAGAGCTGAGCTGAGAGGAGGCACTTAAATAGTTGTTCGATGGCTGGTCAAATGAATAAATGAAACAGATGGGACAACCATCATGCCAACAATGTGGTGAATAAACAAATGAATTGTAAAGCCATAGGGAAATTTTATTCAGAGCAGCTGTCTTCCTCTTTTCCCCCTGCCCTCCAGGAGCAGACAGAAAACCACCAGTGAAAAAATAAATCCATAAATAACTATGTATAAGGGAAACCTGCTATCTATCTACTTGTGCGGGGAAAGAGGCTATGGGGCCTCAGTCATCTACGTCCTCCTCCTCATCTTCTTCCTCCTCCTCCTCCTCCTCCTCCGCTGCTGCCAGGGCCTGTTCCTGGGCAGCCTTGAGGGCCTGCTCCTCCTCCACCGTGGGGTCGGTTGCCTCCATGATCTCCGGGCCGCTGGGATACTCTTGCTGAATGGGGGCTGGCAGGGCTGGGTTGAAGTTTTCAGGGCTGTACTTGTGGCCCCAGCCGATATAAATGTTCTCAAACTTCCTGGAGGGGCAGGGAGGGACTGTGAACCCCTCCCGCTCTTCAAAGGCCCCATTCTGGACTTTCATTGAGGCTGGGCCTCAATGTGGACATGGTAAAACTACAAGGTTTCGGGTGGTAGGGTGAAATGTGCCTGCCTGTAGACTTCTATATTAATCTGTTCATTCAACAAACATTTATTGAGCACCTACTGTGTGGCAATCAGTATCTATAAAAACCAAACCCGTTGCCACTGAGTCAATTCCAGACTCATGGTGACCCCATGTGTTACAGACTAGGGCCACTCCACAGGGTTTACTTGGCTGTGATCTTTATGGAGGAATCCCTTAGTGGCATAAACAGGCGTTCAACCAGTAGCCAAAATGTTGGTGGTTTGAACCCACACGGAGGCACCTCAGAAGAAGGGCCTGGCAATCTGCTTCCAAAAGGTCACAGCCTTGAAAACCCTATGGAGCGCAGTTCTACTCTGTACCTCTAGGGTCACCATGAGTTGGAATTGACTTCATGGCAACTAACAACAACAACAAGGACAATCTTTATGGAAGCAGGTTGCCAGGCCTTTCATCCGCAACACCACTGGGTGAGTTCAAACCACCAACCTTTAAGCACAGACTGTTTGCACCACCCAGGGACTATAGGCAGTATCTAGTGTGACTGAGGAACTGAATTTTTAGTTATTTAATTTTCTAATTTCCTTTGTGATTTCTTCTTTGACTCACTGGTTTCGTTTCCACATTTGTGAATTTCCCAAATTTCTTTCTGTTACTGATTTCTAATTTCATTCCCTTGTCATCAGAGAGCATCCTTTGTCTGATTTCAATCATTTTAAATTGATCATATCAGGACTTGTTTTGTGGCCTCACATATGGTCTAGCCGAGAGAATGTTCCACGTGTACTTGAGAAGAATGTGTGTTAGTCTCTTGTTGGATGGAGTGAATTTTATTTAATTTTAATTATTTTAAATATATATTTAAAAAAATCAGTACTCTATGTGGTTATTAGAAAGCATCTAAGTATGTTGGGAACAACTTGGATACACGAATCTACTTTTCCAACTATAAATTTTATGAAATCTAAACACAGGTCAAATATTTCTGATGAAAATGTCGCTTCCAAATTGAGATGTGCTGCATGTGTCAAATACACACCAGATTTCAAAGACTGTGCAGACAAAAGAATGTAAGCTAATTCGTTAATAATTTGTCTATTATTGATTTCATGTTGTAATGAGATTATTTTGGATCTTTGGGTTAAATAAAATATATGATGAAAATTCATTTCACCTGTTCATTTTTACTTTTTGAATGTGGCTACTGGACAATTTAAAATCACATATGTAAGGAGTCCCTGTGTGGTGCAATCAGTTAAGCATTCGACTAATTGCCAAATGGTAGGCAGTTCGAACCCATCCAGAGGCGCCTTAGAAGACAGGCCTGCTGATTTACTTCCAAAAGGTCTCAGCCTTGAAAACCCTGTGCAGCCCAATTCTACTCTGCACACATGGAGTCTTTGTGAGTCAGAATCAACTCAATGACAACTAACCACCCCCACCACCACAGCAATAAAACCACATATGTGGCTGGCATTTTATTTCCATTGGACGGTGCTAGTCCAGATGCTGGGAACACAGCAGTGAACAAATCAGATAAACAAAAAAAATTCCTGCCTCATGCTTAGACTCTAGTAGGAGGAAACTGATAACAAGCAAGGAGACATTTGCTCGGGTCCTCATCCTGCCAGTTCAACCTGTCCCCAGAATTGTACCTACGGAAGGAGAGAGGAGCAAATGGGAGAAAAGAGAGGGGATCGAGAGATAAAGGCCATCAGAGAGACGTGGATGGAGAGGCAGAGAGAAATAGAGGGAGAATGAGAGAAACAGAAAGACAGAGACAGAGACAGAGAGACAGAGACAGACAGAAAGAGAGGAAGAGAAAGAGAAACAGGGAAAGAGAGAGACAGAGAAGAAAGACCGCGATAGACAGAGAGGAGAAAGAGAGAGAGACAGACAGAGAGGGAAAGAGAGACAGAGAGAAACAGAAAGAGACAGTGATAAAGCAGGACAGCTGAGGGATGGAGAGTTTGCCTTGGAGACACAGTTTGGTTTTAACCTTATTTTGACGTCTTTGCTATTCCTGAGAGCATTGTTTTCTCCAGGTCTTTCTCAGAGCCAGTAAATCCCTTCCCGCCCTGGTTCACAAACTAGTAGCCTCCGCATCACCTGGGAGCTAGTTAAAAATGCAGACTCTCAGGCTCCGCCCCCACCCTACTGAGCCAGACTCTGCATTTAACCAGATCCCCTAAGCACTTACAGCTTGGGAAGCTTTGATCTAGAATGTCCTTCTACCTGCTTTTCCTCATTACCTCTTCCCCTGAAGACTTCAGATCAAAGGAATCCTTCCTTCATCCCCCTAAGACACCGTCATGGCAGTTTTGTCATTAGTCCCTAAACTCTCACTAGCGTTACTTATCTCAGTTTGCAACACGCTATTTGTGGTGGTCGTGGTGGGGTTATACAATTAAGGCTTGTGTTCCTTCTGCCTGCTCCCAGGAGCAGGATCTGTATCTGTCTTTTTCGTCATGGCATTCCCTTGGTTCTACCACCTAGCTGGCACAGTGATATTCAAAAATCTTATATGAAGAAAACAATGGATGGATGGATAGGTGGATGGATGAGTGGGTGAGTGGAGGATGGATTAGTGGGCAGAAGATGGATAGGTAGGTGGGCTGATGAATGGATGGGTGGGTGGGCGGAGGATAGATAGGTGGGTGGGTAGTTGGATGGTTGGATGAGGGAGATATGGATAGTGGGTGGGCGGATAGATAGGTGGATGGGTGAAGGATAGGTGGTGGGTGGGTAGATGGATGGTTGGATGGAGGACACATGGATAGTGGAATGGGTGGGTGGATAGGTAGATGGTGAAGAATAGGTGGTGGGTGGGTAGACGGATGGTTGGA
>NW_004444023.1:733711-793471 GCF_000243295.1 Trichechus manatus latirostris
GGAATGGGTGGGTGGATAGGTAGATGGTGAAGAATAGGTGGTGGGTGGGTAGACGGATGGTTGGATGGAGGACACATGGATAGTGGAATGGGTGGATGGATAGGTAGATGGTGAAGGATAGGTGGTAGGTGGGTAGATGGATGGTTGGATGGAGGATGGATCAATGGGTAGGGTGGGTGGATGGATAGGTGGGTAAGTGGAGGATAGATGGGTGGGTGGATGGATAGGTGGGGAAGTGGAGGATAGATAGGTGGGTGGGTAGATGGATGGTTGGATGGAGGATGGAAGGATAGGTAGGTAGGTAGAGCTCCAAGTTTGGACCTTTAGCTTGGAGGGATGTTGGCAAATTAGGGTGTGGCCAGAAGAAGAGGGTTGGCAAAAGCAAGCATGCCTCCAAAAAAAAAAATTGCCAAGAATGTGGTTAATGTATCAAGATTACATGAAATCCCACCACAACTGTGAATCATATAACAGCAAACTTAGCACAGGTTCATCATTGAGATGGGAAAGGAAAATCTATGAAAAATAGTCTGTCCTCTGGTGGAGAGAGCTGGTAAGTGCACCTGCCCTCCTCGTTCCACCCATACTATCTGATGGCTGAGAGAGCAGAAGGGCTGGGATGTGCCTCCTGAGGGAGGTTCAGGGGTCCTGTGGGGGTCCTATGGGGAGTGTGTAGATGCAGTGTGACCATGGCCTATGGATCTTTGGGGAGCAACTGGTGGGGGATCCTGGTGGGAAAGATTTCCACTCCATAGAGAAATAGCCAGTTGCCATCAAGTCTGTTCTGACTCATGGTGACCCCAAGCATGTCAGAGAAGAACTGTGCTCCGTATGGTTTTCAACCGCTGATTTTTCGGAAGTAGATTACCTGGCTTTTCTTCAGAGGCACTTCTGGGTAGACCCCAACCTCCAAACTTTCGGTTAGCAGCTGAGTGCATTAACTGTTTGCACCACCCAGGGACTTCATTCTGCCCCACAGAGAAAAAAACTCTCAAATTAGAACTGTCCTAGAGGCCCAGGAAAGGTGTAAGCTCCCTCAGAGAAGAGACTCCACCCCTGTCAGGGTCGCGCCAAAGGGGACTCCTGATCTTGTCCAGCTCTGAGACCAATGCATCAGAAAAGCCCTGGGCCAGAGAACCAAAGACCCAGGTTTGAATGTTGTCGTGCTGTGTGACCGAGACAGTCCCTTCCCGTCTCTGATCCTCCATTTCCTCATCAAACAGGTTGGCACCCGCAGTCTGGGATTTCTCATCACAGAGAAAACTCTGTGGAGCGCATTTCTATTCTGAAACGTATGGAGTCGCTATGAGTTGGAATAGACTAGAAGGCAATTGATTTGTTTCTTTTTGGGTGCGGGTGTCAACCTGGGGGCTTCCTGAAGGGGTCCTCCCAACCCCTGCCTGCTCTGGTGAGTTGCCCAGCGCGCCCCCTGCTGGGAGGGGCTGGGAGATACGTACTTGCCAGTGGCATAGGCGTAAGCCCCGGGCCAGAGATTGGAGCGCACGATGGCCAAGGAGTACTGCGGGCAGAGGCTGCAGGACAGGCGGGCCGTCCAGGGCGAAAGGTGCATGATTTCTGCGGGCAGAGGGGTGGCGAGGCCAGGGGCTCATGAAGCCTGCTGGGCCCGCCTCCCCTAGGCCCCTGGAGGGAGGCGGAGAGCAGGAAGGGAGGAGGCAAAGAGGGAGGGTCAGCGGGGACAAGAAGGGAACTGCAGGCACTAACAGCACCAGCTTAGGTGCTTGAACCCTGGCTGCAGACCATTCTTTGCTGTGAGGCTGCAGGAAGCCATCCCACCTGTTTGAGCCTCAGTGGTTGCACCTGTGAAATGGGCAGGCTGATCTCACCTTCCTGGCAGGGTGGCCATGAGGCCAGGTGATAGTGTGTAATCGGCCACGGTACCTGGCACCCAGTGCGACCCCCAGCAGGGGGCAGTCGTGGTTCTACTCCCAGGTCCGCCATCCGTTTGGACCAGGGAATAGGGCAGGGAACAGGCAGGCACCGGGCTCACTACATTCTGGGTTCAAAACCGGCTTCTTCCACTTCCCTCCAGGTGCCTGATGTCCCCACCCTCAGGAAATCCTGTCCATTCATCCACCATCCATCTCAAGGCCCACCTCCTCTGGGAGACCTCCCTGACCGTGTGGCCCTCCACCCAAGCCCATGAGGGTCTCACAAGATCACACCCCACATCTGTGCCATTGCCACGTGCCAGGCATTGTTCAGTACACTATGAACACGTTACTGAAACCCCATGAGGGCGGCACAGTTGTGATACCCATTTGACAGATGAGGAAGCAACTGAGGCCCCAGAGGTTTCTGCACAGGGCCTAGCAGGAAGTAAATATTTGATTTTGTTATTAGGGAGTTATACCTGAGCTACCTGGTTTGGCTGCAGGTGGGGAAATCGAGGCTCAGCAAGTTGGACCAGATAGTTGACTCCAGGCTGTCGGCACCCCCGCTGGTGGTGTGCGCGGTGAGAAGGACAGTTACCTGCATCTTCCGAGAGCGGTGTCAGGAGCGGGGGCCCGACTTCCTGTTCCACCTCCTCTATCCCCTCATCTGCCTTCTCTTCCTCCTCCCCCAGGTCCTCCTCTTCCTCCGACTTCTGCAAAGGGTTTACCCAGGTGCAGCGGCCCTGGAGGTAGGGAGAAGGTCAGGAGGCATCCCCGGGGTCAGAGGCCAACTGGTGCCCTGGGGGGAGGCAAGGGCCAAGCAGGACTTAGGGGCACTGGTCCTGTCCTTGGGGGTCCAGGTGTGGGCAGGAGGGACAAGGTTAGTCATACAGGGAGGGAGCAGGGAAAGAGGGGACTGAAAGCCCTTTTGGAGTGACAAGGGGGGGACTACTGCCTCCTGATGCCCATGTGACCTTGGGAAAGTGGCTTCCTCCACTTGTGCATCCATTCATTCATGGATTCATTTATCAAATATTTAATGAGCACCTACTATAGGCAGGCACTACCCTAGATGCTGGGATACATCCTTGAGAAAAGAGACCCCCCCCAAAGTCCCTGCCCTTGTGGAGCTGACATTCAGCAGCCCATATGATCTCAGTTTGCTCATCTGTGCAATGGGAGTGTCATGGATACCTCTTATTGGATTGTTGATGGGTTTCAGGAGATACTGAAAACCCATAAATGTTTGTTGATGAATGGATGGATAGATGGATGGATGAATGAATGATCATAAACGCTTAGCATGTAGGCGACTTCAGTTTCGTCAACAACGAACTGGGGATGGCACGTGCATCTACCTCTCCATAAGACATTGTAGAGTTAATAAATGTTTGTTGAATGAATGAAGGAGTGTCCCGCAGGGGTTGCATGGAATGAACAAATGAATAAAATAGAGTCTGGGTACACAGTAGGCACTCAATAAGTATAGGTCCACAATCTCTTATCCACAATTCCAAAATCCAAAAAGCTTTGAAAACGAAGTTTTTTTTTTCCCCTTCATAATTCATTTGGCAGCACCCCTGAGCTGAGCAAACGAGAGGTTATTCATAAGTTTTGCTGCAGGAATAATAGCACGCTTGAATGTAGGCTGTGGCTCCAGCCCCTTGCTTGGGGTGTTGCATAATATACAGTGTGTAAAGGAGCCCTGGTGGCACAGTGGTGAAGTGCTCAGCTGCTAACTGAAAGGTTGGTGGTTTGAACCTACCAGCTGCTCTGGGGGAGAAAGACGTGGCAGTCTGCTTCCATAAATGTTACAACCTTGGAAGCCCTATGGGGCAATTCTACCTTGTCACCTTTTTAAAATCTGAAAAATTCTGAACTCCAAAAATGCACCCAGCCCCAAAGGCTTCTGGCAGGGGATTGTCAACCCTGTTAAATGAATGAATGAATAAGTAGTATTTAGCACAGTGCCTAGCAGAGAATAAGCGTGATGTTGTCAGTTGCTTTCCAGCAGACTCATACTCATGGCCACCTCACGTGGGCAGAGTAGAACTGTGCTCCACAGAGTTTTCAAGGCTGAGCCCTTTCGGAAGCAGATCGCCAGGCCTTTCTTCTGAGGCACCTCTGGGTGGGTTCGAACTGCCAACCCGTCGGCTAGTAGTTGAGTGCTTAATCTTTTGGGCCACCCAAGGACTCCCGAGAATAAGCTACATTATTACTATTAGGAAATCATATTAGGAAGCCACTTGGGTTTGCGCAGGTGGGGAAACCGAGGCCCGCAAGCCCGCGCCTGCCTCAGCCCCGGCGGGGATGGGGGGTAAGCGCCTGGTCCTCACCTGCGGCAGGATGTGTTGTGTGTGGTGCACCCAGTTGGCCATGGAGTCGACCAACTCCAGCACCGGGATGCCCTCAAAGTCGGGATTCTCCTCGAACGAATCGCGTCCCGCGCCGCCCTCCTCCTCCTCGTCGCCCTCCTCCTCGCCAAACTGGTAGAAGCCGAGCGGGCTGATGTGCGTGGCGGCCGAGATGCGGGCGATCTGGGCGCGCAGGTAGTTGGCCTCGTTGCCCGGGAAGGGCGGGTAGCTGACGACCGGCGCGTCCAGGTAGCCGGTGAAGAACTTCTTAATCTTGCGCGCGTGCACGATCTGGGCCGGCGTGACGTGGGGCAGCCGCGTCCAGGGTCGGCCCGGCTCGTTGCACACGAAATACAGGTATTTGTTGGCGCCTGAGCGGCTCTCCTCCCTGGGGATGACAGGCGGCGGCTTCCACATGGACTTGGGGATCATGTCGGCTGCCTTCTCCTCGTCCTCCTCGCCCTCCTCCTCGCCGTGCGCTTCCATGACGTCGGCGCCCTCCATCATTTCCTCCACCTCCTCCTCCTCGCCTTCCTCCTCGCCCTCCCGGAATTCCACCTCAGCCACCAGGTAGCTGCGCTTGAGCCCCAGGATCTTGCCCCAGAAGCGGCAGGTGAGGATGGGCTGCTGCTCCACCAGCTGCCTCAGGGCCAGGAAGATGCGGAAACTCTCGTCCGAGCCCAGGCCGATGCCGGCTTGCTCGAAGTAGAAGGCCGTCTCCATGATGTTGGGCACTGGTGTCTCTGTCTGCTGAAAGTGGGGTGGGAGGGCAGAGGGGAAGGAGGCTGAAGCCCTGCTCTCTAGCCTGACTCTTCCATAGAGTTAAGAGAGTGAAAACATTCTGGAACCCAGCTGCCTGTGGTCTAGTGATGGCCCCAGAACCAGTTCTGGTTAGTGAGATGTAGGGGAAGTCCCTGGGGAATATATTCCGTGATGGCTGGTGCTGCAGCAGCCGTTTTTTGGAACATGAAGTGACAACCTCAAGGACTAAAAGCCATCAGGATGAAGAAGGAAGAGTGAAGGGGAGGAAGGACCCAGGATGCTTCATGACCTCACATATATGCTGCATCAACTTTGAACTGCCCATCTCCAGATTCCTGGCTAAGTGAGATAAGTTAAACATCTTGCTGAACTGTTTGGGCCATTTTAACCGAGCACTCAGGTCCCTGGGTGGTGCAAACAGCTTTCGCTGGACTACTAACCTAAAGGTTGGCAGTTTGAACATACCCAGTGGCACCATGGAAGAAAGGCCTGGCAATCTGCTTCTGTAAACATTGCAGAACACCTATGGAGCTGTTCTGGAAGAGGCTGCACAGGCCTGGCTCACTATTATTTCCTCCCCATTGCTAACCGCCACATTGTCTCATGATCTTGTTTTTTCCCTCCGGTTCCAGTCTGTACGAAAGGTTTAAGATTAACCGATGTTCCTCCTTGGAAGGTGGAAAACAAGTGATAATGATCTAGGAATGACAAACCGAACAAAGCACCCATCTCGGGACAAGAAAACCAGGATGTCGCCAGATAACCCCCGAGAAAAGATTAACTCATCTGGGACGTGACCACCTCAAGGGGGAACTAACACAAACTTCTAAAACCCATAATCTTGTCCCTATAAAAGCCTTCAGCCAAGCCCCAGTGGGGAGACAGTTTTTTTGGGGGAATCTATTCCCCTCTGTCTCCTATATATCGATATATAATAAAACTCTTGCTCACCTCACCCCTGTCTCAGAATTGGCTATTGTGGCAGGAGGCTCCAATCCCCGTTATTGCGGTAACAGTTCTACTCTGTAACACGTGGCATTGCCATGAGTGGGGATCGAGTGGAAGTCAACCGGTTTGGGTTTTTTGGTTTCTGTTGCTTGCAACCAAAAGCGATTCTGCTGACTGCTTAGTCAGAGATGAGATTTAGACTCAGGCTACTATGTTGCTGAAAACTGCTCTCTCGGTTTGGTATACAGACAGGGAGGGAGGTTGGGGATGGGAATGGGGGTGAGGGGAGAGCACAGCCCCCCCAGTGCCTCTTCACTGGGGAGCCACCTTGCCGGCTCTAAACAGCTTCCACTTTACCATTATGTGTAAAAAAAAAAAACCTTCTAAATAACGATAGAGGCAGCTTCTCAAAGCAGTGGCGGCGGGAGATGGATTATTCCACAAATGGTATTGGGATTGTGGCTAGCCATTTGGAAAAAAATATAAAGTGAGAAAAATGAAAGCCCTGCCTCACACCAGACAGAAAAATAAACACGAAACGCTGAATGAGTGGTTATGAATCTCTTCCTAGAAACACGCCCAGGCTACAAACGCCCACAATGTTGCCCTTTCACAACCCCGGATTGAGAACCCCAGCCCCTTATTCTACAAGGGTGGAGCTTTCAAGGACAAGGTGTTCTAAGGGCACGGAGTCTCTCAAGGGATTGAATTTGAAAGAGGCGGAGCTTTGACGGAGCCCTGGTGGTGCAGTGGTTAAGAGCTGGGCTGCTAACCAAAAGGTCGGCAGTTCGCATCCACCAGCCGCTCCTTGGATACCCTGTGGGGCACTTCTGCTCTGTCCTATAGGGTTGTTATGAGTAGCAATCGACTACATGGCAATGGCTTTGGGTTTTCGGTTTTGGTGGCACAGTGGTTAAGAGCTCGGCTGCTAACCAAAAGGTCGGCAGTTGGAATCCACCAGCTGCTCTTTGGAAACCCTATGGGGCAGTTCTACTCTGTCCTATAGGGTCGCTGAGTTGGAATCAATGCCACCACAACGAGTTTGTCCCCCCTCGCCCACCCCCTTTAAGACGATGGTGTTCTAAGGGGGCGAGTCTTTGGGGGCATAGTGTTCTTAGGAGGTGAGGCCTTTGGGGGAGACGCTTTCTAAGGGGGCAGGGCCTTTAGGGGACGGCGTCCTAAGGGGGGGCCTTTGGGGAAAAAGCGTTCTAAGGAGGCAGGGCCCTCAGGGACTTGCGTTAGATGGAGACAATGGAGAGAGAAGAGGTGATAGATGCAGTTCTGAGATGGTACGGCCTCATAGGGAGAGAATGGTGGTCTGAAATTTAAAACCATATTCTCAGGTAAAAGTTGTCCTTCCTCCATGGTCTCATGGAACATCTAGTTCAATTGGCATAACAGTTTCCAAAGGAAATGATCTACATTCTACCTTGGTGAGTAGCGTCTGGGGTCTTAAAAGCCTGTGAGCGGCCATCTAAGTACTCCAGTGGTCTTACCCCTTCGGGAGCAAGGGAGAATGAAGAAAACAAGATACAAAGGAAAGATTAGTCCAAAGGATTAATGGACCACAACTACCATGGCCCCCACCAGCCTGAGTCCAGTACAACTAGATGGTGCCTGGCTACCACCACTGACTGCTGTAACAGGGATCACAACAGAGGGTCTCGGACAGAGCTAGAGAAAAATGTAGAACAAAATTCTAACTCACAAAAAAAGACGAGACTTACTGGCCTGAGAGAGACTGGAGAAACCCCGGGAGTATGGCCCCCAGACACCCTTTTAGCTCAGTAATGAAGTCACTCCCGAGGTTCACCCTTCAGCCAAAGATTAGACAGGCCCATAAAACAAAACCAGACGAAAGGGGCACAACAGCCCAAGGACAAGGACTAGAAGGCAGGAGGGGACAGGAAAGCTGGTAATAGGGAACCCAAGGTCGAGAAGCGAGAGTGTTGACATGTCGTGGGGTTGTTAACCACTGTCATAAAACAGTATGTTACTGTCTAATGAGAAACTAGTTCGTTCTGTAAACCTTCAAAAAAAAAAGGTGTCCTTCCTGCCTAAGACTTAGGTTCTCACTCACTCTTTGTTCACCCAAAGGGGTCGTTTCATTGATCAGGTTCTTCACGCGTTCCCCGCCGATCCCCCTCCCCATGGTCGCCAGAATCCTCCAGTCTCAGAATCACAGAAGCAAGCACCGACCAAGAACATCCACATATAGGGTAAAGGTTCTAACACTGGCCTTGGAGTTCATGGTCACGATCCTGGCGCCCTAAGCCTGTCTCCCGGTTTCCTAGCTTTGTGCCCTCTGAGCCTGCGTTCCTTCCCCCATAACATGGGCATAGTAAGTCAATAGTCCTTGCCTCACAGGGTTGTTTTAGGGGTGAAACTAGACAATGCAGAGGGCCTAGGAGGTGTCAGTATTATTGTTATAAACAGAGTCCTCAATAAAAAATTTGTTGAACGAAGGGTGAAAGAACACTTCGCCAAATTTGAAGCATTCACTCCATGCTGGAAACAAAGACTCATGGAACTATATATTGAGGAGGGTAGAATGTTAATGGGCTATGGGGTGGAAGACTTCTCAGCAAGCCTCAATTGACAAATGGGGAAACTGAGGCCGGGGAGAGGGAGCAAATGATTCAGTGTTGCGAGACCCCAGGAGGCAGTGGTTTCACAGAAAAGAGGTTAAAGACAGTTTTTTCTGGGAGAAGGGGTAACAGATGACGGGAGAGAGAAGCCTCCACCTCCAAGTGGCCCCTGGAATCAGCTTTCTAAAAAGCGGAGCTGACCCCCTCTTTCCTCTGCCGGAAACCCTCCCATGGCGCCCAGTGCCCTTAGGAAACACAGCACAAACCCTTAGCCTAGCGTTCAAGGCCTCCGTGGCCCGGCCCCGCCTCCCTCCGTCGGGGTACACACACCAGACTGAAATCGTTTCCGTTTCTGCTCTCCCTCACCCCTAGACCTCAGCACAGCCTGTGCTTTAAACCTGGGGCAGCGCCCATCCCGGGCCCCTCCCCACTGGCTCACTCACCACCTCCTCTTCCATCTCCTGTTCGCCCTCACCACCACCGCTCCGGATGAATAGCGCCTTCTGCTTCTCAGCCATCTCGTAGGTGAGCTGCATCTCGGGGTCGTCTCGCATGGTGTCCAGCTTCGGGTGGAACCACTCCCGCTGCGTGGTGCGGTTCAATGACTCGAGGATGGACAGGGGGTCCTCAGGCCTCTGGTTCAAGAGCTTAGTCAGCAGGTTCACCAGGTGCTCGTACCTGCCTCAGGTAGGGGAGGGAGGGGGGAGGGAGGAAGACATCACTCATTCAGTGGGCTCACTGCTGTGTGTCTGGCCCTGTGCCTGTCGCTGGGGACACAGTTGGGAAGAAAGTCCTTGCCCTGGTGGAGCTGGCATTCTGATGGGGGAGATGGACGTTCATCAAATATGCAAAATATCCTACGTCAGGGAAGGAGTTCTGGTGGTGAAATGGTTAAGAGTTTGGCTGCTAACCAAAAGATTGGTGGTTCAAACCCACCCAGGGGCTCCGTGGGAGAAAGACCTGGTGATCTGTTCCTGTAAAGATTACAGCCTAGAAAACGCTATGGGGCAGTTCTGCTCTGTCACATGGGCTACCTTTGGGGGTAAAATGCACGTTAGAACAATGTGGAGGGAGGGGTCATTGCTATCGTTGTTGTTAGTGGCAGTGCTGTAGATTCCGCATAGGGTTTTCAAGGTTGTGACCCTTCAGAAACAGATCACCAGGCCCGTCTTCCGATGAACCTCTGGGTGGGTTCAAACCGCCAACCTTTTGGCTAGTAGTTGAGCGCTTAACCATTTGTGCCACGCAGGGACTCCTGTAATTGCTATGGAGACCAATAAAGTCGGGAATGGGGACAGGGAGTTTCAGGGACAGGCAGAAGACGGACGGATTACCCAATAAGCAAGGTATGCACGGGCTTCCTTGTGCTTACTTACTACTCTGTACTGCACAATTTCACCTGTTTTTTGCATCGTTGACGTGGTGAAACCCATGTGAAATTGTGCGCTACAGATTAGTAAGTACACTACAATGAAGTGAGCTACAATTAAGTCGATGCATACCTTGTTTACTGGTTAATCCGCCCCCGGGACAGGAGATAGTTTGTAATTTTAAATAGGAAGGCCAGGGAAGGCTTCACCAAGGGACATTCAAGCGGAGATCTGAATGAAGTGAGGGCCCAACCATGCAGCTATGGGGTGGGGGGGGGGCAGGGGAAGAGTACTTCAGGCACGGGGAACAGAAGGTGCGTAGGTCCTGAGACATTTTATGAGTCTAACATGATCTTGATACCAAGACTCAAGGAAACTAGGAGAAAGGAAAATTCCATGCTGATCTCATTTAAGAATCTAGATGCAGAAGCCTTAAGCAAAATATTAGCAAATTGTATCCATCAATTTATAAGAAGGATAAAACATCAAGATTAAGTTGGACTGATACCAGAAATGTAGGACTGGACTGACAATAGAAAAATAGAAAAATGTGATGCAGCACATTAATATGTTAAAGGAGATATGTAAGATCACCTCAGTAGATGCAGAGAAATTGTTTGATAGCATTCTACACCCATTCATGATTAAAAACAATTTGTAGCAAGGTAGCAATAATAGGTGATTTTTGTAATCTCATAAAGGTACCTACAAGTAATCTACAGCACAAGTCAAACATGGTGAAAGACTATTTTCCCCTGTGAAATTGGGAACAAAGATGCCCACATTCGCCAGTTCTATTTAACACCGTACTGCAGTGCAATATGACATGAAAAAGAAAAAAAAAAAGTATCACAACTAGAAAGGAAGGAACAAAACTGTCATGGTTTGCAGATGGCATGATTGGGGACGTGCAAAGGTCTTGAGATGGGCATGTGCCTAGCATGGTGGAGGAACATTGAAGAGACCAGTGTGGCTGGAGTAGGGTGTCAGGGGTTTGGGAGACGAGGAGGCTGGAGTGAAAATAGTATTGCGATGGCATCCATCCACTGAGCCAGGCACCGTGCTGGGCACTTGAGAGCAATGCTGAATCCTAACCACAGCCATACACCCAAGGAACACTTACGATCCCCACTCTGCAAGTCACCAGGTCACACAGTAGTGGCACAGCCAGGATTTGAAACCAGGTTGGTGTAATTGCAACGCATGTATATGTAACTCTCTCCTGTGTGAAAACCCTTTGTCAGCAGTCTTGGGTGTGGTGGAGGGCCAGCATTGAAGTTGGGAAGGGTAAGAAGAGGTGAGCCAGGGACAACTTTGGCCAAGGCTTTTCAGGAAGGGGACTTGAAGCTCCCGAGGGTTGGGATCTGTTGGGGAACAGTAAGAGGTTATTTCTGACCGGACTCTAGGGTCTGAGGTAGAAGGAGGTACTGACTAGAGGAAATTTGGAGATGGGCAGGGGCCTTGAAGGCTGTGGTGAGGAGCCTGCACTTCCTCCTGAGGGCACTGGGGAGCCATGGAAAGTTTTGAGCAGGGGAGAGATGGGGTGCTTTCCAAGACCTGTTACTTCTACAACCTCATCTCCTCCCACTTCTCCCCCTTGCCTCCTCAGTTCCAGCCACGCTAGCCTCCTCACTGTTCCTCAAACACACTGAGCATCAGGGCCTTTGCACTTGCTGTGCCTTACACCTGGACTACCCTTCCACCAGATACCTACAGGATGCTGTCACCTCCTTTAGGTCTCTGATCAGATGTCACCTCCTCAGAGAGGCCTTCTCTGACCTCAACCTATTTAACATACACTCCCAATCCCCCTCACCCTGCCTTTTCACCTTAGTCCTTGTCATTTATTACGTTTATTGTTCATTCTCTCCACTAAATGGTGAGCTTCATGAGGGTGTAATGGGGGCTGAGAGATGTATTGTGACTGCAGCTAAGTAGCCTTGGCAAGTTCCTTCTTCAGGCAGGGAAGTTTAGTGGATAAGAACAGGGCCTCAAGAGCCAGATCACTAGTACTGGAATCCCAGTTCTGCCACATCTTAGCTGTGTGATCTTGGATAAGCGACCTAACCTCTTTGTCTCAGTTTCCTCCTCTGTAAAATAGGGACAGTAGATGTGCTAATGTCAGTGTTATGAGAAATAGCTGTTGGTGTGTGAAGTGCTTGGCACCATGCTTGGTAAGTAAATGCTAACTATGGTTTGCATTTATTCCCTGACTCCTAGTCTAAGATGCCCGCAGAGCAGTTGCTGGTTCTCTACAGGGGGTGATCTGTTGACACCCCAGAGCCGCGGCTGGGGGTTCCTCCCTGCCTAGGTCCTGCCCCCTCCCCGCCATTCTCACAGGCTGAGGTCACATTTGACGCTGGTCTGCAGCAAGTAGGCCTTGGCGTTCTGCACAGCCAGCTCCCGGGGCTCGGGTTCCGGCACCTCCATACCATAGGTCCCGAAGGCCAGCTCGGAGGGCAAGTAGTGGATGTCAGGGTCATTCCTCACGTAGGGCTGGTGCTGGGTGTCCTCAAGCTGCAGGTCCTCTCTTTGGTAGGGGTTGAACTGGCCTAAGAGTTCAGACCGGGGGTCCTGGTATGCTGACTCCAGGTGCTGGAGGAGGTTGCCATGGGCCTGGTCCACCTCCTGCAGCAGCAGACTGGCCCTGTGCTCGAGGCCCTGGCCCCTGTTTTCATCTATGTAAGAATAGGGCTGGAACTCCTGGGAGTAGCCCGCACCCCGGATCGGGTACTCCACACTACCCATCCGGGCTTCTGGAGCCTGGAAAGCTTCGGACATCTGGGACAGGTTGGGATGGTTCGCCCAGAGTTCCTGACTAGCCTGCTGCTGTGGCAGCATCTGGGGGCCAAGCGGCATCAGCGGCTGTTCCTCTGGGACTGAGGGCTGGAGTTGAGAAGAGTCCCAGCTGGGCCGCCGATCCGAGCCCTGGGAACTCCTCCGGCTCGTGGGCTGCTGGGAAGGGTGGTCAGGGTCGGGCGGTGGGTCCCACATGGCTCAAAGAGGGGAGCAAACTTCTGGAAGAAAGGCTTGCAGATAGGCAGGCCAGGAGACTCGCCCGCCTACACACGCCTGGCAGCAGCTAAGCTACCTTCGCCGGTTTCTAAGGATGAGGGAAGAGGCGGGCCGTTACCAGGGGAGAGCTTCCGCGCAGGCGCAGCGCCACGCACGTGGAGTTTGGCCGCGGGCTCCTGGGCGCGCTGCGCCGCCCCATGGCAGACAGGGTATTAAACAGAGAGAGACGGCACCTCCGCCACAGACAAGCAAATTTTTTATTGTTTGAAGGGCAAAACCCTGCCCCGCCCGCGCCCCTCCCAACTCCCGTCAACTGTTCCCCTTGGTCTCGGGCTCCCCGGCTTCCTCGCCGACTGGGCTGGGGGTCTTCGCGGCGTCTTCTCCGGCAGGGGCGAGGGCCTGGGGGCTCCGCTCCTCCTTTGCGGTCAGCCCGCCCGCTGCTGCCTCCTGGTGACAAGGAAAGGGGGCCGTCAGTGATAGGGTAGTCCCACCTCTCAGGTTACCCTCCGGCTGTACCCTCCTCCCAGCTTGGGAACAGGACACACACACATCACCCCGGGGCCCTGGCTTGTGTCTTCCTTTGCCGCTCTGAGGCAACCGTCTCTACCTTGGGTAGGGGCCCTTCAAGACTCGAGTCCAGGAGCGCAGCCTCAGTCAGCCCTGAGTCGTCGTCCTTGCTGATGAAGATGGCGGGGGTCTCACACTCGGACCCCTCCTCCCGGAAATCCATGGCTTCCTCAGGTGGGGGCGGGCCCGGCCACGCCGAGGAAGAGGAAGCCGAGGAGGAGGAAGTGGAGGAGGAGACCCCCACTCCTCCGGGCTTCAGCTTCTGTTCCTCCTCCAGCTGCCGCTTTAGGGCCTTCTCTTGGGCCAGCCGCAGGCCGATGAGGTCCTGAGGGGGCCGGGGGGCCGGGGCCGGCGCCGGCGCCAGGGCCAGGGGCTCCAGGTCGTCCTGGGCGTGGGGAAGGGCACACAGAGTCGCAGATGGGGTGGGGCTGGGAGGACCCGGCTGCTCTCAGAGGATGGTAGGCGGGAAAGAAGAGACTAGATGGGACGGTGGGAGAGCGGAGCACATACCGAAGTAGGGAGTAGGGTGGGGGCCAGGGCGGAGGTAGGGAGCAGGGTGAGGGGCAGTGCAGAGGTAGGGAGCAGGGTGAGGGGCAGGGCGGAGGTAGGGAGCAGGGTGGGGGGCTGGACGGCGACAGCTTCTCGCTGTGGCCTTCGCTGTGGCCACAGGGAATGCGGAGCAACTGTCCTCCCAGCCCACCCCCCTGAGCAGGAGCAGCCTCCTGGGGTGGGGAGGGCATGGTGGGAGGGAGGGACTGCAGGACCCTCACCTCTTCCAGGGGCCCTGCGGGTGCCTCCTTGGCCTCCGGCTCCTGCTTGCCGCTGGCCTCCAGGATGGCCATGATGGAGTTGGGGATGTGTGCTTGCTAGAGCAGGTGAAGAGCAGGAAGGGGCATCGTGGGGAGCTCTGGCAGGAGACCCCTTGCGCACCCCAGAGCCCAGGACCTGTGGCAGTGCGGGGCTCCCCTCTGGCCTCCCCAGCCAGTCCCTCAGACCCCTGGGGTACCTGGTGGGGCGTGAAGGAGCGGACGTGGGCCAGCAGGGGCTCGCGGAGCTCGGGGCACTTGTCAAAGACGGCGTCTAGCTGCTGGGGTGGCAGCTGCAGGATGACCTGGAAGCTCTGGGGCTTGGTGCGCTGGCAGCACTTGATGAAGCCCTCCCACACCTTGGGGTACTTCCACACCTGGATGGATAGTAGGGAGTGACTGTGAGGCAGGCAGGCGGCCACCCAGCCCCAAAACTGGGCGAGAGACCATGCCAGGATGGGGCCCCGAGGTGCCCAAATCTCCAGGATCACAGAGATCATAGACTCTTCGGGCTCCACGGCCCCGCCTCCTGGTGGAGGGCATCCAGGCGCTGGAGCGAGGGCGATTTGGGAAAGGGCAGGAGTGCTGAGCGGCCCTCTCGCTGCACTCTCGTGCTTTGTGAGGATGCAGCGCTGGGAGGCCGAGATGGCCCTGTCACACAGACGAGGCCCAGGGAGGGGTGGGGACTCGTCTGGGGTCACACGGGTGTTAAAGGGGTGGAATTAGACCTGAGCCCAGGCTTGTTCGTTCCTTTGTAACCTCGGTGCCAGATGTTGCACAGTGGCCGCCTGTGAGCCAAATCCAGACTGGGGTTTGCGTTCTGTTGCACTGAGGTATTTTCTGGAAACCCAGGCTTTTAGCTTCTCTTGACAACTGGGCCATCTTCCAGAGTATTGGCACACATATCCTGGCCAGATGCACAGTGCAGGGAGGTGGCTATGCCTTTCCTGGGTGCCTGTCCCTGGAGTCTAGCACCTCTCTCAGCCCTATACCTGCACTCATGTCTCCATCCTGTAGCTGTCGGAACCCCAGACCCCTGGGTCCTGCCCTGTCTTGGCAGGAGGCGGGGCTGAGGGGCTGGGCAGTCCCGTAGAGCCTCCTCATCTGGGCTCCCTCTGGAGTGGGGACTGGAGGAACACAGAGGCTGGAAATGCCGAGATGGGGATGGGTGGTTACCTGCTTCATGATGAGCCGGGACAGGATGTTCATGACGAAGCCCCCCAGGCGGGGGTACATGGTCAGGGACTGGATGACGGTCCTCATGAGCAGCATGGGCAGGGGGCTCTGCTCCATCAGCTGCTGCATCACCACGGCCAGCACCTCCGACGTATACACGTTCCGCTCAGCGAAACACAGGTTGGTGGCTGTGAGGAGGCGGAGAGCAGGCCTGTCCTCCCTGCCCAGCTGCCCTGCGAGGTGGGAGCCCACGCCCTTCGAGAGCCCCAGCCCTGACCTGCTGAAGCTCCCGGCCAGATAGGAAGATGCCCCCACCCAGCATAGGCCCCTTTTTGAGGGGACACTAGCCTAGCCCTTGGAAAGCCCCACGCTCGGTGGAGTGGGGAGACCTTGACACTTTCTCTTTGGGGGACAGCCCTCCCAAAGCCTGGCGGGGGGAGACACTGCCAACCCCTGGAGACTCATTCTGGCTTGACAAGGGTGGCACAGCCCTACCCTCCCCCGCTCCCAAGAAGGCAGGCAGCTGCTGACTTCCTTAAGCTCCACCACAGGGGACAGAGATGTCTTGCCACCATCATCAGGCTGGTCAAGGAACTGCCACTCCCCAACCCTGACCAGGGAGGAAGGCTTGCGCTCTGCCAGGATGATGGGGAGGACACCTGGCCTAGGGTTATGTGGGGGATGCAGGGACAGTCACTGGACTCGTAAGGAAGAAAGGGGCAAGAGGACGAGGCCTGGGCCTAGGATGAGCACTCCAGCTCCACACCCAGGGCCAGGACGGGAAGGGCCCAAGGAGGGCTGGTACCACACGGCAACCAAGAAAGCAGGCAGACCAGGGCAGGCCTTGGGGTCTGTCCCCTCAGGAGTGGGGAGTGGTGCCCTGATCTGTTGTGCTAATGGGGAGACCCCAGGAACTGCCTTGGGACCCACTGTTCCCCAAACACGACTTGCCATGTGAGTGTGTTGGCCAGGAAGTCTTTATTGAGCCAGAAGAGAGGCCCCTAATCCTTGACAGGCTAATGGGGAGCGGGGTGGGTGGGAGTGCCTATAAGGAATGGGGGGGATCAGAGGGGAGAAGCATTACAGGGAGACAGGCAGGGAGGAGGCTGCGGGTCTAGGCTAAAGGGGCAGAGGAGAGAGAGAGTGCAGATGGTGAGGGCTGTGCCAGAGAGAACCTGCCAGAAAGCCAGGAAGCACTTCCTTCTCCTCCTCACAGGGGGTCACTGGGTCCTGCCTGCTTTGCCACCTCATGCTTCCAGAATCTACCGCCTGTCAGCTCCCTCCCGGGCCCCCCCCACAGTCCTCTAAACCACCCTCCACACCTGGCCCTCCAGAGATCAAGTCCAACCCCCACCCCCACCCTGCTGTGGCCTGAGGCCTGTGTGGGCAGCCGGCCATGGTTTTCCACTGGCTGCAGGCTAACTTCACCTCTAGATCAGGCTCCTGCCCCAAGCCCTGAGATTCAGCTGGTTCAACCCCGCAGTTCCAGAACCTGGGCTGTCAGTTCATCCCTTGCCTCTGTAAAGGTTCTTCCTTTCTCCTAGACTGTATTCTCCCTGTCAGCTCACCCTTACTCATCCCTCAGTGGGATCAGCTCAGGTGCCCCCTCCTCAAGGAAGTCCTCCCGGATGCCTCACACCCAGGCTGGGTCTGGCGCCCCCTCTAGGCTCCCCTGGCCCAGCCCCACCCACTCTGGGTTGTCACTGTCTGAAGACAGGTCTGTCTCCCTCGGCTGGACTGTGAGCCCCAGGGGGTCAGGGTAGGCAGAGGGCTGAGCAGAGGGGCAGTTTCCTTAGTTGATGAGCCTGGCACTGAGGCAGGTCCAGTTATAGAAGCACTCACCAGAGACGGGGGGGCCTCTGGAGGGTGTGAGTGCCAGAACCGCCTGCGTATACACTATCAGGCACCGGCGACTCAAGCACTGCACAAAAACACTGGGCTTTTGTTGCCCTGGAACTTAAGAGTCGAGAGGGGTTCCTGGTGCAAGCAACACTTGCCATGGTACTTGAGCAGGAGAAAAATGTACAGAACAGGCTGGGCTGGGTGGGGGGACAAACCGCAGGTGGCGACACCGGCTGGAGGGCTGCTGAGAATTTAGTAGGGATGGAGCCTGTCTGTGGGCCCAGGGAGGCAAAGGCTGAGCTAAGGGCACCTTGTGAGAGAAGGATGGGGCTATAAGGGCAGGACTTGCTGACACCTCCAGGGCCTGTGTGACCCATAGCAAGGCCCTCTCTATCCCTGGGCCTTGCCTCCTCCATGTACCATGGGGGCCTGGGCAGGGTGTCCATGAACTCCCTTAAATTGCACACCGTCTGAGCATACTGTCCTTGGGAGTGGGCCCCTAACTTTGCTCTGGGCGCCTAACAGACCACACTACTCCAGGACTAGCACCTTTCACCTTCCCAAATCTCACCCTACTGCCCCTTCGCTCACTATCTCTCCTCCTCAGCCTGAATGTGGACTCGAACCTCTCCCAGTCTCTCTCTTCACCTTTACCCAGTTTCTGAAAGGACTTGCTGAGGAAGGCTAACCAACACGTAGCTGAAGAAGCCACTTCAAGCTAATATGAAACTAAGTAACCACATAGGGGACTCTCCTTCCCCATTCTTCTCTTCAAAGTGAGGAAGAGTCAAAGAAAAGTTTGCTTCTGAGTAGAAAGGGCCTCTACCTCCTTGGGCAAGGCTGGCCCTGGGGAGAGGGAGTGAGGGGAGCGCGGGGGAGCTGAGGAAGAGAGGCCTTCTCAGGGGTGGTGGTCCTGAGACCCCAGGCGCTTCATGTGGGTGGAACAGGGAGAGCTGAGATTCCAACTCAGGTCCATTTGACTTCAGAGTCTCTGTATTTTTCCACTATACCACTTAGCTGCTGTGTGACCCTGAGCAAGTTACTTAACCTCTCTGGAGCCTCTGTTTCCTTGTCATCATACTTACCAGACAGTGTGTGGTGAGGGTTCAGCAGGAGCAGGCCTGCAAGGCACTTGGGGAGATGGTGGCTGAGAATAAGCTCTTGGTGAACGGTGCTACTGTGATACTGCAGATGGTCACAAGCCAGCCAGAGCTGCCCGCCCCCCCACAGAAGCCTGCTCCCCCGCCTTGGGGCCCAGGGTGGACTTGGACTCTATTCTCGGTCCAGAAGCGCCCGGGTGCACAGCTCTCGGGGTTCAAGTCCTGAATAAATCTGCTTGCCAGCTGGGCCTCTAAGCCTGCTCAGCTATAAGTCTGCTCCCCTGTTGCTTGGGCTAGGGCTAGGGAAGGAGGGCAGGCCCCAGATTTCTCCTGGGCTACTCTGTGCCACAGCATAGTAGGGCATCGGTTCCTTAGATGGGGGAAGGAGAGAAAGGAACGTGGAGGGAAGGACAGGAATGAGGGCTCTCTGGAACTCTGAGGTGGGACTGTGGGAGGCACAATCTCCAACCTGGCAGGTCCCAGCGAGGGAGGCATGTGGGTGCTTGCGGGTGGGACAGTGCCTCACCTTTGATGATAGATTTCATGTCGCACTTCACTGTGTCGATGTTGTGCAATGCAATCAGAAGCTCTCCAGGGTTCAAGGGGGACAGGGCTGAATTCCCTTCACCTGCAGCAGGTGGGATGGGGGTGTGGGAGGAGACAGCATGGAAGTCGAGGTGAAGAGATGGGTCTGAGCTCCCCAGATTGGGGGCAGTGAATGAAAACGAGGCTCCGTCTACTTTAGAGAGGGTTTGGGGACAAAAGGCTGGAGTTGGGGAAGAAAGACTGAGAGCACAAGAAGAGGAAGCAGGAGAGGCCTTCCCCAGGCAGCTTAAGGCCTTCATTCCGCTCTCCTCCTTGCCCACACTGGGTTCCCACCTTCCTAAAAGCAACACTAAGCAGGTTAAAGTCATTTCTGTCTCTCCCCTACTGGGCTGTGCACCCATGAGGGCAGGGCTAGGACGGCAGGCCCACTGCTGGGTCCCCAGAACTGACCACACAGCACATACACGCTTGTGGACATTTACTGGACAGGACAGGATGGGGCCAGGCAGTGGACTTGCAAACCAGTGCCTGGAACCTTCCATAGCCCAGGGGCCCTGGCAGAGTGGACCCTGCAGGGAAGGAAGCTAGAGGAGACGGCACTTGGCTGTTGCCATTTTATGTTCCCAGACACTTGTCCATTTCTTCTTTCTTTTTTTCAAATCAGCAGGTTACATATGGAGCTCCAGCTAGCCTCACTCCCACCCTGGCTCCAGCTACTCCATTTCACCTGACTTGGCCATTTTTCTAAGTTAAGTGTTTTACTTTTTCTTTTTTTTGACTGCCCCAAAGCCTCCATGTCAAACCAAATGTGCCTCACCTACAGTGTGAGGGGCTCAGGCAAGACCTGAAGAAAGGCAGGGGTGCAGCCTGTGGCTGAGGGCGCCTAGAGGATAGCTGGGTCCTGGACAGGGAGGCACTTGGAAAGGAAACAGCAGTAACTGGCTCAGCTGGAGGGAGGCCCCAGCACAGACGCCAAAGGAGGGCTGCCGTTCAGGCAGCTATCCAGGGGCAGCCCCGAGAGATGGCATCCGGCGCCTCCAGCACCCCCACCTCACCTCCTACATGGCTGGGGTGGTGGGAGACCCGAGGGAGCTTGGGCACAGGGAGCCAAGAGGAAGAAAACTGTGCCGGCTGAGTAGGGTGTCACCTACCGTGCTGGGTGCCCAGCAGGCGGTTGAAGACCTCTTTCACCACGATGGGGTTGAGTTTGATGAGTTTGGGCAGGGCCTGGATCACCTCTTTCTACAGGGAGAGGGGCAAGGGGGCAGGTCAGATACACCCGCTCCCTGACAACCTGCCTCCTCCGCTTGCCCTGGGAAGTGGAGGGGCAGGATCTGGCCACATCAAACCCCTCCACTGCTTTCTTTCTCTCCCACACTCCGTCCCTTGTGGCTGGCCCTTCACCCCAGTTCACTGGGCCTGATCTGCCCCATTAACGTTATTCCCCACCTGAGTCCCTCCACACAGCACGTCCCACGGGCCAGGGGAACTACCACCCCCACACGCTCTCTGACTACAGGTGGGGCTGTGGAAACTCACGCAAGGCCCCACAGCCATTAGAGATAAGACCTGGTCTGGGAAGAACATGTTTGAGGGGAAGGGCTTCCTATGTGTTTCCCTCAGGCTCAGGACAAGCTGGGGGAGGAGGGCACTGTGATCCTCATTTTGTCGTTGTTACGTGCCACGGAGTCGATTCTGACTCATAATGACCCCACATGACAGAGGAGAGCTGCCCATAGGGTTTTTAGGCTGTAATTTTTACAGGAGCAGTTCACCAGGTTTTCCGTCCACAGAGCTGCTGGGTAGGTCTGAATCGCCACCTTCTGCTTAACAGTCAAGCAGTCAACCACCATGCCAGCAGAGCTCCTCATTTACAGATGAGGAAATGGAGGCTCAGGGAGGTTAAGTGACTTGCTTGAGGTCACAGAGCTCATAGCATTCTGGGGTACCTGGGTGTCAGGGGCTTCTAAGATTTCGGACCAGAGACTAGATACGACCCCACCTTCTGTCTTTCTGCCTCTGGCTCAACTACTTCTCCGGGAAGCGCGTTGCTCTGCTGCCTTGGCCCTGCCCAGGGCAGGCTGAGGGGCGTCCCAGTGCCCTACCTTCTCCAGACCATTGAGCACAGGGATGAGGAAGCGGACATCAGGCAGGCGCTTGTGGTACAGGTCCCGGACCCGCTTCACCAGCTCTGGGGAGGGTGGGACTGCAGGGGAAGGAGAGGCAGGAGGCATAGGTGTTGGGGCTGGAGGTGTGTACTAGGAGGGAGGAGGAATGGGGGAGGATGTGTGTGGCGGCGGGGGAGAGGTAGGGGGAACAACACCTCAATTTCAAAGGTGTCTTGGCCCTTGGTTTCTC
Source organism: Trichechus manatus latirostris (assembly GCF_000243295.1). Classification (NCBI taxonomy): domain Eukaryota; kingdom Metazoa; phylum Chordata; class Mammalia; order Sirenia; family Trichechidae; genus Trichechus; species Trichechus manatus. The sequence goes on from NW_004444023.1 coordinate 755,036, forward strand.
AAATGCAGTTAGCAACACACTGTTCCAGATGGAGAAACTGAGGCCAAAGGATGGGGAGAGACCCACAAGAGGCCCATTGATCTGGGGACCCAGTAGTTCTGAGCCCCAAGTCATGGGAAGGCCAGACAGGGGTGATTGTGGGTAAGGCCAGGAGGTGGAGGAAAAGGATGGGGGGGGGCGGTTTCCTGGGGGCACCTTTGTCTGTGAGGCTGTGAAGACATCGAGTGACCAGTGTCTCTGCCCCCTTGGGACAGTTCTCCACCAGCAGGAGCAGCTCTGGCGAGTTCATGCCCATTCCTCGGATCTAGAGGTAGAGACGGATGAGAGGGGAGGCCTGGGGCAGGGAGTGCACAAACAGGAGGATAAGGGCACTCAGGGTGAGGGCCAGGGTGGCGGTAGGACATGTGGGGAATGCGAGGCCTATGGGTAAGAACTGTTGGCAGGGTTTAGGACCTGGGGGATACGGGGAAGGTGGGGGAGATGAAGGCCAGGAGTGTCTTGTCTCTTCCACCCAATCTCATCTGATCCCGACCTCGTCTAGCTCTTCCCTTTCTCTGCTGTTTCATATCTAACCTGACCTTGTGCCTCAATTCCTTGGTGAAGTCTTCTCATTTCCCCAGGCATCAAGTGACCCCCGCCCGACCCCTTTCCTGACACCATCACCCCAGCTCAGCTGCAGGCTCAGACCAGGGCTTCTGGAGCCTGCCCTGCCTTAAGCACCAGACACAGGGTGGGAACCAAGCACCAGGTGCTCACTTCTTTCTGCAATAGACATTAAACGGCAGCCCTGCCCTCTAGGAGCTCCTGGTCCATGAGCTCACTTCTCTGCAGGCCGTGGCCGGCGACCTTGAGAATGGGGAGAGCCATTTGCTCGGTCCTCACAGTGATCCTCCTAGCCCCACTTTACAGGCAAGGGCACTGCTGAACCTGGGTGGCAGGTATGTGGGGGTGAACACAGCATTCTCTCCCTGTGTTTATGTTTGAATATTTTTGTAATAAAAATGTCTTGGGCAAAGATATAAAAAAGTGGTTTCAAATCCAGCTCCGGATGGGAAGGACAGATGTTCTGAATTCCAGGTGCTAGTTTGTGACTGAGCTGCTTCTTACTGGGGCGGGTTGGGGAAGGTCTCTGCAGCTCCAGAGACGAGAAAGGAAGGACTTCTCAGATGGCAGCTAAGGATTCCCATTAGCTTCGCAGGGAGGGCCAGCTCCGAAATACCAGTGACCTGTGTTTACACGCACCTCTTCACTGGATCCTTGCAAAAGCTGGGGGTGCTGAATTATCACCCCCCCGTTTACTGATGGGCTCATGGTGTGAACCCAGGTCTGGCCAACTCCAGGCTCTTATCCACTGGGCGGCACCCCATTGTGTTCCCATGAACTGATGGACATGAGGGCCACTCAGCCAAGGGAAGGCCACCCTTCCTGCTGAGCACATTCTGAGGTGGAGATAGCAGGAAAAGAGCTGGGGTTGGGGAGGGGCAGAGCCTGGTGTGCTCAGGGGCCTCACCGGCTGTTCGATGACCCTCAGCACCGTCCGCTTGATGTCTGCGATGGCCTCCGTGTACACGGCTGCCAGCTCGTGGATGAGCTTGTGATTCTGAGGCAGGAGGGCCAGGTAGAGGTACAGACACTGCTTCACCGTCTCCTCGGTCCAAGGCGCTGCCACCTCTGAGGGCGGGGCAGGGGTCAGGCTGGCCCCCATGCTCCTCCCAACCCCTCCAGCCCCAGTGTCTGCCAGTTCTCATGGGGAGGAGGGAGGCAGAGGAGGGGGCTGGAACTGGGACACAAGCTGTTCCAGGACACGATGATTCCACCCCAGGGTGATCATCAGGGACGTGAGAAGCCTCCACACTGAGTTCCCGCCTCCTGTATTTTCTGACCTCCAATCCAGAGATCTTCCGAAAGTCAACTCTGACCCTGTCCCTCTGCTCAGAATCCTTCCCTCACTGCCCTGCACCCTCAGGGTAACACCCAGGCTCCTCACCTGTACCACCTACATGGCCCTGGGTGGGCAGCCCCTGCCTGGCTGCTCTCTTGCTCTGGTCACACCCAGCTCCCCAAGGCTCCTGCACTTCTGAGCCTTTGCACGTGCTGTTCCCTTTGCCCAAAATAGAGCTTCCCAACTTCTTTTTTGTACCCACTCACCCTGTGGGACAGGTCTCCTGTGCTCTCAGAACCCTGTGCTTCCCCCTCCCAGCGCTGGGCCCTCCCATTTAATAGTGCATTTTCTTGGAGCCTGGGTTCCCCCATCTGTGACTCTGGAGCACTCAGGGCTTTGCTGAGGAATTGGACACCTATTCACACAACAGATCCTGGCTCACGTGTCCTCTCTTCCATGCCCTCCATGCCCTCCCCAGGCTAGGTCAGGGACCCCCTCTGGGCTCCCACAGCCCACTGGTTCCTCACCCCGGGCCCGCCCACTCGGCCTTCATCATCTGGCTGTCTTTCCTAGTGGTCTGGACCGGGCTCAGCACCCATCTCCGCTCCCAGGTCCGAGCCTGGGACGCGGCAGTTGCTCAGTACCATCTGATGAACCTGTGCCAAACCTGTGTCCTTGTCGGCACCAAACAGCACGGACGGCGGGTTGGGGTGGACCAGGAGCTGCAGGTAGTTGAGGGCGAATTTCTCCACGTACTCTCGCAGCTGCTCCTTCTCATACATGCGCTTGATGAAGAGCAGGGCCTGGGAACGCACCTGAGGGGAGAGGGTGCGATGGAGCGGGGGTAGGGGGGTAGCTGCTCTTCTGGGCTTGGAGCTTGAGTGTGAAAACAGCCAGAGCCTGAGGAAGGCCCCAGCCAGGCTGAGGTGCCTGTGCCCATGGCTGCCAGAAGCTCAGGGGAGGGCAAGCCTGGCCCGACTCATGCCCTCACAACCTGCCTGTCCACCTCTTCAGCGCATCTCTTCTTGTTCCTTGCCTTGCTCACTACACTCCCATCAGACTGAGCTTCCTCCCTTCCTAAAAGTGGCACACGCTCCCTGGCTCTGAGACTTGGCACAGAAGTCTTAGCACATCCCTGCCTGGAATGCCTGCCTGCCACCCCCTCTTCTCCAATGCTGGCTAAATTCTGTGTCACACAGCCATCGCCACTGGGAGCCGGGAGGGTGGCGGCTGGTGGTGATCACTGCTGAGTCCCCACAGCACCACAGAGCCAGGAACAGGGCAGGGAGGTGCATCATGAGGGTCCACACAGGGACACAGGATGCCAGGCTAAGAGTCTGGCGAAGGCTGGAGCAGGGACAGGTCAAAGCTCCCCTCTCAATCCCAGCATGTGCTGTTCCATATGCTGTTCTCTCTGCCTAAAGAGGTCCTGGCTCACACATCTCCTCCTCCAGGAAGCCTTCCTTGAACCACCTCCCCTACCCATACCCCAGCCAGACGGGCAGACCCCTCCACAGGGCTCCTGCAGTTCATGTGCTGGTGTCCTCGCCGTCTGCTAGGCATCAGTTCCCAGCCCAGGGCCAGGCCTTAAGAGCTCATCACACTGGTGGAGCAAGAGCAAGAACAGGCTGCCCTTCCTGGGGAGGGGTGTGTGTGTACACCACAGGAATGGGCAAGCACAGCAGCCCAAATACCAGCTGCTTCATACCATTGCAAATTGGGGGGAAAAAAAAAACCCAAACTCTTGCCAGAAGAAACTTTCAGGGGAATGTGATAGAGGCTGGGCTGGACACTCAGGATGGAGGAAGGATTTGGCAAATGGCTGGCTTGACTGCAGCCCAGCCTGGACAGTGGTGGCAGGCTGGGGGATCACCTTGTCCTTCTCATGGGAGCTGAGGTCTAGCAGGACATGCAGGTACTGGAACTGGCGGGATGGGCGCTTGAAGATCAGATCTCGAAGAGTGGACATGCCCAGGTAGGTGCGGCTCTGCAGGAAGGAGAAGGGCCATGAGCCAGGCCAAGCATCCCCACCATTATATCGCCACGGCTCAGTCTACCCCAAACCCATAGCAGCCAGAGGACTGGAGGGAGTGTGAGGAGATGGGACAACACCAGAGTGCAGTCCACTTGCAGGGTGCCTTGGAGATCTGTCTATGTTGCCTCCCTTCTCTGTCTCCACTCAGATCTGGAACTTAGACAAAGGGCTCGGTCCCTCACAGAGCCCCCTACCACAAGATCTAGGCTGTATACCCCTCACACCCCTGAGGGCAGGGCTGTGCCCCCCACCAAAGGCTGCAGGGAGCAGGGCTCCTGCTGAGTGCCCTGGCAGAGGAGCCCTGCGGCGCCTTCCTCACCTCATCCTCGCAGTACTTGCGTATCACCTCCAGGGCACTCTCGGTGATCAGGGGCGCCTCCAGCACAACCTTGGTAAAGATCCTGCCAGGGAGAGAGGGACAGGGAAAGGCTGCAGAGAAGAGGTCCCCAAAGCCAGTCCCGCTGACACTCAGGAGCTCAGAGATGGCTAGCTCAACCCCCAGAGCAGGCTGGGTGACGAGGGTCAAGACTTTGCCTCCCTTGAAACCAGCTCCTCCCCTCTGTAAAGGATTCCTAACTTTATTCATTTAATACAGATTCTCTGAACATCAGGCTCTGTTCCAGTGGTCGGGAATCTAGAGGTGACTAAGATAGTCAGCATCTTTGTCCTCATGGAGCTTATAGTCTAGAGGGGGAGGTAAGCAGTAAACAAAGAAATCAATGTGAAACGTCAGACTGTGCTAAGTACTTTAGATGAAGTAGCAATGGGAGAGGATCATGAGGGTGGGATGGGGAAGGACATGGCCAGTTTAGATATGGTGGCCACAGAGGCCATTTAGAGGCTAACATTTGAGTAGATATTGGTAGATGAGAAAGAGCCAACCATGCAAAGTGGGGTGGGGGAGAGCACTCCAGATAGAGAGAAAAGTACCAAGGCCCTGAACTTGGCATGTTCAAGGAACAGACAGAAGGCCAGTAGGGCTAAAATTTGGGGGACAGAGGGCAGAAAAAGAGGCTGAAGAGGCTGGGTAGGGGTTAGATCACACAAGTCCTCAAAGACCCTAGTAGGGAGGCTGTATTTTATCCCAAGAGCGATGGAGAACCATGGAAGGTTTCTCTTGGGGAAGTAACAAGGCGGAATTTACATTATGTAATATCACCTGGGCTGCGTGTGGAAAATGGCTGGGTCAGCTGGAGGCTGACAGCAGTGAGGAAACCGGAGAACCGACCCAGCAAGAGATGGGGATACACGAAGTCAGTCTTCAAAACAAGCCTATGAGGCTGGCACTGTTATTTACTGATGGGAAAGTGCAGGCCCAGGGGTTAAGTGACGCAGGTCACACAAGGAGCAAGGGGCAGACCTGGGGACAAGCCCAGGGCCTGTGTCCAAAACGCTGCCAAGCACCTGCCTCCAGAAAGGGAGGAGGGGAGAAGGGAGACCTGGGTGGGCACATGGAGGACTGGCTGGGGTAGTGATGCCACAAACTGAAAAGGGGAGGACACAGGAGAGAGACTCTCCGGGACAGGAAGGTGAGGTCAGGCCGGGGCACCCTGTGGGAAGGGCAGGGACTGCCTACTCACCCATCCTTCTGGTCTGGCTTCTCCTGCAGGCCAGAGAGCAGGCGCATGAGACAGTCCTCGTACTTGTCCAGGCTGCCTGAGGCGCCTGCGGCCAGGTAGGAGTTGTACTCCTGGTAGAGCCAGGCAAAGGCCAGATCAAGGCGGGCTCGCACATCCTCCAGGATGAAGGATAGGACCTCGGCCTTCAGGCCTGAGTCGAACTGCGTCACCAGGCTGGCCAAGATCTTTACGCGCACCTGGGGGGCCAGCAAGCGTGTCAGGACGGGGGGGAGCAGCCTCGGGACACTACACCATCTTGCGCCGCATCCCTCCCCGCCCGGCTCAGGGACCGCCAACCCCCCGCAGAACCCCAGTCCTGACCCAGTGTTAGGGAGAAGGCAAGCTGACGAACCTTAAGCCCAGCAGGGTTCTGTTTGTGTGAAAAAAACGAAAGGGAGGAAGAAAGCAATCATCACAGAATAAAACGATGAGTTTCCAGGAATACTCTCCATGTACTTAAGTGCACAGAAAAAGATCTTAAAGGAATCATATAATCTGTGCACTGGTCAGCTCTGGGGAGGGGGCTGGGATGCAGGGGGTGGCCTAAGAAGACTTACTCTATCTGTACTGCCTGGTAATAGTGTTTAACAGAGTGTATTCACATGTTATGTGCTGCCGAGTTGATTCCAACTCATAACGACCCTATATGACAGAGTAGAACTGCCCCACAGGGCTTCCTAGGCTGTGGTCTTTACAGGAGCAGACAGCCGGGTCTTTTTGTGGAACAGCTGATGGGTTAGAACCACTGACCTTTTGGTTAGCAGCCAAGCACGTAACCACTGCGCCACCAGGGCTGATTTCATATATATGTATACATAAACAACCCAACCTGTTGCTGTCAAGTCAATTCTGACTCATAACTCCTTGGTACATTAAAAATAAAACAAGAAGGGAAAAAGTCACTTGACTGAGGTTCCAAAGTCAGCAAGCAGCAGAATCAGGAATTAAACCATGTATGCCTGAATCTGAATTATAGTGAGGGAGACGACAGTGACAACCACAAAACCCCAAACAGCAGCAGCCCTCACTTGCACAGCTCTCCGTCTCCCTGCCCCGGGCTAAGAGCTCCTGTGCGCCCAAGGATTTTATCCTCCTCCTCCCCTGTGAGGAGCTGCTGCTATTCCCTTGTTTTACAGAGGATGGAGGTGAGCCTTGGAGAACAGCCGGCCGGAGGGTCCTGTGGCTGGTGAATGGCAGAGCTGGGCTCTGGAGCAGGTTTGACTCAGGGCCCGCCTCTTCACTTGGGGAGAGGGACCAGAAGGACTGGCTGGGGGACAGGGGGCACACCTGGGCCGCCCCGCTGCAGGCCACGGCCTTCTCAGCCCGCAGGATCCGCTTTACGGCGCCTAGCTTCATGGCCTCCACCTGGGCGTCGGTCAAGGGCTTCAGAACGTCGCTTAGACGGAAGATTTTCTTACGGCCGCCTGCACCCGCCAACCTGTATGACAGAATAGGGTTAGGGACACAGTGACTTGGCACATCTTTTGTGCAGCCCCAACCCAAGGACTGAGCAGGCCACACAGAGACAGCCCTTCCTGGACCCTCTCTAATTCCTCAGTAACTGAGGCACAGGAGGGCATTGGGTAGGGATGAAGGAGGAAGGAAGAGGATGCTGTTTGTAAAGGTGTTTCAGGGAAGGTTCCATGAGGAGGTGATGGTGAGATTTGAATGAACTGAGGGAAAAAGACACACAAGTATCTGGGGGATGAGCTTTCCAGCAGAGAGAACAGTGCTTGAAGGCCTTGGAGTGGGGACCTGCTTGGCTGTTCAAGGAGCACCCAGGAGGCCGATGTGACTGAGAGGAAAGAGCAAGGGAGTGAGGGGAGCAGAGGGCCTAGAGGAGAGCTTGCATGGCCCATTAGCAAGACTCGGTCGGGGACAGGGCACGGACTGGCTCACAGATCTGGGAGTCTGCGAGGGAGGTAATGACGACGAGAACCAGCAGCATTTACTACGTGCTAGGAATCATTTTAAGTGATTTACAATCACGACTACTTCTAACTCCAGGTCTTCTAATTGTATTATCTATCACTGTGAACTAATTTAATTCTTCCATGATGCTTATGACAGAGACACTATCATGATCCCAGTGGTAGATATAAGAAAGCTGACCTTTTTACTTAAAACAACTCCAGGCTTAGTAGTGATGGCATTAACTCTGAAGTCACACAGACCCTCATCCAGACATTCCTCACTGTCTGTCTGTCTCTTACACACGCACGCACACATGCACAAGCACACACTCGAGAGCCAGGCCTGTGGCTCACCGGGGCTGCGTGACGGGGATGATGGGCTCTGGCCTTCTCTTGGCCTGGGGCGCCTCCTCCTCCAGTGTGGACATGGAGCTAAGGGAACCCACCACCGAGATGGCTTGGCCCTGGGCTGACAGGCGCCGCTTGATCAGGACGCTCTCCGGCTTCACCACCTTCTCTTCCTTGGGCTCCTCTTTGCACTGTTTGGTCTGCTCCACACCTGAGGAAGGCAGCAGAGAAAACGGACACCGGGTACGTCAGCCCCACCTGCTCCCAGCGCCCCCGCAACACCTCCGTTCTGCCTCCCAGGCAGCAACAAACTTCGTCATGGTAACAGTAATGGCCAGAATCCAAGGAGTCCTGTGTGCCAGGCTCCATGCTAAACCCTGTACACACGAAACCGCATTCAAATCTCCATAACACCTTTCCGCAGTGGTAACCTTTTTATCCCCATTTCGCAATACAACAATTGAGGTTCAAGCTAGAAATGTCATTCACTGTTGGCTGGAATATAAAACAGTACAGCCACTTTGGAAACCTGGCTCAACAATAAATGATATTTGCAATAGTGAAAATAAATAGAAATCAACGACTGGTTCATGCAACACGGATGAATGTTGAAAACTTATGCTGAGCAAAGGAAGCTAGACTCTCTCTCCAATTCCATTTATATGAAGTTTAAGAGTAGGCAAAACTATTGTGACATAGACATCAGAACAGTGTGGTATCTCTGGAGGTGGGGTGTTGTGCGTGTTGACTGGGAAGGAGCAAGAAGGAATTTTCTGGAGTGGTGGAAATGTTCTGTGTCTTCATCTGGGTGGCGGTTATACTGGTGTGTTCACCTTGTGAAAATTCACTAAGGTATACACTTCAGAGTTGTGCATCTCCCTGTATATAAATCATACCTCAGCAGCACTGTTAACAAAGCTCAGAGAGGTTAAGTAACGTGACCGAAGTCACACAGCTATTAAATGGCTGAGCTGGTCTGGTCCAGAGGCCATGTTCTTATCTACTGTGCTATATATGGACTTCTTATACTGAACTCGATCCGACACTCCCCAGCCTCTTATGTCAACAGCCCTTTCCCTTTCCTATTCATAATTAAAACACACCCTCAGCTACCCCGTATGGAACACTCCCCGTGTGCCAGGACCAGCCGCTGCCATAGTGGTTAAGAGCCTGGGCTTCAGAATCCAAGCCCTGGGTTTAAGTCCTACTTTAGTCACTCACTCTCGGTGTGCCCTTGGGTAAGGCATTGTGACCTCCCAAGCCTCCACTTCCTCCTGTGGATGTGGGCTCAGTATCCTCCATGGCACACACTATCGGTCAGCATACAGCATATTTATTATTAAAGGTCCCCTGGGGTGATGATGAGAACTAGTCTGGAGTCACCGACTTGTGTTCAAATCCCAGCCACACCCACTGAACTATTGATGTGACCTTGGTCTGTCTGTCATCATTCTGAGCCTTGGTCTTCTCATTTGTAAAATGGGGATTATCATAGAATATCCCACACTCCTCACCTGAACGAGACTCAGTGTCTAAAGGGGGTCTAAATGCCTGAACTAGGACACAAACCCAGGTCTGTTGGGTTTCAAAGCCCAGGGCCTGAAAATACTGAGCACTCAATCTATCTATGGGACCTGTAATTATTTACACGGACAATCTCACGGGATTTTCATCTGCACCACCAAGAAGAGGGAAGAACGCTCTTCCAGTAAGGAGGACCCCGTAGCCACAAGTGCCACCCTCGGGCTCGGGTCAGCGCCGTGTGACACTCACCTGGCCCCAGTCCCGCAGCCGTCATCTGTGTGGCCATGAGCCGAGCCAGGTGCTTGATCTGGGCTTCGGTGCCTGCTGACTCCACCGGGGTGTAGATGGCCTGGAAGGAGGCGGGCATGGCCTCGGGCAGGTACACCATGCTGATGAGGACCTGCAGGGTGCCCAGGGAACAGGAGCCTTTATCATTAACTTGGCAAACATTTGCTCCGTGCCCAGGCCAATGCTAGGGCCACAGCAGTGACTATGGCAGAGCTGGGCCTGCTCTTTCAGAGCTCCGACTACCAAGGAAGTCAAGGAGGAGATGAGCCATGATAAAGTGTGCTGCATGAGGGGGGAGGGGCAGGCTGACATGAGACAGGTCACAGGGGGTTAAGGAAGGAGCCGGCTGCCCAGGAAAGTGGCACCTAGATCGAGAACTGAGGGGTGGCTGGAGTCTTCTTTAAACCAAACAACAGTTTAGCTTAACTAGTAAGCACATCTGCCTTGAGCATTGTGCTCTTATAGAGAACTATCTCTATGGGATCAAAGTGACAACAGCAACTCAAAAGGTTAGACAGGAAGCTTAGCGGGTAGTGACTTTATGTCAATGGCGGAGGAACAGTGTAGAAAAGGAAGGTGAGAATGGGTGCACAACTTGAAGAACGTAATCAGCGTGTTATGGATTGAATTGTGTCCCCCCAAAATATGTGTCAACCTGGCTAGGCCATGATTCCCAGTACTGCGTGATTATCCACTATTTTGTCATCTGATGTGATTCTCCTATGTATTGTAAATCCTACCTCTACGAAGTTAATAAGGTAGGATTAGAGGCAGTTATCATAATAAGGCAGGACTCAATCTATAAGATTAGGTCATATCTTGAGTCAATCTCTTTTGAGATATAGAAGACAGAGAAGTGAACACAGAGAGAGGGGGACTAAGAAAAGCAGCACAGGAGCAAAGCGCATCCTTTGGATCTGGGGCCTTGTGCTGAGAAGCTCCTAGATCGGAGAAGGCTGACGACAAGGACCTTCCCCCAGAGCCAACAGAGAGAGCAAGCCTTCCCCTGGAGCTAGCACCCTGAATTCAGACTTCTAGCCTCCTAGACTGTGAGAGAATAAATTTCTGTTTGTTAAAGCCACCCAGTGGTGCCATAGTATTTCTGTTATAGCAGCACTAGATGACTAAGACACAATGTTACTGAATTGTACACACAGAAATTGTTGAATTGGGGAATGTTCTGCTGTGTATATTCTCAACAACAACAAAAAAGAACTGAGAGGAAGTGGGATCAGATTGGTGTAGGTTAAGTCTTGAAGTGGGGTAAGTGTTCCAGGTACAGGAACAGCATGGGGGAAGACTAAAAGGCAGCAGAGTGTAGAAAGAGGTGCAGTGAAGAGTGTAACATGCACTGGGAATTGACTCAAAAAAAAAAGTCAGTATCCTAACAGACCACATCCTTTGACCACAATGCCACATATGCCAGGAACTGGTAAAAGATAATTCAAAATTTCCCATACATTTGGAACTTTAAATATGTACTCTAAATAATTAGAACAGAAAGGTAATGAAGATACCATAAACCAGTATGTGTGGAAGGCAGCTAAAATGGCGCTTAGAGAAGATCAAATCCGTAAGTGCTTATACCGGAAAAGAAGACTGAAAGCAAACGAACTAAGCCTTTAACTTACAACTTCGGGGAAAAAGAAAACAAAACTCAAACATAGTAGAAGGAAGGAAATAAAGAAGAGAAGTAAAGCAGAAAAAGTTGTAAAAGATTATCAACAACTGAAAGTCAGTTCTTTGAAAAGGCTAAAAACAGGCCAACCCATGGCAAGTCCATCAACGAGGCCTGTGTGTTGCTAAGCCGCTGAACAGGTTTCAGTGGAGCTTCCTGATTAAGATGGACTACGAAGAAAGATCTGGCAATCTACTTCCAAAAATCAGCCACTGAAAACTGATGGATCACAGGAGTCCGATCTGCAACTCATCATGGGGATGGTGCAGGACCAGGAACCATTTTGTTCCATCACGCATGGGGTTACCACTAGTCAGGGGCCGAGTCGACAGCAGCTAAGAAGGCAAAATTGAACAAAAAAAAGAGTAAGGACAGAGTATTAGGAACAAAAACGGGCACGCTAGTACAGAGACAGCAGGTATTATAAATGTAAAAGAACACTATAAACACCTTTAGGCCAATAAATTTGAAAGGGGCAATTTGCTAGAGTGTGCCAAGAGAAAAGGTAGAACAAGTTAACGGAAGCCAGATCAGAGAGGGCCTACTGAGGCAAGTTAAATTTAAATTTCATCTGGAAGGAAACTAGAGAATCATGGCAGGGCCTGAGCAGTGCAGTGTCACAGTTTGTGCTTCAGCAAGACCCCTCTGGATTGGAGGCAGCGAGACAGGCTGGGGAAAGCTCTAGGTGAGAGAGGGTAGAGCCTGGGCCAGGGAGGGTGGGGTTGGAGCAGAGGGGAAAGATCAGGGAGGACAGCAAAGAGGGTGGCTTCTGGCTAACAGAACCCAGGAGTCGCAGGCCTGTGCAGGAGCGTGGGGAGAAAGTTCACAAGTTTAATTCTGACAGGTTGAATCTGAGGTGCCTGTGGAACATTCAAGGGAAGGTAGGTCTGGGAGGTAGCTGGACATCCAGGCCCGAAGCTCACCAAAGAGATGTGAGCTGGAGGGACAACTCCTTCCTGCATCCTCGTGACAATCATTCCACTCCATTCATCCCAGGCTTAGAGAAGGAAAGGCGGGGATGGCTGCCATCAAGGACAGGAAGAGGCATTCTCCATGACCACTCAATGGAAAGGTGTGAGTGCTGCTACAGCCAGAGGACTGTGTCACACACATACCCCCAGGCCCCCTCCCTCCAACTCAAACCATCAGAACGCCATTTTTTTGACAATCTGATGGATGCTCCAGCCACCCTGCCCACCAATATCTAATCCCACACCACTCCGCACAGTTTATGGGGCTCATGACACCTCCACTCTACAGTTCGTAGATACTACCTTTCAAAAAGAGGAAGGAGTGAGGGTTGGAGTCAGTGGGTGTGGTCGGGTACTCAGACCACCATGAGGGGTGGTGGTCCATTCAAGTTTAGGAGGGCCCGCCTGGACCACACCCTCCCAGGACTAATGACAGAGAGGTGTTTGGGAGACCAGTGACATCTGAAGGAGGTGGACAATGTGGGGTGAAGGCAGGGAAAAGGCCTAGGAGACTCCTCTCTCCCTGGTGGGAAATGGCCCCCCTGGTCCTCACCAGATTGGCCACGTTGTCAGGTGTCAGCAGAGGCTGCAGGAACTCGGCTGTGATGTCTGTGTCTGACTGGCCCGAGATCTGGGCTGAGGCCTTTGATGTCCCCGATGGGCCTGGCTCCAAGTCCTTGTCCTCGTCATCTTCCCCCAGGTTAGGCTCTGGGATAGGGGAGAGGAAGAAGATGCTGGCTCCAGAGAGAGCAGCAGGCTTTCTCTCCTCCTGGGGAGCTGAGGTGGCCCCTGCTTGCAGCCAGCCTCAGGAAACAGGAGCAGCGCAGTGGACAAAGACCTGGCTGCAGCCTTGGTTCTGCCTTCCAACTGCCATACGACCTTGGCCAACTACCTGCCTCTGTCTGGGCCTCAATTCTCCTCATCTGGAAAATGGGAATAAGCCACACCTGCCCTGGTGATCACACTAAGTTCCAAGAAGACAATATTATTAACGAAAAGGTTGACTATTAATTTCTCAGAGCTTTATTGTTTAAAAACTTCCAACTTTGAAACAGTGCTCACCTCTACTAGGAATCAGGGAAATGCAAAATAACAAAGTATCTTTTGCCTGTGTGATTCCCAAAAAATAAAAAGGTGGCTAATAGCAGCTGTTAGTAGGTATGTGCAGTAATGGCTACTCACATTAGTTCCTTGTGGATATGTGGAAAGGAACCTTTTGGAAGGGCAATCTGATATTCTACCCAAATTTAAAACGTGCATATCCCTTTGACACGGCAATTCCACATCTAGGTATGTATCCTAAAAACACACTCATATATGTACGTAAGGTAACGTGTAACCACGGTAGCACCAACTGCGCAGAGAAATGGCACAGAAGCTCCGTTCATAGCAGACAGGCTGAATACAGTACTGTGGTTCTAGCACAAAGTGGGGCAAAAAAACTAATAATTTGAACTTTAGAGAAAAAGCTTTGTGTGCAAAGGTGTTCCTTGAAGTAATATTTATCAAAATGAAAAGCTGGAATGTTCAATAGATAATGATTTCCGTAAAATATGATGAAATATTATGCAGCCATTTGTAAAAGTTGGCAACACATATAACAAAGTTTGCATTTGCTGAGGACATAAACAACTCAAAAAAGTTTGAACCCAATAGAAAAATAAGCAAAGACTACGAATGAACAAGGGACCCTGATGGTGCAGTGATTAAAGCATTCAGCTGCTAACTGAAAGGTCGGAGTTTCAAACCCATCAGCCACTCTGTGGGAGAAAGATGTGGCAGTCTGCTTCCGTAAAGATTTAAAGCCTTGGAAACCCTATAGGGTCACTGAGGCAGAATCAACTCCACCACAACGGGTTTGTTTTTTGGTTATGAACACTTCACAGAAATGCAAATGGCCAGTGTCATGGATTGAATTCTGTCCCCCAAAAAATGTGTGTAGCAACTTGGCTAGATCATGATTCCCAGTACTGTATGATTGTGTTATCTGATGTGATTTTCTTATGTGTTGTAAATTCTATCACTGTGATGAGGATATACTGATAAGGTTGACAAGATTAGATAGTGTCTTATTGCAATCTCTTTTGAGATGTAAAAGAGAGAAGCAAGCAGAGACACATGGGAACCTCATATCACCAAGAAAGCAGTATCGGGAGCAGAGCGCGTCCTTTGGACCTGAGTTTCCTCTGCTGAGATGCTCCCAGACCAAGGGAAGACTGATGCCACCCAAGGACCTCTCTCCAGAGCCGACAGAGACAGAAAGCCTTCTCCTGGAGCTGATGCCCTGAATTTGGACTTGTAGCCTACTGGCCTATGTGGGAGTAAATTTCTCTCGTTAAAAGCCATCCACTTGTGGTATTTCTGTTAGAGCAGCACTAGATGACGAAGACAGCCAGGAAGTGTGAAAAGATGCATTGAATCCAGTATGTTCAAGAATGGGAATCCACACCAAGGAGACTCACTCACACCCTGCAGGTCTGTCAGACGTCCAGTGCCAGGGAAAGTGGAAGTAACCTGGGGGCACACACACTCTGCTGGTGGGACTGTAAACTGGTACTTTGGAAGGCGGGCTGGCAATGGCTATCAAAAAATGCAAGTGTACCCAGTAGCAATGAGACTATCTTGAGTAGATCTTGATTCCTGAAACTAGTCCCTACTTGAAGAAGCCAGGGCTCCTTGGAGAAATGGCTGATTCCAGGGTTGGGACAAGGAAAAGTACAAGATGAGTCTAGAATGTCTGTTCCGCCAGAACATAAAAAACACTAGAAAAGAACTGATGGGACATGTGAAAGACACAGTAGTCAGTGCAAAGGCCCCTGCTGGATAAACACGGGGTACTCTGAGCATGAAAAGAAGCAACCACAGTAACAAATATAACCAGGGAGTAAAATAAGAATCCATAGTTCATACTGGTAATAAATAAAGTGGGGAGAAGGAAAGCTCTTCTTACAGCACAATGCCGACTAGTAAATGCAGAAGGAATAAAAACTTGTTGCCGCCGAGTCCACTGCAACTTACAGCTTTCCTACAGGACAGAGCAGAACCGCCCCATAGGGTTCACAAGGCTTTCAGCTTTACGGAAGCAGACTGCCACAGCTTTCTCCTGTGAAGCAGTTCGTGGGTTTGAACTGCCGACCATGTGGTTAGCAGCTGAGTGCTTAACCACTGCACCACCACGGCTCTTTGTAGAAGGAATAACAGTTAGGAAATCATCTTTTTGTAATTATTGCAGTAATAATAGAGTCAGACAAAAAGCATCCATGGGTGCTAAAACCAATGAGTGAAAGTCTGAACAGGTTATTTACATAGCCTCAAAGTATCTCCCCAGCTTCTTTATTTACAAAGGGAAAAATGGTACTTTACACTAGAGAAACCTGGGGGATACCACCTCAACTAAATGATCCAAGTCAACATCTCCAATAACGAGACAAAGTGATACCACGTGCCTCCTGACACCATGAACTGATGAGGAGCAGGCTTGACTTCTGCAGTATTCCTGCCGAAAGCATATCACCTGAATCTAGTCAGGAGGAAAGAGCCAACACAGATGGAGACACTCTACAAACATCTGTCCTGTACGCATCACCATGCCAATGCCACGAAACACAATGACAGCTGAGGAACTGACGCAGGTGACTAAGGGACGGGACAGCTTAATGCCAGGTGTTAGCACATCTCATGAAGGGTACACAGGAGTTGTCTATACTGACTGGTCTTATACCTTGTCTGCAAGTTTAAAATTATTTCACAATAACAAGTTTAAAGAAATAGAAAAATAAAACTGGCTGGCAAAAAACTCATTATAAAAATACACGCCCTTTGCCCCAGCAATCCTACTACTGGGGATTTGCTCTGTGACTAGACACACAAGATTATTTTATCACACAATCTTCTTAATTTTTTAAAAAAATGGACACAACTTAGAAGTCCATTAAACAGGGAACTGGTTCAAATGGCCCACATACACTATAGAGTGTTACCCCCTCATTAAAAAGGTTGCAGGTAGATGTTTTGGTGCATATGTTTTCACCACGATTTAAAAAAAAAAGAGAAAACAGAAAGGATGCGATAGATTTCTATACGCACAAACAGAAGGAGCTCCAAGATGATTACTAAATGAAAACAACTCAAGGTACAAAATATTCCTCTTCACAGGTTCAATTATAGAAAAATAGTATGATCCCTACCTCACTCCTTACACCAAAATAAATTGTTTAAAAAAAAAAAAAGATTCTTTTATAAATGTTCTATAGACAAACACGAGTAATGTTTTTAAACATTAAGACAACTATATAACCATTAGAAAATCACTTCATGGCAAAAAAACCAAAACACCTGTTGTGGGGGTGGTTACTTTTGGGGAGAGGGGAAAAAGAAAGGAGACTATTTTATTCTTTTCTGTATAATTTAAATAATTTGATAATTAATTGTTGAATGTATTATATACTTTAATAATATTTTTTGATATATTTTATTACATATCATTTTATTACATAATGTGACTTATAAACCAAACATCCACTGCTATCGAGTCGATTTCAACTCATAGTGACCCTACAGGACAGAGAAGAACTGCCCCATAGTGTTTCCAAGGCTGTAAATTTTTATGGCGGCAGACTGCCACATCTTTCTCCTGTGGAGCAGCAGACAGGTTCGAACCACCAACTTTCAGGTTAGCAGTTGAGCACTTTAACCAGTGCACCACCAGGGCTCCTTATGACTTATAATCAAGTATCCACCAATCAATTAATATGAATTAAACTGTTCAATGCAAATAGTAAACATGGCTAGCCCCCACCCCTCTCCTACTAGTCCCAGATATGGCCCCTCTGCTCACCTAGCTTCATCTTCTTGAGCGTGGAATCTGAGTCGTCTCGAGGCCGCTTGCGGGCGTCCTTGCTGCTGGGCATGTTACGGGCGATCTCGGCCTGAGGTGTGCCCAGGTCCACCAGCAGGGTGGTGATCTGGGCCTGGAACTCCAAGGAGGCCGGGTGCTTCAGCACACTCAGCAGGTGTAGCTTGAGGTTCTTGCGTACGCTGCTCACCTGAGATTTGGCCAGCGTTGGGGGGAGGTTGGCTGTGAGGAAAGAAGCAGGAACTCTGTGCTGGAGACAGACCGTCCAGGGTCCTGCCTGTCTCACTTTCCAACCCCAGACTTGGGCAGAACTCTTCCAGGTGGGCTCCTAGAAAAGCTCCTCAGCCCTCAGATCTAGCATGTGGCTTCCTCCTGCTTAGCACCCTTGAGAGGTCCCCATTAGTATCATTCAACCTTAAAACAAAAAGAAAAACTCACCCCTCCTGCCAAAGTCTCATCTCCCTCCACCTCTGGTCTGGCAATTCCAATATGCCTCCCCTGGGGAGAGCTATGGAGTCCCTGGATGATGCAAATGGTTACTGAGCTCGCTGTTAACCAAAAGGATGGTGGTTTGAGTCCACCCAGTGGCACCTCGAAAGAAAGACCTGGTGATCTACTTCCAAAAAAATCAGCCATTGAAAAAACCGTTTGGAACAGTTCTCTTCTGACACACAGGGTCACCACTGAATCAGAATCAACACGACAGCAATAGTTAACTGGTTTTGGGGGGAGGACGATAACTACCATTTCCACCTCCAGAATTTCCCAACTAAACTGCTACAACAGCTTCATCGTTGGTCTCCCTGTCACCAGAATGACTTTCTAGCACCTAGCAGTCACCTTTATGAGCAAGCCTCCCCTGTTCCACAGCCAAAGAGGATGCCTGTAATGTCGCCTGCCCAGTATCCGGTCCCCCTTCCTCGGCCAACAACACTCTCATTCTCCTTTGAGGGAACCACCTCCTCTCCATTCTCAGTCCGAGTACCCATGAGACCCAGGGCCCAATCAAAACACTTCCTTCCCGTGGCCACTGTGATTGGTTCGCAGACGCGCTCATAATGTCTGCTTGGCCAATCAGAAACAATGAGCATCAGCCTGGAGACTTTTGCTGGAATGCCTGGGAAGGGGACACTCTCTTTCCCCTGGGTTGCTAAGCTGATGGAATGGAACTCTGGAGCTACTGGGGGGGCCATCTTTGCCACACCAAGGAGAGAGCCAGAGAACGCCGGCAATGTGGAGAAAACAAGAGCCAAGTGATGGAGAGATCCATGACCTATGCGCACTCTTGCCTTGAGCTGATCCCCCCCCGAGTTTGCAGTTTTCATACACAAAAGTAGAGAAAATAATGAGTCTCCATGTATCTATCAACATTTTGTTAATCTTGGTACAGCTATCCTCCCTCTCTTAGCTTCTTTTCCTTGGGGGTGGGAGGAGCCTGGAATATTTTAAAGCTTTTAGCATATGTCATGTTATTTCACCCATACATACCTCTATATTAAAGCCAATACTGAACCAGGCTCTGTCACGTGCAACCAAAAGAATCCCATCTAATATAGAGAAGCCTTCTGTGTTTCCCTGACCTGCTACATTGATGACAAACTCCTCAGTTGGGCATTTGAGGGTTCACCACCTAGCTGACATTTCCTCAGGAAAGATCAAACTGGTCAGCGGAGAGGGGGAGGGGAGGGGACCAACTGACCGTGCAGGGTTTCGTAGGCCTGGATCACCTCCGACATGAACATGGGCCTCTGGCGGGCGATATTGGCAAGGGAGCCCAGTGCTGTGGTCAGGTTGATGGAGGAGATGGCGGGGTGCACCATGAACTTGAGCAGCTGCTCCAGGGCTGCCTTGCCCTCTTCCCACAGCACGTCTGATGAAGGAGAGAAGAGAGCCAGTCAGGAAGGTGCTTTCTCCCAGGTCTCCAGATGGAGAGATCAGCCTTTAGGGTCAAAAGGAAGGAGGAACCCTGGTACACAGATGTCTGTGAATAGCTGAAAAAACAAGAACATTTAGTAGTTGAAGAGTCCCATGAGACTATCAGTATAAAAATTTAGTTATGCAGTTGTTCAAAGCATGGGTTTGCAATAGTTAAAAACTAGAAATAATTTCAAGTATCTAACTATAGGACACTGACTGTATAAACTATGTTGATATAAAAATTTTAGTATGTGTATATATGCCTATACACAAAAAACTAATAGCTCTTTGTACCACCACTCTCCTCAATCTAGTCCCCTAAAGTTAACCCTCAACACTCTGGTGGTTATTATTCCAGACATTTTCTATGCAAAAACATACAGAATGCCACACATTGTGAAATAGCGAATAAAAACAACCCACCTAAATGCCCATCAATAGAGAATTGCTTAATAGAATGTGTTGTAACCATATTATGGAATATTGTGTAGCAATTTAATATGACTTTGATTAGGAAAAAGGTTACTGTTGAGTTAAATAGTTCGTCAAACAATACACAAGAACAGCTAATACTTATGAAATGGTCACTATGCCAGCCATATAAATTCACCAAATTGCTCAAACCAAAACCCTAAAGTAGATGTCAATAATAAAACCAAACCTGTTGCCGTCGATTCCGACTCATAGTGACCCTACAGGACTGAGAACTGCCCCATAGGGTTTCCAAGGCTGGAATCTGTACAGAAGCAGACTGCCACATCTTTCTCCCATGGAGTGGCTGGTGGGTTCAAACCACTGACCTTCCGGTTAGCAGCCGAGTGCTGAACCACTGTGCCACCAGGGCTCCGTGATTTCAGTAATAATGATCCCCAATTTATCAACGAGGAAACAGGCTCAGAGACAACAGGCCACTTGCCTAATGGTAGAATTGGGATTTGAACCCAAGTGGCTATACTCTAATGCCTCTTGGATAAAAACATAAAGCTTGGTCCCATTTTTGTAAACAAAAAAGCAAACAAATGCAGAATTACGAACAGATACCTACAAATATCTGCATGTGTATTAAAAAGGTGTGGAGAGAAACGATATTCTTAACAGTGTTTACCCCTGGAAAGTAGGACTGGGGGACGAATTTTCCATTTTTAAGTTATTTCTCTTTATATTGCTTGACACTTCTATAGTGAGCATGTACTATTTCTAAGGGTCCCTGGTGGCGCAGTGGTTAAGCATTCAGCTGCTAACCAGAAGGTGGGGAATTTGATCTTACCAGTTGCTCTGCTGGAGAGATGTAGCAGTCTGCTTTTGTAAAGATTTACAGCCTTGGAAACTCTACAGGATGGTTCTACTCTGTCCTATAGGGTCGCTATGAGTCGGAATTGACTCAGTGGCAATGGGTTTGGTTTGTTTTGCTTTATGTATTACTTTTATAATTTGCAGTGCAAAAACCAGTAAAATTGAGTGCCCACACCTTCATGGAGTCTCACTACAAACCTGTGAAAAAGGGTACTATTATCATCTCCATTTTACAAAAAAGAAAATAAAGTCCCAAGAGAAGTAACTGGCCCAAGTTCACACAGTAAATCAGTGGGGAAGCTGGGACTTGAGCCTACCATCAGGGTTCTTCACTATCACTCTGTATTGTTTCCAAAAATTAAAAGGCAGGAAGGAAAGGGGGGAAGGAGGGGAGTGACAGGCAGAAGTTCCAGGGGCTGGTGCAGTGACAGGTACAAGGCACCTGCTGGCAGGCGGCACTCACTGTACTGGATGTAGGGGTGGTCACGAGGGATGCGGTCCAGGCTAATGTCATGCTCCTGGCGCCGGGGCACCTCCGAGTCCGCCATGCGGGGCGACAGGGTGACGATGAGGCCCTCCACAAACTTGATGGCGTGAGTGCGGATGCCGTCATTGTCAGAGTCCAGCAGCAGGATGATGTCCCCGGCCATGGCCGACACCATGTCCCAGCAGGCCTCCTGGAGCTCGCTGATGACCCGTGACTTCACCATCCACTGCCAGCAGCCCAGAGAGGGATGGACACAGATTCAGAGATGCGGATGAGAAAAGACATCAATAGCCAACACTCTTCCCCCTCCCCAGAGATCCCTAAGTGATGATGGATACATTCATTTAGGAAACATTTACTGAATTCTAACTCTGTCCCTGGTACTGTGCTAGGTGATGCTGGGGACAGGACCCACTGGTGACCAAGACAGGGCTGGCCCTGCGCTCATGGGGCTCACAGTCCAGTGGAGAAGATAGATCCATCACTAGACAGTGACAACCCAGGGTGATAAAGACTGAAATATTAAGGAAGTTAAAGGAATAATAATGCTGACCTCATGAGATGTGGAGATGAAATAGATTCATTCATCTCATTAATGTCAATGAACACCGCATCATAGTGTGTTCTTGTCCTTCACAGTCCATAATTAATGTGATCTTTGGATTAGTTTCTGTCTTCCCCACTGGGTTCTGAGTCCCATGAAGGCAGGAACTGGACTGTCTTGGTCACTGCTGTGTCCCCAGCATGACCAAGCACAGTACTAGGTACAGAGGAGGTGTTCAAGGAATGTTGGATGGATAGATGGACAGATGGAAGGAAGGATGGACAGATGGATGGATGGATGGATAGAAAGAAGGGTGGATGGACAGGTGGATGGGAAGATGGAAGGAAGGATGGACGGATGGAAAGAAGGGTGGCTGGAAAGAAGGGTGGATGGATGGATGGATGGAAAGATGGAAGGAAGGATGGACAGATGGAAGAAAGGATGGGTGGAGGGATGGATGGATGGAAGAATGGATGGATGCAGGGAGGGATGGAAAGAAGGAAGGAAGGAAAGATGGATGGATGGAAAGAAGGATGGATGGAAGGAAGGATGGAAAGATGGATAGATGGAAGGACGGATGGATGGATGGAAAGAAGAATGGACAGATGGACAGAAGGAAGGAAGGAAGGATGGACAGATGGATGGAAGGATGGAGGAAGGATGGATGGATGGATTGACGGGTGGATGGATAGATGGATGGATGGAAAGATGGATGGAAGGGTAGATGGACGGATGGAAGGAAGGATGGAGGGATGGAAAGAAGATGGATGGATGGAAGGATGGATGCATGGATGGAAAGAAGGATGGATGGATGGACAGAAGGAAGGAAGGATGGACGGACGGACGGATGGATGGAAGGATTCCTGGCAACTCCCTGACAAGCAGACTACATCAGGTGCCCTTGTTTTATGCTCTCATAGACCAACAGCACATCTTGCCCATAAAGAATTTGATGTGACTCTGGTTTTGATTCGTAACAGATTTGATCTGTGTGGAAATGAGACCTGTCAGGATGACGGCATGTCCTCAGGTGGGAAGGGAGTGCTCACCTGCAGGGCCACCTTGTAGAGCTGAGTCATGGTGAGGATGGCCTTCTTCACAACATTCACGTTCTCATCCCTCAGGAGCATGTTGAGGTTTGCGATCAGTTTCAGCAGTAACTCAATGTCTCTCTTGCTGGGGATGGAGGAAAAGAGGGAAGGTCAAAGTGGTCTTATGGTAGGTGGTAGGAGCCTGGGGTCCAGGAGGGAAGGGAAATCCTGATTTCAGTGTCCCAGGGGATTAGAATAGAGGTGGGAAGAAGGAATGGTGGTGTCAGGTCAGCTGTGAGGGCAGGAGCTGCATTGCTGGCACATCTGGAAGCTGAGAACAATGCTTCGCATCTCCTGATGGAGGCTGTCCCTGGACCCTCTACCTGGGTTGGTCCTGCAGCACCCAGCCTCCTCACCCCCTTTACTCTGTTGTTCACATAAGGGGCAGTACAGCCAAGCAGCCTGGGTTTAAATTCTGGCTCTGCCACTTACTAGCTGTGTGAATTTGGGCAAGTGACTTTGTCTCATTTAGAATACTACTACCTACCTCATAGATTGTTGCGAGAATACTTGTAAAATGCTTAGAACAGTGCCTGGCACACAGAAAACATCAGTAAATATTAGCCACCTTTATAACCTTTAAAACACTTTGCTTTATGTAATCTCTAGTTTTGTTTACTGATTTGATTAGCTAAGGCTGACGGCTCTGAAGGTGGATCCTCTCCTCTTCAGTAGACTCAGGGCCTACGACCAGGAGGGCCTCAGAATTTGTTGAAGGAAAGAATAAATGAAAAGCCTTCAATTTAGTGTCTGTTCAATGAATAAACTAACTCAGGAAGGCCATACTTAGAGCTCAGTACATGAGCATAATTTTCACAGCATGTATGACAATTGGAAACTAGGTATTAATCGCATCAGTCAAAAAATAAGCAACTCAACTATAAGCCCCTGTAGGCAGGAATGATACCCATGTTTTGCTCACCGCTATGTCCTGCAGCCTGACACAGGTGCCTGGCACACAGCAGGCATCTGATACATATTTGCTGAACAAGTGGACTCTGCAAACTCAGGCAGATTAACCAAGAATTCTCCCAGGGAAGGGAGATTGAGAATTTGGCTGTGGAGTCACACATGGGTTATAATCCCAGCTCTGCCACATACTGGCTATTTGACCTTACGAAACTCATCTCACCTCTCCAGGGCTCAGTGTTCTCTTCAGTAAAATAGGTCAAACAACTAATTCATAGTGTTACTTTGAGAATTAAATAACCAAGTACGTAAAGCATTTAGTACCAAACCAGTCACCGCTGAGTCAATTCCGACTCATGGCAACCCCATGTTACAGAGTAGAACTGGGCTCCATAGGGTTTTCTTGGCTATAATCTTTATGGAAGGAGATCTCCAGGCCTTTCTTCCATGGTACTGCTGGGTGTGTTAGAACTGCTAACCTTTTGGTTAGTAGCTGAGCACAAACCATTTGTGCCACCCAGGAACCCAACATTTAGGAGAGTGCCTGGCAAATAGAAACTAACAAAGCAACCCAGTAAATGTTGAATGAATGAATGAGTGAGTGAATGACCCCATGTGGGTGGGTCACTTTACCATTCTGAGCCTCCGTCTTCCTCTCTGTAAAAGGGGGATAACACCAGCACCCATCGCCTAAGGCTGGTGTAAAAATTGTAGGCAATGATACAAGAAAGGGCCTTGTATGGTGCGTGGCAGCATAAGCACCCCACATGGTGGTTACTAGTATTGTTAAGTTCATTCACGTGTTCAGCAGATACTTATGCAGCCCTTACTACATGCCAGCACCGTTCTAGGCACTGGGGATGCAGTGGTCAGCAGTACAGAAAAGGCTGGTCCTCATGGTGCTGGGGAAGAGAATAATCGAGGCAATTTCAATTCATGAGGCCCACTACAGAGCACAGTGGGAGCAGAGGGCCTGAGGTGTGTGTGCTGCACTAAAGCCGTCAGGAGGGCCCTCTGAGGAAGAGACCCAAGGGGAGTGCGGGATCCCCACGTGGCTCCCTGGGGGGGTCATGTGACTCTCTGGGCATGAGGGCCCCCTAACAGGAACATCAAGTGTAGACGCTGTACAGCAGGACAGTGCTTTCTGAGGAACAGAAGGAGGCCAGTGACTGGAGTGCAGACAGGGAGGCGGAGGGTCAGGAGAGGAAGAGGTGAGAGCAAGGAGTTTGGGTTTCAACCTCAGTGAGATCATGGGCCAGCGGAGGCCTGAGAGCAGGAGATTCACACGGTAGCAGGGACACTCTGGCTGCCACATGCAAGAGCAGAAATGGAAAAGCAGTGGGAAGGCCACTGGACGCAGGCAGAAGTAAGGGGGGCTTGGACCAGCGCAGGAGCAGGGAAATCACTGAGAACTGGTCAGGTTCTGTACATATTTTGAAGCAGAGCTGACAGGCCTTACTGATGCCGTAGAAGTGAAGACTTCGAGAAGCAGAGGAATCATGGATAAACAAAGATGCCGACCTTTTTAAATATTTGCTGGGGAGCTGGTGTGCAAGGGCAGGGGAATGGGTCTAGGAAGTGGAGGGCAGGGCTGTCAGGGCAGGGCCCGGCCAGGAGCTGAAGAGGCTGGCTCCACCAGGGGGGCACCCGGGGTTCCCCACGCCTCCCCATACCAGGCCTCCTCGATGAAGCCAATCACAAACTTGCGCACTTCAATCGACTTGTCTGCTTGGAAGGCGATGATCTCCTACCAAGGCCAGGAAGAAGGCCGGTCAGGGCTGTGCCAGGACACCACACCACCCCCGCCCCCGGCTCGGCTCCTTTCTCTCCCGTTGGTCACTCACATCCAGGAAGTTGTCCAGCAGTGTGGGGTCTTTGTTGATGATCAGCTCTTGGACCTCCAAGGAGATGGGGGCAGGGAGCAGAAACACATACGTAAAACCGGCTCCAATCAATGCAGACAGAAGAGTGTAGGGGAAACAGCATGGCGGCAGGCAGCACATAAACTCAGTTCAAATCCTGGCTCCACCATTCCCCACCACGGTCCTAGGCAAGTGGCCTCCCTTCTCCGAGCCTCAGTTTGCTCTTCTATACAATGGGGATCTTAAACATCAACTCACTGGGCTGTTGTGAGGCCTCCATGAGATTCTACAAGGTGTAGGTCTTGGTACGTAGTGGGTATGTGTTACACAGTGGGGCAGAAGAAAAGGCGGGAAATGCCCCAGGGCTCCTATCTCTGTGAGGTTTGGCATTTTTCAACCGGTGCATCAATTATGTCTACTCTCCTACTGCTTGCCACTTACTACTCTCCTGATTCAGCAGTGAGAACCCATTTCCTGAGACCCTCGTACCTGCCAGGCTCTTTGGAATAAGCCCTTCCCATCAACATCCACATACCAGTCCACAGCCAGCAAGGACCTGGCTCCTAGTACACGTTTAAGGAGTTGTTGTGAGTGGCCCTCACAACCACCCCATGAGGGAAGTACTGTCAGCATCCCACTCAGAACATGCAGAACTGGGGCTCTACACAGACAGCCTGACCTCAAGTCACAGAACTCTGCCTCCTATTCTGAACCATTCCCAGCCCACAAAATTCCCCACATCCTCTTTTGCCTTTGCACACGCTGTCTATGCCCTCTGCCTGAGATGCTCTCCCTCTCTCACTTGACCTGTCTCTCTCCTTATCCTTCACATCTCAGCTCCTCCAAGAAGCCCTCCCTGACTTCCCAGGCTGGGTCAGGTGGCCCCCTGGGCTCCCTCAACTCCCTGGGCTCTTCTGTCCCACCCCTGCACACTTTGGGTCCTCACTGTCTGGTGACATGTATGTTTTCCTTGCTGGATTTGACCCTGGTAGAGAGGAAATGCAATGAAGAGGCCAGGAGTCAGAGTCAGATCCCGGGATTCAAGTCCTAGTTCAGCTAGCTCCTAGAGGAGCGACCTAGGGCTAACTGTGCAAGCTCTGAGGCTCTGCTTCCTTCTTTATACAACAGGGATGGCCTTTCCCCGCTTTGTGGAGCTCTGGTGAGAGTGAAATGAGATCATGCCCGTACAGCACTGAGCACCATGCTGGCATACACTAAGTGTGTAATATGTGAACCCTAGCGTTATTACCAGTGTCTTCTCTTCTGTAGGTTCCCACTCCCATCCCCTTGTCCTGCTCAGCCCGCCTCCTCTCCCCACCCCCTCACCTGCTTAAGCACTGTAATCTTTGAGTCATTGGTGATCAGCGCCGCCTGGTTCAGGAGATCCACCACCTGGAGGGGAAGGAGAGGCAGGGGGTGGTGCTGGCCTTGCCAGCCTAGCCCCTAAGCACTCCCAAGGCTCTGTGACCTGGGGTGGCCAGACGAAAGCCAGGGCTGTGCCTCCCGACTCCGAGCCCTTCTCTCCACAACTCACCCTTTCTGAGGTGGTCATGCCATCAATGCCTGCTCCCTCCTCTTGTGTGAAAAACTGAGAGGCCACGCTCCGGCGGGTGACACTGTCCCCACTGCTGCTCGCCATAGCTGCTGTCAGGTATTCCCTGGGGAAAAAGGGGATGGGTCAAGCTCTGGGCTTCTGTGGGTGGGCTGGGCTGACCTGCACCTCATCACCAACACAGGGCTCAGCCCACTTCCTCATCCTGTCTTTTCCCTGTCTGGCCTTCTAAGCCCCTCCCCACTCCAGACTGTATGTATGTGTGCATGGCAGTTGTAATCTGGAGGAGACTGATGTCACCTGCCTTCCCTGATGGACTCCCAGGCAGGTCCTCAAGTCCCAGCTCCAGTACTTTACATACAGCAGGCAGACCAGAACATCTGCTGAATGGCTGGACAAAGGAACCACAGCGGCCACCTTGCTAGTCTCCTTGCCTCCTGTCTTTCCATCAGGGCTGCGCTCTGACTTTCTCAAACACAGCTCTGGGGAAAGCCAGTCATGCAGCCCTGCCAACGGTTGGTAATCGATACATCGGCAAAGTCCTGGTTAAACAGGTTATACTACGGCCATTCTCTAAAATACTATGGAGCTGTTTAACAAAAAGGGGAGGGGCGACTTTTGGGCAGTGGTGGCTCAGTGATAGGATTCTAGCCTTCCATGAGGGAGACCTGGGTTTGATACCCAGCCAATGCACCTCATGCGCAGCTACCACCCGCCGTCAGTGCAAGCTTGTGTGTTATGATGCTGAACAGGTTTCGGCGGAGCTTCCAAACTAAGATGAACTAGGAGGAAAGGCCTGGCAATCTATTTCTGAAAATCAGTCAATGAAGACCCTGCGGATCACAACGGTCCAACCCCCCAAATGATCATGGGCATGGCCAGACCAGGCAGCATTTTGTTCCACTGTGCACAGGGTCAGCATGAGTTGGAGGCTGGCGGCTAGCAACAACATCCCAAAGTTACACTGGCAAAATTATACAATGATTAATGTAGGATATCAATTACAGCTCTATTCGTAATAGCAAAAGATTAGAAACAACTCATATGTTCTTAAACAGTGGAACTTGTTAAAAAAACTGTGATACATCCACATGATAAAATACTATGCTGCTGTAAAAAGGAATAAGGGAGGAAAAAGAAAGAAATGAGGAAAATCTCTATACACTGATGGAGAGAGCCTATATTAAGTGAAAAGAAGCAAACCGGAAGATGGTATTACCATATGCTCCCTTTTTACAAAAGCAAAAGAAACACATACATATATATACATATATATATATATATATGTAAAAACATACAACAAAAGGGATAAACCAAAAAGCAGAAGTGGGAAGAAACAGCGTTAAAAAAAATGTGGTAGATCTCAATGTATTATCACAACCGGATGTCCACAACAGTCTGCTGTATCACAAAATAATATGTGCAATTTAATCCATTTATGCCAAGCTTGTGTGTGTGTATCCATAGAAAGACCTGAGGGAAGAAACTTAATTTCTCTGGGTCTCAGTTTCTTCCTCTGTACAACGGGGACTGTAACAGTACCTGACTGCCAGGGCTATTCTTAGTATATGTAGTAGATGTTAAACGGCTATGGCTGTTGTTGTTATGTACATGGGAAAAGATCTGAATAGTCCACAAACCACTAACAATAATTACCTCAGGGGAACAGAATTTGGGGAGGTTGAAAAAGATACATTTTTAAAAAGGAAGGTTATATACGGTACAGAGTAGCTATTCGATAGATGTCTGCGGAACGAATGACTACTGTTATGGATTGAACTGTATCCCCCAGAAACGTGTGTCCACTTGGCTAGGCCATGATTCCCAGTATTGTGTGATTGTCCACCATTTTGTCATCTGATATGATTTTTCTATGTGTTATAAATCCCACCTCTATGATATTAATGAGACAGAATTACAGGCAGTTATGTTAATGAGGCTGTCTTGGAAGAAGTACAACCAGAATGCTCCTTAGAAGGAAGGATGGGGAGACTTCGTCTCATGTACTTTGGATATGTTGTCAGGAGGGATCAGTCCCTGGAGAAGGACATCATGCTTGGTAAAGTAGAGGGTCAGCGAAAAAGAGGAAAACCCTCAATGAGATGGACTGACACAGTGGCTGCAACAATGGGCTCAAGCATGACAACGATCGTGAGCGTGGCGTAGGACTGGGCAGTGTTTCGTTCTGTGGTGCACAGGGTCTCTATGAGTCGGAACTGACTTGACAGCACCTAACAACGACAACATGTTAATGAGGCAAGACTCAATCTACAGGATTAGGC
This sequence comes from Trichechus manatus latirostris, assembly GCF_000243295.1. NCBI lineage: Eukaryota > Metazoa > Chordata > Mammalia > Sirenia > Trichechidae > Trichechus > Trichechus manatus. Next base: position 784,086 of record NW_004444023.1, read on the forward strand.
TGTATTTTGAGTCAATCTCTTTTGAGATATAAAAGAGAGAAGCAAGCAGAGAGGCAACGGACCTCATGCCATCAAGAATGCAGAGCCAGGAGGGGAGTGGGTCCCTGGGCTGAGAAGCTCCTAGACCAGGGGAAGACTGATGACAAGGACCTCTCCCTAGAACCCACAGAAAAAGCCTGGAGCTGGTGCCCTGAATTTGGACTTCTAGCCTACTAGACTGTGAGAAAATAAGTTCCTTTTTGTTAAAGCCATCCACTTGTGGTATTTCCGTTATAGCAGCACTAGATAAATAAACTGGGTAAACAGCCTCCTGCGTATTTTCACTGCTGTCTGTCACTCTCACATCTCGTTCAGAGTGAAGCCAAAGTCTTCCCCAAGGCCTAGAAGACATTACATGACCCCTCCTCCCCGTCCTCATCTCCTTCTTTCTTCTTGGCGCTCCCTGCTCCAGCCATGCTGGCCTCCTTGATGTTCCTTGAACAGGGCAAGCATGCCCCTTCCTCCTTATGCTTCTCTTCCTTCTGCCTAGAACACCCCCCTACCCCAGACATCAGCACAACTCCCTCCCTCACTTCTGCTGTCCACCTGCCCTGACCACCCAATTTCAAATTTCAACCCCCTTGCCCTCCTCACCTGCGTTTCTTTATTTTTCTCCAAGGCACTTATTATCATTAACCCACTACACATTTATAAGCTCCATGATGGCAAAGATTTTATTTCTGTTCACCTTCTACATCCCTAGCATGTAGTACAGCACCTAGCACATAGTAAGCACTAAATAAATATCTGCTGAGTAAATAAACACTCTTGCCAAAGGATCTTCTCCATCACTGGGCTCACTATCCCTGCCCTGTGGCCCCAAAATGTTTTAAAGGTCATAATAGCTAATATTTACTGACCATTTAATATGTGATAGGCATAATTCTAACCACTTTACATATATTAAGTCATTTAAACTTCACAATAATAACTCTTTGAGGTAGGTAAACCAGTTACCATCCAGTTGATTCCAACTCATGGCAAAGCCATGTGTGTCAGAATAGAACTGTGCTCCATAGGGTTTTTAGTGGCCAATTTTTTGGAAGTAGATCTCCAAGGCACCTCTGGGTGGACTCCAATCTCCAACCTATGGGTAAGCAGCCAAGCTCGTTAACCTATTTCACCACCCTGGGACTCCCTTTGAGGTAGGTACTATTTTTAATCTCCATTTTACAGAGATGGACATTGAAGGTCAGGGAAGTAAAGTCACTTGACCAAAGGCACACAAAGTATAAGATGTAGAGCCAGCAGTCTGGCTGTAGAATCCCTCCTCATCACCACTGTACCATCCTGCCTCTGTAAAAGGAATTGTTTCTCTGCCGCTAGATCTGCTCACATACCCCAAGGGGCATGGCCATGAGCCAACTCAGAATACTGAAGTTCCCCACTGGAATATAATGAACATCCTCTCCCCCCTTCCCCAGTGTGCTCTTTACGGAGTACCACTGCCTACTCCCACTCAGAGTCCGAAACCTACCCGCGGCCACCCCACAGAAGGGTCCTGGGAAGATCTTTCATTCAATCAACATTAACTGAGCGCCTCCTGTGTGATCGGCGCTATACTGGGAACACAGTGGTAATCAAGACACACCCATTCCCTACCCTCATGGAACTACAGTCACAGACAGAATCATACACAAAAAGGGATAATAACAAATGAGACCACACGCGACATGAAGGAAAGAAACAGGGACCTATGAGAGCGTTTAAGAGGCGGATTTCGGGGTGGAGGGCGGGAAAGGAGGGCTTCGCAGGGGAAGTGACGTTTGTACCGAACCCCGAAGGATGAATGGGAGTTAGTCAGGCAGAATGAGTAAAAGGGTACAGCAGGCAAAGGAATCAGCATGTGCAAAAGCCATGAGGCGGGGAGGTACACGGCGAGTTTGAGGAACCGAAGGCCAGTGCAGCTGTGCGAGGTGGGGGTGTGAGCAAAAAAGCAGAGAGAAGGCCAGTAAGGACCGCGAGGCGGGCGCGCCTTGGGGGCCACGTTGGAACTTTGCTCTGAGCGCACTGGGGAGCCACGGAAGGGCCCTGAGCAGGGGAAAAAACTGGGGTCCCGAATGCCACTGCTCCCCTCTCTTGTCGCGGCCCCCAAGCGCCCCTGCCTACTCAGGGCCCCTCCTCCCTTCGTTCCCGGGCCCCTACGTTGTCCCCAGCTCACCCGGGCTCCGGCCTCCGTCCCCCTCGCGCCCCCTTAGCAGCGCCTCCTCGCAGACGCCGCCGTCGCCATCTTCCGCTCGCCGCCGGGACACTGCGCACGCGCCCCGCCCGCCGGCCTGCCGGGAAATGAAGTCCAGACTGCCCCGACCCCGCCCCTACATCGTGCTGCGCGAGCGGCCCTCCTCCCTCCCCCGAGTGCCCTGGGACCCCTCCTCACACGCCTTCTGGGAAATGTAGTCCCTTGGCAGAAGCACGGGGCGTAAAGGGGGCTAGAGGCTTCTGGGAAATGGAGTTCCCAGTGGTTCTGAGTCCCTGGACGGCCGGGGTTGGAGAGTTTAGAGAATCCGGGAGGCGAAGCTTCGAGAGGGTCTGTTGTCCTAGTGTGGTCTGATCAGAGGCCCGATTGCCTCCACCTTTGACCCTGACCCTGTTTGTACAGTCTGAAACATTTCCAGCCGTCGGAAGCCTCAGTCTTCCCATCCGTACATTGGGAGTGTGGTTTTGAGGCTCTCCTAACGGTCCTCAAGTGGTACATCGGGACCCCTAGAGCGCACTGCGCGCTGGGCCCTCTTTCCTCCGCGACTGCCATGTTGGGTTCTGGATATTGGTTCTCTTTTGTCGAGGTGATGTCCTCGCCCCGGGTAGAAGTGTTCCAGAGTTCTACCTTTGGTACCTTTAATATCAGCAGTGTCTCACACCAGTAGCTCCCTCACTCTTCAGCCGTCTCCTGCTTTCGCGTCCCCAGGAAGCAGTTCCCGGCGCCTGAGGTCTCTCTCCTCGCAGTCCCGCAGGGGGCGCCCCAGGCTGAGCGCGCCGCCCTCGGGGAGGCGGGAGGGCAGCCCGGGGCGGGCGAGGGGCGGGGGGTGTCCCGGCTATAAAGCGTGGCCGCCTCCCGCGGCGCCCGGGACGGCGGGGACCCCGGGCGGTCGGACGGGCAGGCGCGGCTCGGAATCGGGCCGTTCCCGCTGAGAGATCCGAAGTGCTGGGTTCCCCCAGGACCGGAACGGGAGCTGGTGGGGGCGCAGGCCCCGGGGATGCTGGGCTCGGTGAAGATGGAGGCCCATGACCTGGCCGAGTGGAGCTACTACCCCGAGGCGGGCGAGGTGTGTCCTCGGGGATGACGGAGCGGGAAGTGGGGGGCAGGCACGTAGGTGTGGATTTAAGTGGGGGCAGGGATTGGGGTATGGGCTCAAATGGGTTCGGGGCATCTAATTGGGGAGCCAAGGAACTAGGGACACGGAGACCAGGTGAGCGAGTCAGGCAAGGGGGACAAGGCATGGACGCCCGGCTTAGGCAGGCAATCCAGGGTGAGGGCTCAAATGAGAGTCAGGAAAACGTAGGCAAAGGTCAGGTCATAGTTTAAACGTGAAGGCCGGGTTTTGGGGACCCGAAATCCCAGGGATTAAAACGAACAAACCAAAGATAGGAATCCGAGCTTCAGAGTAGTGGACAGAGATGGGGGATTAGGAAATGGGCTTAAAAGTTGGGGGAAAGATAAAGAGTTGGGGGTAAGGAGAAACCATTAAGGAAGGTTTGAGATAGGAGCAAGGAGCCCTGGTGGGGCAGTGGTTAAGCGCTCAGCTGCGGCTGCTAACCTAAAGGTCTGCGGTTGGAACCCATTAGCCAGTCGGTGGGAGAAAAGACCTGGTGATCTGCTCCTGCAAAGATAACAGCCTTGGAAACTCTATTGGACATTTCTACCCTGTCCAATAGGGTCGCTATGAGTCAGAATCCACTGGACGGCAATGGGTTTTGGGTTTTGGACGTAGGAGTTCAGGGTTAGAATATGGTGCTAAAGTTGGGGGTTCTGGGATAGAAATAGGAATTGGGGTTCAGGGATGAGGATCAAGGTGGCCATCTAAGATAGGGTCAGGAATAGAGATTGGCCCTCAGGTATGAGATGGGGGTGCTCAGAGATGAAGCTTTGTTTGGGGGGTCTGAGATAACAGGCAGGTTAGAGTTGGGGCTCAGATAGATGGGGGCCTGAGAGCAGATGTGGGCATCACCTCTGGAGGCTTTTGTGGGTGTGTATCAGTCTCCATCCCCCATCCCTCCCCAAGACTCTCAACCCCTTCCAGCTGAACTTTGTGTTTTACTGCTATTAGAGCCCTTCAGCAGGGACTCCCCTCTTTCAGGGGTGGGGGGTTTCAGATTATCCCCACCCACCAGCAATCTCCAGCAATTGCTAATGTCCTCTCCAGTCTGATTTTAGACAAGGCCTCCCTGGATTTCGGGGTGGGGGTTTATCCTAATTCCCTCAGGCCAGCAGACAGGAAGTCCTTCTCCTAGTCAAACTATCATTCCTCTTGCTGCAAGGATTCTTGTTCCTTCATTTACTCACTCTATAGTCCATATTGTGAGATCTGGGAATAGGGAGGGGGTCCTAGTCTGAGAGTTATGGGGTATGGATACTTGGCTTCCTAAACTGGAAGGAGACTGTGGCTTGAGGTGGGGGTGTGAGGCTGGAATGGCTGAGTTCTCCAGGGAAACTGAGATCTGGGGGTTATGTGGGCCCCAGCATGCTTGAGTCCTGGGTCTGGGGTTTGAAGCTGTAGGGTGGGTCTCCTGGATCCCCAGGCCTGTGGGGCCTGGCAGGGTGCCCGGGAGGGGCCAGTCCTGGGACTGTGGAGGTGTGAAGTGTGTGAAGTGCACGTGGGGTGGGGCAGGGCCAGCTGAGGAAGGGGTTGGGAGTGTTGAGAGGTAGAAGTGGGGTGACTGGAGGTGTCAGTGGTGAGATGGGAGAGGTGGAGACCAGGGTGGGAAGTGGAGGCTCCTGGCTAGTGGGGGGATTCCAGCTGGGCCCCTGGAGAGCTCAGAGTCTAGGCACTTGGTCTAAGAGAACCATCTGCAAATCAGTGTTTTGGGGCACATCTTAAGAAGTAAATTGGGGGGGGTCTATGCTGGAGGAGTCAGAATTTGGGATACAGTCTGGATGGATCGAAGTTTAGGGGGACAATTTGTATGGACAGTCTAGCTAACTCAGAAATGGAGGGAAAATCCAGAGGTGATCAACACTTGGGGACAGTTTGGGGGCATATTTTAGAAGAGCCCACGTATGGGGAGCTGGAAATGGTTTGGAGGATACTGTCTGAGAGTCTCCCCAACCGTCCCATCAGATTAACCCCCCTCCTTCCCTCTGGGCCCGAACAAGGGGGACAGAAATACCTACACTCACCCAGCAACCAAGAGGGTCCCCAAACCACCTCTTCCTGCTGGGGGTATTGTTGACACTCACAGGCTGGCTCCCTGTCAAGAGAGAACTTGAAAAGTTATCACCCCTGGGCCACCACCACTGGCCTCAGGTTCTTACAGATCAGCTGATCCACTGCTCCCCCATTTTAGAAATGGAAAAACGGAAGCCCAGGAGAGTGTTGGGGGCTGCTTGAAGCCCAGGGCTGAGCCAGGGACTAGACACTGGGCTTCTGGCTTTGCACTGCCTACCTCTGCTCCTGTCACACCCTCCCCCAGGAACAATAAGGAAATGAAAGGGAAGAAATTCTAGCCTCCTGCAGTGGGGGTGCAGGTCCCCTGAGGGCTTCCCCCCATCTCAGCCCCACCCTGGCAGGGGAGATCCGGCTTAGACCCGGACGCCGGGCTTCATTTGAACCCCAGGGCGTGGGAAAGCGTAGGGTGGATTAGGGCAGCTAGAAAGCTTGAGGTCAGACCTCAAAGAGGACTTCCTGGTGGGTGGGGAGCCAGTAAAGGAGAGCCCTGGGGTCTCAGTCAGTATTACTCTGCTATACAAGAGCCTAACTGAGTTAGAGAATTGGGGGCAGGGGTGGCAGGAGGACTTAAGAATCCCTCCCCAACCATGGTTTCAGGGGACATCTAGGTCAATTGGCATAACAAAGTTTATTAAGAAAATGTTCTACATCCCACTTTGGTGAGTGGCATCTGGGGTCTTAAAAGCTAGCTAGCAGCCATCTAAGATGCATCAATTGGTCCCAGCCCACCTGGAGCAAAGGAGAATAAAGAACACCAAAGACACAAGGAAAGTATTAGCCCAAGAGACAGAAAAGGCCACATAAACCAGAGACTTCATCAGCCTGAGACCCGAAGAACTAGATGGTGCCCGGCTACCACCAATGACTGCCCTGACAGGAAATACAACAGAGAGTTCCCGACAGAGCAGGAGAAAAGTGGGGTGCAGAACTCAAAATCTAGTAAAAAGACCAGACTTAATGGTCTTAACTGAGACTGGAGGGACCTGGGAAGACATGGCCCCCAAACTCTCTGTTAGCCCAAAACTAAAACCATTTCTGAGGCCAACTCTTCCGACAAAGATTAGACTGGACCACGGGACATAAAATGATACTCGCAAAGAGTGTGCTTCTTAGCTCAAGTAGACGCATGAGACTAAATGGGTGGCTCCTGTCCCGAGGCAAGATGAGAAGGTAGAGCGGGTCAGGAGCTGGTTGAATGGACAGGGGAAATCTGGGGTGGAAAGGAGGAGTGTGCTGTCACAGTATAGGGATAGCAGTTAGGGTCTCATAACAATGTATGTATAAATTTTTGTATGAGAGCCTAAGTTGGATTGTAAACTTTCACTTAAAGCACAATTAAAAAAAGAATCTCTCCCCAACTCTCTCTGGATCCCACTGAATTCATCGCCTCCCTTCCTTATTCTGGGGAGGGGGCAGAACCAGCCAACCAGGGGAAGACCAGTGGATGGAAGAGGAGAGTAACTCAGGCTCTGGTTTCAGTGTTGAACTTCCCGGATGGTGATGCGGAGGGAAGGAGACAGAGAGATACTAAGATGTGCTGAAGGAGAAAGAGATGGGAGGTGGCAGGAGAGTAGGGGGGAGAGACAGAAAGCCAAGGAGAGGAGAAAGAGCTGGAGGGGTGGAGAGAGACAGGAGGGATGGGATGGGGAGCAGACGGGGGGAGAGGTGGGGTTAAGGAGAGGAAGGCGGAGAAGGGAAGGGATGGTGGCAGAAGAGAGATACAGGGGAAGAGAGAGAGACAGAGAGGGGAAGTGAAAGAGACACAGACCCTAAGGGGGAAGAGGAGAGGGAGAGCAAAGGAGATGGGAGAGAGAGAAGGGAAAGAGAGAAAGGAGGAGAGAGTTGGGGTGGAGGGGAAGAGAGAGAGTTGGGGGAAAGACAGATGGGAACAGAAAGAGAGACGGAGAGAGAGAACCATGGTGATGTGAGGAGGGAAAGGGCTTAAAGGTACTGAGACAGGGAAAGAGACAGAGAGAAACAACCAACAGAGAGCTCCAGAGACAAGAGAAAAGAGGTACTGGAGAGGCTTGCGAAGGAGCGAGGGGAGGATTTCTCCACCGGGACTCTGACCTGGGGTTGGTTGCCACCTGTCCCTGATTCCCTCAGTGGCCATGGGCAAGTTCCTTTTCTCTCTGGACTTCGGGACCCACAGGCACTTACAGTGCAGGCAGGGCATGAGATGGGACCCGCTGACCCACGCTAAAGGGGGCGCCAGCCAGAGGTATGGCAGCTCCCCCAGTGTCGTGGGACCCCAGCTGGGAATGGGGACACTGCCCTCCAGGTCTCCCTGGGGGAGGCAGCAGGGCCGATGGAGATGTAGATGGAAGAGGGAGGGGAGGGGATGGGAGAGAGCAGGTGAGAGGGATAAATACAGAAGGAGAAAAACATCATCTACATCAGTTGCCATCAAGTCAACCTAACGATGACCCATGTGTATCAGAATAGAACTGCGCTCCATAGGGTTTTCAATGATTGATTTTTTTGGAAGTAGATCGCCAGGCCTTTTTTCCAAGGCACCTCTGTGTGGACTTGAACCTCCGACTTTGGTTAGCATCTGAGCACATTAACCATTTGCACCACCCAGGGACTCCTACACCATCTTTGTTTTTGTTGTGTGCCATCAAGTCAATTCTGACTCATAGACTAGAAGTACCCTGTAGGATTTCGTAGGCAGTAATCTTTACAGGAGCAGATCACCAGGTCTTTTCTCCTGAGGAGCTGCTGGTGGGTTTGAACCACTGACCTTTCAGTTAGCAGCGAAGCACTTAACCATTGTGCCACCAGGGCTCCTTCTTGTAGGTTTACATCTATCATGCCTTATATTTTCCTTGTTTATCTTACTTTTATGCTTTTATAGTATGATCCAGAACACAGACTCTAGAGCCAGACTGCCTGGGTTCAGAATCCTAGTTCTGCCCCACACAGGCTGTGTGACCCTGAACAACTGCTCTGGGCCTCAGCTTCCTCAGCTGTAAAATGGGTATCATAATAGCACCTCCACCATGGTGTGGTTGTAAGGATTAAAGGAGACAGTTCCTGTGAAGTGCGTGGCACAGCTGAATATTTGTTGAATTTATGAAAGAATATAAAACCAATTGCCGTGGGGTAGATTCTGACTCATGGCAACCCTATGTGTGTCAGAGCAGAACTGTTCTCTGTAGGGTTTTCAGTGGCTGATTTTGCAGAAGTAGATGGACAGGCCTTCTGAGGTGCTTCTGGGTAGATTTGAACCTCTGATCTTTTGGTTAGTAGCTGAATGCTTAACCGTTTGCACTACCCAGAGACTCTATGAAAGAATATAAAGAGGGTTATTTAGAGAGACATACAGATGTGTCTTGGAGCCCTGGTGGCACAGTGGTTAAGAGCTCAGCTGCTAACCAGAAGGTCAGCGGTTTGAATCCACAGCTGCTCCTTGAAAACCTGTGGGGCAGTTTTGCTCTGTCCTGTAGGGTCGCTACGAGTTGGAATCGACTCAGAGGCAATGGGTTTGCTTTTGGTTTGGCTTAGAGATGTGTCTTAGAAAAAGTACAGCCAGATGCCCCTTGGAAGCGAGGGTGGCAAGACTTCGTCTCACGTACTTTAGACTTGTTTTCAGGAGGGATCAGTCCCTGGAGAAGGACATCATGCTTGGTAAAGTAGAGGGTCAGCAAAAAAAGAGGAAGACCCTTGTTAACCATTGTCATAGGGCAACATTTGTAGTAACTGTTAAATGAGAAACTATTTTGTTCTGTCAGCCTTCATCTTAAGTGAGAATAACAGCACAGTTGGAAGAGCGTAGTCAATGTCACTGAACTGTGCATGTAGAAATTTTTTGAAATGGTGTATCTTTGGCTATGTGTATTTTCACCAAAAAAAAGGTTGAGAAGTTACAGGGTTAATATGTTGTGGGGTTGTTAACCAATGTCATAAAACAACATGTGTACTACTGTTTCATGAGAAACTATTTGTTCTGTAAGCCTTCAC
>NW_004444023.1:794235-809243 GCF_000243295.1 Trichechus manatus latirostris
AGTTCTTCTGGTCTCAGGCTGATGAAGTCTCTGGTTTATGTGGCCCTTTCTGTCTCTTGGGCTAATACTTTCCTTGTGTCTTTGGTGTAAAAGAACAGTGCACTTTACAAACATGATGTCTTAGATTTGGTGATAGATGGTAAATAGATGATATATATTAGGTTGAAACACATGAATTCTGTTACTCAAATACTTTTGACTTTAAAAAAAAAGTAATATTTTTTACCTAAAGGATTGATAGACAGCTATACATATATGTAGATTAGATAATTAGATAGATCAGAAGTTCTCATTTTTTTCAGGTCTCAGGACCTTTTCACCGTCTTAAAAGTGATTGAGGATCCCAAAAAGTTTTTGTTGATGGGGATTATGTCTATTGATACAGGTAGTCCCCAGCTTACAACGTATTTGAGTTATGACGAACCGCACTTAGAACCTTCCTTTTTTTTTGGACAGTTTATCATTAGTAATAGGTACTATATACATACAGAGTTGCAGCACATAATTTGCTGATGTCATCATATCTGCAAGTTTATATGTAATGTTTCCAACCCCCAAAGACAAATAAAGATCGGATTTATAAAAATACTGATAATAAAAGGCAATAATAATGAAAACTTAAAAAAAAAAATTTGAGGTATTCGACTTACGTCACAACCAACTCACGACAGAGGTGTCGGAACTGAACCCCGTTGTAAGTCGGGGACTACCTGTGTATACCATATTGGGAATTAAAACAGAAAATTTAAAAATACATATCAATTTTCGTTTTAAAATAGCAATAACTTATATACATAACACGTTTTTATTGAAATAACTGTATTTCCAAAAATTGTAGAGAGAAGAGTGGCATTGTTTTATATTTTTGCAAATCTCTTTAATGTCCAGATCAAAAGGAGACGCTGGATTCTCATAGCTGCTTCTGCTTTCGGTCTATTACGATATCACATGTCATGCAGCTCTGTAAAACTCCACTGTATGCCCATGACAGACTGCAAAAGGCAAAAACAAGCGTGAAAATGGTTTTGATCCCCTTGTTGTTGCTGTTAGTTGCCATCAGGTTGGCTGACTCATGGTGACCCCAGGCACAACAGGATCAGACTGTCATGATCTGTAGGGTTTACACTGGCTGAGTTTTGGAAGTAGATTGCCAAGCCTTTCTTATTAGTCTATCAGTCTGGAAGCTCTGCTGAAACCTGTTCAGCATCATAACAACACGCACACCTCCACTGACAGATGGGTGGTGGCTGCGCTTAAGGTGACATGGCCAGGAATAGAACCTGGGTCTTCTGCATGGAAGGTGAGAATTCTACCACTGAACCACCACTGCCCCCTTTTGATGTCGTGGACACCCTGAAGGGGTCTTGGAGACTCCTCAAGTTTTCCTGGACCACACTTTGAGAACCGTTTAAAGATGGAGCTTGCGGGCATGAGCGCTCAGGGGAGGGAGGACAGGGAAGTGGGAAGAGAGACATTAAGAGACAGCTTTCTACGGAGAGGAGGAGTCCTGGTGGTGCAGTGGTTTAGCACCCCGCTGCTAACTGAAAAGTTGGTGGTTCAAACCCACCAGCCACTCCACGGGAGAAAGATGTGGCAGTCTGCTTCTGAAAAGATTACAGCCTTGGAAACCCTATGGGACAGATATACTCTGTCCTGTAGGGTCGCTATGAGTCAGAATTGACTTGATGCCAACAGGTTTGGGTTTGATTTTGGTATCCACAGAGAGAGTTAATGATGGAAGGGACTGGTAGAAAGAGGCAAGACGGACAGACAAATGGACATCAGCGACCCTTTACTAACCAGCAGATGGAGACCCACTGACCCCTCACCATCTCTCTTTCTCTCCATGCAGGTCTACTCCCCGGTGACCCCAGTGCCCACCATGGCCCCCCTAAACTCCTACATGACCCTGAACCCTCTGAGCACTCCCTACCCCCCGGGGGGGCTCCCTGCCTCCCCATTGCCCTCTGGACCCCTGGCACCCCCAGCCCCTGCAGCCTCCCTGGGGCCCACCTTCCCAGGCCTGGGTGCCAGCAACAGCGGGGGCAGCAGCTCAGGGTATGGGGGCCCAGGCCTGGGGCTGGTACATGGGAAGGAGCTGCCGAAAGGGTACCGACGGCCCCTGGCCCATGCCAAGCCACCCTATTCCTACATCTCGCTCATCACCATGGCCATCCAGCAGGCGCCGGGCAAGATGCTGACGCTGAGCGAGATCTACCAGTGGATCATGGACCTCTTCCCCTACTACCGGGAGAACCAGCAGCGCTGGCAGAACTCCATCCGCCACTCACTGTCCTTCAACGACTGCTTCGTCAAGGTGGCACGCTCCCCGGACAAGCCAGGCAAGGGCTCCTACTGGGCTCTGCACCCCAGCTCAGGGAACATGTTCGAGAATGGCTGCTACCTGCGCCGCCAGAAGCGCTTCAAGCTGGAGGAGAAGGTCAAGAAAGGGGGCAGTGGGACCTCCACCGGGAGGAACGGCACAGTGTCTGCCACCGCCACCACCACCACCACCACTGCTGCCACTGTTGCCTCCCCGCCACCCCAGCCCCACCTTCCACCCCCTGAGCCTGAGGCCCAGGGTGGGGAAGATGTGGGGGCTTTGGACTGTGGCTCACCCACTTCCTCCACACCCTACTTCACTGGCCTGGAGCTCCCAGGGGAGCTGAAGTTGGACGTACCCTACAACTTCAACCACCCTTTCTCCATCAACAACCTGATGTCGGAACAGACACCAGCGCCTCCCAAACTGGACATGGGGTTTGGGGGCTATGGGGCTGAAGGTGGGGAGCCTGGGGTCTACTACCAGGGCCTCTATTCCCGCTCTCTGCTTAATGCATCCTAGCAGGGGAGGTGGGAGCATGGTGGGTGGGGTATGGCTGTAGCTCACACCATCAGGCTCTCGGGGCCTGATTCTCCTGGTTGACACTTTTGCTTGTCCCACCAGTTAACATCTTGGTTGGTCTACTGCTAGCTGTGATGACTGCCATCTGAAGGCATCCTGTTGATCCATGGGGTACTGTGATGACCACCATTGCCACAATCTTGGTCGGCCCATTGGGTACCGTGAAGACCGCCATGTTGATTGATATTATTGGTTGATCCATTGGGTGCTTGATGGCCACCGTCTAGGCTGATAATCTTGGTTGGTCCACTGAGTGCTGTGATGGCCATCTTTTTGGCTGACACTTTGAGTGTGATGGTGATACCATTTCAATTCCATCTTCTTTGTTTGGCCCTTTGGGTGCTGTGATGGCTTCTTTCTTGGTAGACTCCTTGGCACAGTAGGTGCCAAATTGGCCACCATTTTGTTTAACATCTCTTTTGGCCCATAGGGCGCTATGATGGCCACCATATTGGCTGGCTGATGTATCAGTGGACTATTATGCACCATGATAGCCACCACAGTCCCTGTGTTGGCCATGCTGGTACTATCTCTTTGGTGTGGGTTGGGTAGGGGATGGAGATGGGAATACTCCTTGGTTTTTTCTGGAGCCCATCCCCCTCCTCTGGTCCGGAAGAAACCAGAAGGGGCTGGTTAGGGAGTGGGGAATTTCTACTGAAGTCTGGTTCTTGCCTGGGAAGCGGGATACTGGCTGTATTTGACGATTAAAGGCACCGTTCCTGCCTCTTTCTGCATGTCTCTTTTCCTTGGCGATGGGCCCTGTGGGGCTTGAACACCTGAGTTTCTGTTCCCCTGTCCCCTCTCCTTCCTGCCCCTAAGAGCTCTGGGGGAGGGGGCGGGAGAGGCATCGACCTGACCTTTGGCCCTTTGCTGTCCCTGACCCCAAGGACAGTTTGTTCAAAGATAGCAGCCCCCGCAGTGTGGGGCCAGGGCAGTAGGGGGAGGTGGCTCTGTGGTGACCAAGGCCATCTCCCAACCCCCACTTCCCAGACACACACCTCCAGTCAATCCCTCTGAGTATCAGGGAGCCTGGGGGTTATTCAATTTTTGAATAAGCTGGACAGAGGGGAAAGGGACAGATAGGTGTTAATCAAAAAACTGGAGACAGTGTGTGTGTTGGCATTGATAGTGTGTTTATGTGGGTGTGTGTAATGCCATGTGCTGTGTGTCTGCCTGTCCAAGTGTGTGTTTGTGTGTGTTGTGAGGGCCTCTGTGGGTCACAGGATATCACTATACCCGCTGGGGTCCCTGTGGTCTACCGCAAAGTGTTGCCTGTTGTTTGTATCCCTCAATTGTGCGAGGAGGACTTCAGTCTCTGGTTTTGTGTGTCTGTTCAACCTCTGGGTGTGTGCTTACGTGGGTGTCTTGGGATATCAGATCTTGTGTATGTGTCTTCATTGTTTTGTGTTTGTGGTTCTCTTTGGACACTGATCTCTGGGTCCCTTTTGGGTCTCACATGATTAGGAGTGTGTCTCTGTATGTCCGTTTGTCTGGACACCCACAGCCTCAAAGAGTATGCATCCAGGTTGTGGGTCTGCCTGTCATTGTGTGTCTTGTGTGTATCTCTGGGAGTCAACGTACGTCTGTGCGCTTATGACAAAGTATGTCTGTGTGTGTGTGTGTGTGTGTGTGCAGTGCCCATTTTTGCTGTGTGTCTGCCACTTTTGTGCTTATATGTGAGTGTGTGTGGAGGGTCTGCCCACCCTAGAGGGTATCTGTCTCTCTTGGGGGTGGGTGTGTGGGGAGGGGGGTCTAGGGGCAGGGACCTGGGTGTCTCTGTTCCTCTGGTCTCTCCCTGCCCTAGACTCTGAGTCAGAGTCTCTGTCTCCCAGGTGTTCTGAGGGAGTGGCTCTCTAGGAGACACAGCTGTGTACTTCACCCCCCTTATTTCACAGACTGGAAACTGAAGCCTGGAATGGGAAGGGGCTGGGCCAAGGCCTTTCAGTGTGGCAGGAGCAGGTGGGCAGGGCTGGTCTGATATTGTTGGCCATGCCGTTACTGTCTCTTTGGTGTGGGTTGGGTGGAGGATGGAGATGGGAATACTCGCTTTGCCTTTGCCTTCTGGGTCGTTACCTCTTTAGCCACTCATTCATTCCTTTATTCAGCGAGCCATTCATTCATTCAAAGACCAAAGACTTTGCTTATCCACCTGTGTGTGTATATGTGTTTAGTGTGTGTATATGTGTGTGTGTGTGATGTGTGTGTATATGTGTGTGGTATATGTGATGTGTGTTTGTGGTGTGTGTATATGGTATGTGTGTATGTGATGTGTGTGGTGTCTGTGTTATGTGTGTGATGTGTGTGTGTTGTATGTGGTGTGTATGTGATATGTATGTGGTGTGTGTGGTGTGTGTGAGGTGTGTGTGGCGTGTGATGTGTGTGTGGTGTGGTGTGGGTGACAAATGTGTGCGTGATGTGTGTGTGGTGTGTGATGTGTGTGTGGTGTGTGTCGTGATGTGTGTGTGGTGTGTGTTGTGATGTGTGTGTGGTGTGGTGTGTGTGTGTGACGTGCGTGTGCTGCGATGTGTGGTGTGTGTGTGGGGTGGTATGGGTGATGTGTGTGCTGTCTCTCGAAGTTTCCACATATCTGTCTATCTGCTTATCTCATAATGTCATCTCTGTCTGTGTCACTGTGTCCCTGACCCTCTCCGGTGCCTTTCTCTCTGCCCGTTGGTTTCTTTGACTACAATGCTCGATCGTTCTCTGTCAGACGGTTGTCCTCGCAGCCTCTGAGTCTTGGCCTCTCTGTGTGTCTCTGATTGTTTCTGTTCCTTTGACTCTGTCTCTCCCTTTCTCTGGGACTCTGCCTCCTTCTCTTGGGGTCTCGGTCTTTTCCTCTCTTGGGGTCTGTCTCCCCTCCTTGCTTGGATCTCTGGTCTCTCCCTGCTCTCTCTGGCCTCCCTCCCTCTCCGGCTCCCCCGAGTTTCCGCCTGTACCTGCCACCACAGGCCGCTGGGCCCTCTATTTCTGTCGCTGTGCCCGCCTTGCCCGGCTGCGTGTCACCCCCGCCCCCTGCCGCGCTGGCTGCTTGTCAGCCGTCCCACCAGCCTCGCTGTCCTGGGCAGGCCGGGGAATTCCTTCTGGTTCCTGGAAAAAACAACTGGGGCCGAGAGAAAGGCCTTCAGTCTCCCTGGGTGCCCGCCCCCCTCCCTCGGGCCTGGGGGTCTCTCCCAGAGTCAGGCGGCCCGAGGCAGGAAGCCCTGCGGTTTCTGGCTTCTCCCAGGCGGCCTCCGGATCTGGCCCCCGCCCCCCGGCCAACAGCCCAAATATTATTCCGCGGGAGGAGTCGGTGGTGGCAGGAGGAGGCCCAGGCTGAAAGAGGCTTTCAGGGCAGCCAGGCCTGGGGCTTCCTGTCCCCAGACCCGGGCCTCAGGCCGCCCCAGTGGGGACCTCAGGTGGCCAGAGGGGCGGGGTGTTGTTGTAGGGTCCTGGCGGGAGGGTGGGGCCATCCATCGGGGTGTCTGGTGGCCACCAGCTGGGCGGGTGTGGGCAGGTGTGACCCCCACCCCAGGGACAGCCGGCTCCCGTCCAGCGTGGAAAAGTACCACGGTCAGACGTGGGATGCATGGACAGACATGGGGACGCCAGGGATCAGGGATGCAGGGGCAGCATGGGGACACCTGGGGAGGCCTGGGCTGGAACAGAGGGAAATGGACACAGCCTGTGGGCCTGAGGTGACATGGCCCAAGGAAGGGCCAGGTCAGGATCCCAGCTATGGGCAGAGGGCTGTCTGCATGGGAAGGCCCTAGATGATAATGATAATATTAATATTAATAGCTAAGGAACCCTAGTGGCACAATGGTTAAGCGCCCAGCTGGTAACTGAAAGGTTGTCAGTTCAAATCCACCCAGGGGATCCGCGGGAGAAAGACCTGGCGATCTGCTCCCATAAAGATTTCAGCCTAGGAAACCCTATGAGGCAGTTCCACTCTGTCACACGGGGTCACTATGAATCAGAATCCACCCGACGGCACCCAACAAGAACAATAACAACCGTGTTAATAGCTAGTAGTGCTTCCCACGAGTTCAGCATCATGGGAACGCCTTACATGAATCAGTTCACTCAGGCCTCCCCCCACCATTTTATTGTTGGTGGAACTGAGGCACAAAGAGGTGAAGAGATAGATAGTGAGGGCCACAGAGATACTGAGTGGGGGAGCTGGGATTTGAACTCCGGCCTTCTGTCCCAGAGTCCTTAACCTCCACGCTATTCCAGAGGCTTGGTGGGGTGGCAATAACACGGTGGGGTCCTGGGGTCCCATGTCTTCCCTCAAAGTCACCCCTACTTCCTGCCATAACCTGCTATGGGAGGAGGAAGGTGGCACCCCCAGAAGCCAGCAGTCCGGGCCATTTAGCAGTGTGTGTGTGTCCGTGTCAGTGTGTTTGTCACTGGCTCTGGTGATCTCTTGAGTATCTTGCTGTCACTGTATCCGTGTCATTGTACCTGCAGGCTCCGGTGCTACTCTGTGATGTGTCTCTGCTCGGTGTGTTAGTGTGTGTGCTTGTATGGCTCTGTGTCCAAGTCTGTCACTGTCTGTCATTGCCCTTTGTGTGTCTGTCACTGTGTTTGTGTCACTGTGTATGTGTGTCTGTCCTGTGTTCTCTGTCACTATATTTGTGTTTTGTCACTGTATGTGTGTCTGTCACTGTCATTGTCTTGGGTGCCTGTCACCGTATCTGTGTCTGTCACTTGTGTTTTGTCACTGTGTCTCTGTATCTAACAACACGGTTACCTGTCATGGTGTTCTGTGTGGCTCTCACTGTGTGGCTCTCACTGTGTCTGTTACAGTGTGTCCCTGTTACTGTGTTCTGTGTGTCTGTTACTGTGGATGTGTCTGGGTGTCTGTCACCATGGGTCTGCGCATATCTGGCATTGTGTGCTGCTGGGTCTGTCCCCCTGTGTGTCACCATTGATCCAGATGTCACGGTGTGTGTTACTCACTGCCCAGGCCACAGGTGGGCGTGTCAGGCCTGCTGGTGCCAGGGCTGGGGCCCAACCTGTCCCACCCTTGCCTGCCATGGGCCAGGCTGGGCGCCTGTTTGCAGTGCCTGCCCCAGGTAAACACCAAGATCCGGAACCCTAGGGCCACCTCCCTCACCTCCACTCCCTGCGCCTCAGCCTGCTCTGGGCCGGGCTGGTCAGAGCCCCCCACAGGCGGTGCCCCCGAACGGGAGACGGGCCTAATCCTCCCCCACCCATGGTCACCAGCTTCCCAGGGCCTCCCAGCTTGGCCCCGGCCCTGTCTGTCTGCTTCTCTCTGGGTGGGTCCCTCTCTTGGTGTCTCCTGACAGCTCTCTGTTTCTTTCCATCCCTACTTCTGTCACCTGGGTTTCTCTTTAATGACCCTTGTCTTCATTCGGTCACTGTCCCCCTTCCCCTGACTTTTCCTGTCTTTCTTTGGTGATGTTCAATTTCTCGGGCTGTTTTTCTGATCTGTTTCCATCTGAGTTGGTCTGCTTTCTCTGGGTGGCACAAATGGTTAAGCACTTGACTACTAGTCAAAAGGTTGGCACCACCCAGAGGTGCCTCGAAAGACAGGCCTGGCGATCTGCTTCTGAAATGAAGCCTTGAAAACCCTACGGAGCAGTTCTGCTCTGTCACATGGGGTCGCCAGGAGTCAGAATTGACTTGATGGCAGCTGACAACAACACTCTCTCTGCCACTTAGTTTCTGCCTCTGTGTCTCTGCCAGGCGTCTCTCACTTTGTCACTCTCTCTCCTTCCCTCTGTCTCTCTGGGTCCCTCTCAGCCTGTGTCCCTCAGTCTTTGCGGCTATCTCTGTGGGTCTTAGAGCCCCCAGGGCCTCTCCATGCCCGGGCCCTTCAGGGAATGTGTGGCCCCCAGCCTCTCGGCCTTAGCCCACTGGTGTATATATATATAAAGGTGTATATACATATTATTTATATCTGTACCCGGGGGCAGGAGGGGCAGACACTGGAGCCTTTGTGTAGCCACTGCCCGCTGCCCAGCCACCAGCCACTCCTCTCCCTTCGTCCCTGCCGCCCGCTGGCCTCCACTACCCCCGCACAGAAAGGTTCCTGTGGGGCCTGCCAGCTTCCTGCGCCCAAGGTGTGAGTGGGCACGCCACGGGCGAGCCAGGCAGGGAGGCCGGGGCATTTTCCAGCTCCAGGGAAGCTTTCCGGGTGGGGAGGGCTCTGGAAGGAATGGAACGTCTCAGCCGGGATGCTGTCTGTCTGCTGTCCCTGGGCATCCCCGGGTCCTTAGCTGGCCTCTCCCTGGGGTTCTCTGAGTCTGTCCCCTCCATCCAAATGTCATGATGACTTTTTCTCTGTTGGTTTGGGTTTCATTCATTCGTGCACATCCTGTTGTTGGGCATCTGGGCTAGGCCCTTTGTTGGGTCCAGGGCACCTAGATAAATGAGATGCTGCAGTCTGTCCCAGCTAATTCTTTGCCGTCTCTGTGGCATTTGCTCCATCCCACTGCTTGAAACTCTCTATTGTTCCCATTAGAACAAAATCCAAAGTCCTTATCATGGCCTACAGGGTCCCCTGACAGCCCTCCACTACCTTTGTGATTTCATTTCCTATGGTCCTGCCTCACTGCTCCCTTGGATGCTTCTGGAACAAACCAAGCAGGCTCCTACCTCAGGGCCTTTGCACATGCTATCCCTTGGATTTCCTCTGGCTCTCTCCCTTCCCTCCTTCAGTTCTCAGCTCCAGTGTCATTGAGCCCTTTCAGACCTCCCTCTAAAATAGCAAACTCCATCACTCTCTAGCCCCACTCTGGTTTATTTTTTCCTTTGTAGGACATGCTGCTCCATGGCATAGCATATTTTATGGGTCTGTCTGTATCTCCCACTTGAGAGTAGGGGCTCCAGGAGAGTAGAGCCTCCAATACTTGCTACAAGGTAGAAGCTGAATAAACATTTGTTGAGGGAGAGAAAGAACCCATTAATCTATTCATCCATTAAATTGGCCCTGTGCTGGGTGAGGAGTCCCTGGGTGGTACAAATGGGTAATGCACTCAGCTGCTAACTGAAAGGTTGGAGTTTTGAGTCTACGCAGAGCTGCCTTGGAAGAAAGCCCTGGCGATCTACTTCTGAAAAATCAGCCACTGAAAACCCTATGGAGCACAGTTCTACTCTGACACACATGAGGTGACCATGAGTCAGAATCGACTGGATGGAACTGGTGCTGGGTGATGCTGGGGACAAAGCAGTGACCAAAACAGTCCCAGCCTTGTCATCACAGGCTCACAGTTCAGTTCCCAGACAGTGATAACCCAAAGTGGGCTATGCTGGGATAGGGAAAACCTGAGGGTCTGTGGGAGACCAGAAGAGGCATCGGAAGCAGCCTGGGAGTCAGGGAGAGCTTCCTGGAGGAGGTGTTAGCTTAAGTTGAGATCTGGAGGATAAGAGTGTGAGCCAGGGACTAGGGACTGGGTGATCAAGAGAGACCCAGCCTTGCCCTTCTGTCTCGTAATCCTTTTTGAGTTTGAGGATGTCTTAACCGTCTAGTACAGACAGACCTGTGTCTTTGATTTCCCAGAACTCCATCTCTCTCTCTCTCTCCCCTCACATGCTCTTAAATTACTATTTTTTGTGCTATGTTCAGAATACTTCTTAATCTCTGTTCTTCTTCATTGTTGTTAGTTGCCGTGGAGTCAGTTCTGACTCATGGAGACCCCACGTGTGCAGAGTAGAACGGTCCTCCCTAGGGTTATCAAGGCTGTGAGATTTTGGAAGCAGATTGCCAGGCTTCTCTTCCAAGGCACCTCTGGGTAGGTTCGAATCACCAACCTTTTGGCTTGTAGTCGAGCGTTTAACCATTTGCGCCACCCAAAGTCTCTTCATATGCTCTTTATTCCCGTCTCTTCATGTCTCTCTTCTCTCTCCCTCCTTCAGCGTCTCTATTATTGGTGTATCGTCGGTGCAGCTGTCTCTCTCAACCTATCTGGACATTTCTCCATTGAGCTCTTGTTTCTGAATGTTGGTCTCATCTCCCTTGGCTCAGGGGGTCTCTCCCTGGCTCTCTCTCTCCTCCTCTATGTCTTCTCTTTCAGTGAGCTGCTTTCTCTTTACATCTCTCCCTCCCCACTCCTGCTGTCTCCCCATCTTTGCCTGGATCTTTCTGCTTCTCCCCTTTTTCAAAGCCTATTCACCCACTCACAGATCCCCAAATAAACCCAGAAGCCCCTCCACCCTGGCTCCACCACAACCCTGGGGGGAGGGGGACTGATCCAGCCCCCCCCCACCCACACAGGTCAGGCCTTCTGCTAGGTTAATGGTTAACCCAACCTCTATCTAGAATACACACCAGCTAGGCTGGGGGTGACACCCCTGCCCCCCACCCCCCACCCACCAGCTGTTCTTAAAGGACCAGGTGTCCTACACAGCTCTCCAGCCCCGACTGGGGCATATGGTACCTCGTGTCTGGAGGACTTCAGCCCTGAGGATTTGGGGCAGGGGGGATACCCAGCCTTTGGGGCGGCGGAGCTGAGCCAGTGGAAGCTGGGAGGGGAGCCCAGGTATGGAGCTCCAGCGTCTCCCTTGCCCCAGGCTTATCGCCTGGGTGTATTTAATCAGGGGTGGTTTTCTCAGCCCTGCCCAGAGCCAGGCTGGCAGTGCCAGGGATGACAGAACACCCGAGACCTGGAGGCTGGGGGATGGGACCCCTGGGTCCAAAAACTGGGGGTTCAGGGTACTAGGACCCTCCAGATGTGGAAGACGAAGCCCCAGTGTCCCTGATACTTGGGAGCTGGGACATGCAGAGCTGTCAGGTGTGAGGCGGACACACGGGTGACCAGGATGGGTCAGGACGTTCTGGTCCTCTAGATTGAGGTGATGAAACACTTGGGTGCCTGAGATCTGGGGGCGAACTTGGGTCTCCCAGCCATGAGTGCTGCCGAGTGATGAAAGACACTATCATTCCCCATCTCTCCTTCCATCTGCTGCCTTTTCGACCCTGCGTTTCCCCTTCCTGGAACCACCACCTCAGGGTGGCAGAGGACGACGCCCGGATGGGGGCTGGGCTCCTAGAGCTGTCCCCCTCACCTTAACCCCTGCTTTGCCGCAGTGGGTTAATGCCCGCCCCGTGACGTCAGCATGCAGGAAGTCCTGGTTAATGATCAGCCCACTCGGACAGGTGCGGGACAAGGCCGCGCACATCAGAGGCGGCCGCGGGGGGAACGTCTTTTCCCCCCGGCCATCACGACGTTCTAGGGTGGCCGCCGATGGCACTCGTCTCCCATTTCTAACTTCCCAGGTGTCCGCCTCTAAAGGCTCTCTGGCACCCCAGAGATCTTGTTTCCAAGGAACCAGTTAGTTTACCCTGTGGAGGTCAATTTTCCCTCGAGTAATCCCTCTAACAGTCTAGCCTCAGTTCCCTCCCTGCTCAGCAGGAACCCACTGCCCCGTCTCTTCCTTCTCATAGGCACCTAGTCCTCCACATTCACAAAGAATGGACCAGCAACAGAAAAAAAAAACCTATTCCCAAGCTTGGCTGTGCGCCCTATGCAAGTGCCATCCCCTTTCTGAGCCTCAGTTCTGTCACCTGGAAAACGGGCGGTTGGCTAGAACATTTGTGGGCAGCATTTGCAAAAACAGCCAGCAGGCCGTCTGGGTGAAGGGCGCCACCTGGAGGTTTCAAGGCAACAGCCTCTCCCTGCAGGATTAGTTTGGTCCCTAAGGAGGCGCAGCATCTCAGTCAACTAAGGGACCCAAAAGAAAAAAAAAAACCATCTTTCGGTTTATTGAAGAAGGAAACGGGGTGGGAGAGGGGAGACAATAAAATGCTTTTGCTTCGTTTATAAAGAGCAAGATCTCAGGAGACCCCTTCTCAAGGAAGAGGGCAATTCTCCGCCAACTACAAGCAGCAGAAAAGCCAAGCCAAGGAATGGAGAGGGAAATTGAAGGGGCCTGGGGACCCCAAACACCCCCTCGAACAGGAGCCACAAGCTTTCTCCCCCCGCCCCCAATGCATCTACCCCAGGGAACCCATCGGGGCTGACAAAGGGAGTATGTACACGGGTGGGGGAGGCACTGGGTTGGGTGGGGGAGGGAATAATTTATCCACAGCAAAGGTCATCGGCGAGGGGGCAGGGAGCAGTAGCCTGGTGGCAGTGGTGGCCTAGGGGTCCCGCTCTTTCTTGACCTTGATGTCTCCAGCAAGGATGGTGGCAATCTCACCCTGCATGAAAGCCCAGGGGACAGAGGAGCCCACAAGTGGGCACTTGTCTCCACTGGGGCAGTACACCTCGCCCGCTGGGCCCTGCGCCTTGATAAACTCCCGAGAGCAGGGGAAACAGAACTTGTGTCCGGGCACTGAGGGGCACTGGACGAAGTGGGTGTCTTCCAGCCGTTCCCGGCATAGGGTGCAGCACAGGGGGGCCCCCGGGGTGGCCCCGGTGCCGCTCCCACCTCCGCTGACAGCTTCGGCCCCTGCCGTGGGGCTGACTTCTGCCTCGCCATTGCGAGACACCAGCCGATGCTGGGCTGGAGGCTGGGCTGTGGAGGAGGCGGCAGGGCTGGCACCGCCTGCCCGCACGGGGCCCCCACCCCCACTAGGGTCCTTGGGTGAGTGCCCCAGGGCCTCGGCCACATTCTTCAGAGCAGCAATGGGTGAGGGCACACCGGGGGTCTCGGCGGTATACGGGCCCCCAGGTGCCACCCAGTGCCGCTGCTGCTGCTCCTCCGTGGTCAGCTTGCCAGCCGCCTCGCCTTCTGGCTCAGGGGATGCCTTGCGACGGCGGGGTGTGGGAGCCAGGTTCCGGGATGGGGCTCGAGGGGGCGGCCCACACAGGGCTGCAGGGGCCGGCTCTGGGTACTGCTGGGGCAGGGCCTCCGCGGGAGCTGGCTCTCGGAAACTGCGGACCCCATCGGTGAGCAGCTCACCCAGCTGGCGCCATTCCCCTGAGCCATGCCTGCGCTCATATTCGAGGTACTTGAAGCCTGAGGAGGCCAGGGCCTTGCCTGGCTCCCGCAGAGCATCATGGAACATCTGTCGAGCCACTGCCAGGACTCCCGCGTACACATTGCCCGAACCACATGGATACTCGGTGAAGAGCTTCAACTCGAACTCGTAGCCTGGAGGGCGGGCAGTAGCATCAAAGGCGAACACCCGCCCCACCAGCCCGTGATCCTTCTTGAAACGGACATTGAAGGGGGCGCAGGCAGACAGTGCCAGCAGCTGCTCGCGCACCGCTTTGGGACGCCCGTGCCACTCCTCTGCTCGGCCCCGCATGGCCTCGTTCAGTTCTGCCAGACAGTCCGCATTCCTCTGCTGTTTCTCCTTCTCGAAATCAGAGCCGAAGGTTGGACGGGCAGGACTCAAACCAGGTGCCAGCGTCAGGCCCCGGCTTCCCAGGCCGGACACTGCTGCTGCCAGGAGCCCGGGAGGCACCAAGCCGGGCATCGAGCCAAGCAGGGCCCTTCGAGCCCCCTCGGCCACAGCCTCTTCTCGGCCCAGCCCATTAGCCAGACGGGACCCTAGGGTATACTCCAGGGCGGGAGAAGGCAGAGGGAGGCGGCCAGACGAGGTGGCTCTGTCATAACGGTCCTGTCCCGAGACGCCGCCGCCTGCGCCCGACGGCTGGGGCTGAGCCTGTGGGGGCGGTAGCTGAGGCCCCTGCGCGGTGGCCGCTGCCAGGTCCTTGGTGGACGGGTGCTTGAGAGCCGGGGGCCCAGGCGAGCGGCCCTCGGGGAGCACGTGGCTGCGCTTGAGCTGGCGGGCAGCGTCGATGAGCAGCTCTATGCGGTCCGCGCCCTCGAAGTTCACGCAGCCGCGGCACACAGCCTCGCTGAAGTCCCACACCATGGCCCACGGCATCTTAGGCAGATCGCACAGGTAGCACCACTGGCGGCGGGACGCCTGCACCGACGCCATGGCCCCCGTGCGCGTGCCGCCGGGCCCCCGCGTTCCACCTGCCGCCCACGTTCGATCCGAGCCGCAGAAGTTCGATTCGCGTCCCCGGGACCGCGCGAGCCACGGCCCGGCCTCCCAGCCGGATCCAGGCCCGGCCCCCCTTCCCCGCCCCCTGGGCCCTAAGCCTTTTTCCTCACTCTCGCCCCCCCTGAAAAGGCAGGCAGAGGCACGTCGGGGCCCTCGGCCGGTCCGGGCTCCGGGCCGAGGCGCACAGGTCGGGCC
>NW_004444023.1:809343-813689 GCF_000243295.1 Trichechus manatus latirostris
CTCCCGCCGCTCCCGCCGCCGCCGCTGCAACGGCCGCCGCCGCCTCCACCTCCTTCCTCTGCCCCAGAGGCCGTTTCGCAGGGAAAGTTACATAACGCTACGGCAAAGCCTTCTGGGAAACGTAGTCCCTCAGGGTCCAGCTCTTAAAGGGGACGGCGGGCAGCAGGGGGGCTCGCCGTCTCTCCGCGCGCGCCCTTCCCTTTCCTCGTCACCGGGCGGGGTGTGCGACGCGCTCCGGGGAGCTGAGGCGCAAGGCTTGAGAGTGGGAATGTGATACGAATGATCAGAGCTACAATTACTTCAGATATTGTTGGGGGTGGACAGGTTGCCGGGTGTCTATTTCTGCGCGGACTTGCTGTGCAGCTTTGAGCAAAAGTCTTACCCTCTCTGAGCCTCAGTTTCCCCGCCCATCAAAGGAAGAGGCGGGCTAGTGACGAGTTAGGAAAGCCGCAACTCCTGGGGCGGAGCAGAGCGCCCTCATTGGATGATTTCAGAGCTGGAGGCCGGGAAGCTGTCAAATGCGAGGGATTGTCCACTTGGCACTTGGTTCTCCCCAGATTCTTGGATATCTGCCTCTGGCTGAGGCCGGGAAAAGTCGTAGAAAAGACTTCAGGCCTCTGCCTCAGTTTCCTCATATGGCAAAGGAGCAGTGGTCGAGCGCCCTCCAACTCTGTTTTAACTCTGCTGGCGCGCTCTGGCTTCCAAAGGGTTACACCGCTGGTTTCTCCGCCCCCTCCCAACTTCACTACACTTCCCAAAATGCTCTGCGGGGTGGATAAACTGACGCATTTCCGCTGTCTGGGAGGTGGGGGAAGGCCTTCACAGTTTCCCCTATGTCTGTACCCGCCCCGCCCCCCACCTTCTGTGCTCTCGGAGCACCGGGTTTGGGGAACCCTCACCCCCTGTTGCTCCCCAATTTGGAAAAAGAGAAGAAGGCCAGAGATGGCGAGCAAGGTGGTGTCTGTAACCACCTCCCCAAAAACTGAGTGCTTACTACCTGCTAGGGCCAACCCAGACTTTGGGAACCCCCAAGTTTTCTCTCCCAGGAACCGGAGACACCGTAGAGGCAGGCCGGGGAGGGGGTGGTGGTGCGGACCTCCAGGTTCTCACCCACATTAGCCTCCCTCTCTCTCTAGGCCTTGATGCATGTTAAGCGCTCAAAACTATTTGAATGAAAAAAACAAAACTGAATCACTTGACAAGAGTTGCATTCATTAGCGGTTTTCAAACTAGTCCGGAGCTGCCTGCTGCTTCGTCCCCCATCGAACGGCAACCACCGCAGCTCTGATTTTATGTTACCCAAACTTCACTTTCGTCTTCACAATTTTATCATCTGTACTGTAATTTTCTTAACATTGTGAAATGAACTCCCTTAAAAAAAAATTTACTTTTACCTCATCCTAAGCAATATTACCTGCACAATAATAGGTTTCACGTACTAGCTACATTCTTTAAAACCAAAACCAACCAACCAACCCGTTGCCCTCGAGTCGATTGTGACTCATAGGTTAAAGCTAAATATAGAACCCTGAACAAGTCCATGCATCACCTAAAATTGACCTTGCCCCTCTCTAGGAAACACTAGTGGGAGTTAGGAGTCCCTGGGTGGTACAAACTTAACACACTGGGTTGCTGATCAGGTTAGAGGTTTGAGTCCACCCAGAAGTGCCTAGGAAGAAAAGGCCTGGTGATCTACTTCCAAAAGATTAAACCCCATTGCTGTTGAGTCAACTCTGACTCATAGCGACCCTATAGAACAGACTAGAACCGCCCCATAGCATTTCCCAAGGAGCGACCGGTGGACTCGAGTTGCTGACCTTTGTGATTAGCAGCCAAATGTTTAACCACTGCCCTACCAGGTCTCCTCCAAATGATTAGCCATTAAAAACCCCATGGACCACAGTTCTGCTCTGGCACACATGGGATTACCATGAGTCGGAATTGACTTGAAGGTAACTGGTTAGTGGGAGTTAAGACTTCTGGCTAGAAGCAGGCTCCAAGCAGACTGGACTGGCCTCTGACCAACTGCAGCCTCAGACAAGTCCCTAAACTTAGCTGACCCTCAGTTATTTCTGCTGTAAAAATGGAGGCCCTTAGTCTGCTCTTCACTGGGTACCTTTAGTGTAATGTATAAGCATGTAAATGATTGGCATGGTGCTTGACCCATGTATGGAAGCTGGCTTTGCTTTTTAATTTGTTCATTAATTCAACAAATTTTCAACCTCTCTTCTGTGCTAGGCACATACCCCTGACCAAAACAGGCCAAGGTCTTGCCTTGACAAGGCTCAGCCTGGTGACAGAGGTGGACATTAAATTTAAGTTTACTGATATGATTATTTAACTGCATTTTTGGATTAACAGCTATGGGGTGAAGTCAGGAAAGACTTCCTGGAGGAGGTGATATTTGAGCTGAGACCTGAAAGAGGAATAAGAATTTAATCGCAGGAAGTAAAGACTCCTTGGTCTGTATGCCCATTACACAGACGAGGAAAATAGAGGCCCAGAGAAATGAGGTTGTTTGCTCATAGTTACACAGCTGGCCAGGGCTGCACGGAGGGTTGAGCCAGACCTGACTGAGTTCAAAACCAAAAAAAGCCAAACCCATTGCTGTTCATTTGATTTCGACTCACGATGACCTCACGTGTGTCAGAGTAAAACTGCTCCATAGGGTTTTCTAGGCCATAATCTTTACAGAAGTAGATAGCCAGGCCTTTCTCCCAAGGAGCTGCTGAGTGGGTTTGAACCACCAACCCTTAGGTTAGCAGTAGATCGAAGATTGCATCTAGGATGGTGGTAATTATCTACTTTGCTACCAGGCCCTGCAGCAGGTGTGGGTAGTAAAAAAGAGAACTAACCAGCTCCTGTCTTCATGGAACTATGGGGGGGAACATTCCTTAAACAGATAAAGGCACGTGTTCATTTATGGGCACTTGAGAACCACAAAACGTGAGAAAGTATCTAAGAGGCCGTGTCCCTCCTAGTCTCAGGGAGGGAATCCAGGACGTTCTCCTGGAGGAGGTGACACTTAGGTCAGTATTTGAAGAATGGATAGGAATTAAATTTCATTTGAACAGAGGACTTGATGGCTTTAAGAGAAAAGCAAATAAATAAAGGGCTCAAAACCACCCACCCAGAACTTTGCAGAGGGAGCAAGTTCAGAAAGTACCACTTGCTCCAGGAGGGGGCGGGGCAGGTATAGGTACTGGTTCTCCAGGCCTGTCTCAGACAGAGCCCCGATTTATTGTATTAAAAATAAGTTTATTGATATCTTGTCACCAAGATAGCCCCAGAAGAGAGGGGGCTGAGCTCTGGAGGTCAGAGACTGCAGTGGGGGGCAAAGGGCCCAACTTATACCACTCCCATCAGAACTCTGCCCCCCTCTCCCCCTAGGGTATCCTCTTTGTCATCCATATTCTGATTTGTCTTGCAAGCCCCAACCCCCTCCGAAGTCTAGGTTGGGGAGGTGGGGAGACCCCCAAGGATCAATTCTCTTAAAGTCAAGAACAGGAGTTGTGAGGGGCAGTGGTATGTGCAGACCCGCGAGGTTCTTCCTCCCCACAACAAAGGGCAATAATAAATAACAAAATTGATGGCTTAGAAGTCAAGGTTAAGGGCGGCAGCCAGGCAGACAGCACTGTACTGGAGAAAGGGACCTGGGGAGCCCATCCACGAGGCACCCCCCAGAGAATCAGGCACTAACTAGTACAGGGAGTGGGGTGCGCACGCCCCTGGAGCAGGGAGCCGGGGTGCAGAAGGGATGGTGAAGGGGCACGGCTCCCTCGACTGCGCCAAGCTGGGGGCGGCGGGGTGCAGGCAGAAGACCAGCAGACAAGCTCAGACCCAACAGCAGATTTCACGGAGATTTCCATCGCCCCCGCCTCTTCCGTGTGGGGAAACCTTTTCTCCTCTTGTGTGGGGGTGAGTCGTGGGGTGGGAGTGGGTCTGGGGGAGGCCGGGGGACTCCCTCCTCGCTCCTAGGGGCAATGATCACGCCCCTGGCTGCAACCACAGCCCCATCCACGACCGCAGCCACCACGGACACGGGCTCTGGGGTGATCTCCACCTTGGGGGTGGGTGGGGGCAGGACGGGCCTGGGCGGCGGCGCCGGCAGCGGTGGGGGCAAAGGCGGGGGCAGCGGGTCGGCTGGGGCTCCTGGCAGAAGAGGCAGCAGGGCGCTGAGGGCCTCGCTCAGTTTGGCCAGTCCCTGCCGCAGGGTGCCAGCCAGCTCCCGGATGGCGTTGGCAGTCTCCTGCTGGGCCCGGAGGAAGTCCAGGGAGGGGTCTGGGGCTGAGGGCGTGGCTGGAAGCGGCGGAGGGGGCGGCGGGCTGGGGGGCGAGGGCGCCACG
>NW_004444023.1:813791-821888 GCF_000243295.1 Trichechus manatus latirostris
GGGGCGGGGCTGGGGGCGGTGGAGACAAGGCCAGGCGGGGCAGCTGGACCGGCTGCTGGGCTGGAGGGGGCGAGGACTCACGCTCCTTGGGCCGCAGGCAGCCCCCGTCCTGGGGATAGCAGGAGGGCCGGGCCCAGGGCTCCGGGCTGCTGGAGCCCCCCCTGCTGTGGGCTGGCGTATCTGTGGAGAGAGAGGTGGATAAAGTGGGCGTCACCCCGCCATGCTGTCTTAATTTCCCCTTTCCACCTTCCTCTCTCACCTCCCACCGGTCCTGGAC
Source organism: Trichechus manatus latirostris (assembly GCF_000243295.1). Taxonomy (NCBI): domain Eukaryota; kingdom Metazoa; phylum Chordata; class Mammalia; order Sirenia; family Trichechidae; genus Trichechus; species Trichechus manatus. The sequence goes on from NW_004444023.1 coordinate 814,069, forward strand.
CCAGGTGATCCTTTGGAAACCTAAGAAAGCTCATTCCTTGGAACAGAGGCTCCAGAATAGATCAGTCGTACCCAGGGGAGATTCTGTTGTTAGCAGCTTAAGTCGCCCCCAACTCATAGCCCCCCCACGTGTTATAGAGCAGAACTGCTCCATAGGGTTTTTTTGGCTGTCATCTTCGCAGAAAGGGCCCTAGGTGGCGTTTGCACTTGACTGCTAACCTAAACGTTGGCAGTTCAAACCCACCCAGTGGTACTGCAGAAGGCCTGGCTATCTGCTTCCATAAAGACCACCAAGAAAACCCTATGGAGCAGTTCCACTCTGTAACGCGTGGGGTCACCACGAGTCAGAATGGACTGGAGGACGACTAACAATCTTTACAGAAGCAGTTCACCAGGACTTTCATCCGCAGAGCCGCTGGGGGGGTTTGAACCGCCGACCTTTAGGTTAGCAGCTGTGTGCAAACCACTTGTGCCACCCAGGCTCCAGTACCCAAGGGAGATAGTCAATACATTTAACAATATGTTCAACTGGAAAGCTGATACCAGCCTTAGTGGAAACAGGGGCCTGTAGGTACCCTGCTGGGCCAGACAGCCCCCATCTCGGAGTAAGAGCCAATTTTCTCCCAGGCTCTGAACGATCTGGACATTCCCCACACTTGTCAGACTGTGTTGCTGGATCCTGGGGTGGTTGGGGTCCAGTTTGGGTGAGTTGAGAGTTGGGGTGGCTGGAGCAGTGGCGGGGCTCTCTCCAACAGGGACTGGAGTTCAGTATCTCGTCACTGGTCTGCATCAGTTCAACTTTGAACTTGCTGGAATTCCTCTGCCTCCACTCACCCGGGATCTCATTCACCCCTATGGCTTTGAACCCAGTCTGCAGGCAGAGGCTCCTAGACTTCCGTCCCCACTCCAATCCTCTCCCCTCAACTCCAGACTCTATATGCAGCTGCTTACTCGGCAGATTCACCCAGTTGTCTAATAGTGCTTCAAACTCACTTGCCTAGAGCTAAGCTCCTGACCCCCTCAACCTGCTCCTCCTTCAGCTGCTCAGGCCAAATGCCTTCATTCTGCTCTCCCAACACACAATCCATGGCTCTGCCTTCAGTGAAATCCAACATCCAACTTCTTCCCACCTCCATGGCCCCCAACCTTGTCCAACTACTATCACTTCCCGCCTGGACTATCGCAGGCACTTCCCCACTGGGGTCCTGACTTTCCCCCTGCCAGCCCCTCCATCACAGTCTGTTCTCCTCCAGCAGCCTGAGAGTCCCAACTAAAATAGAAACCAGTTATGTTAAGGGAAAGAAGCTGGTCACAAAGGACCACATCTTGTATGAGTACACGTATATGAAATGTCTAGAATAGGCAAATCTAGAAAGACAAGAAAGTGGATTAGCAGTTGCCTAGAGGTGGAGGAATCAGTCCCCAGAGAAGGACATCATGCTTGGTAAAGTAGACGGTCAGCGAAAAACAGGAAGACCCTCAACAAGATGGACTGACACAGTGGCTCCAACAATGGGCTCAAGCGTAACAAGGACTGTGAGGATGGCGCGGGACCGGGCAGTATTTCGTTCTGTTGTACACAGGGTCACTATGAGTCGGAACTGACTCGACAGCACCTAATAACAACAGGGCTGGGGGCAGGCCGAGCCCTTGTGGCACAGTGGTTAAAGTGCTCAGCTGCTAATCAAAAGGTTGGTGGTTTTAACCCACCAGGCCCTCCGCGGGAGAAAGATGTGGCAGTCTGCTTCCGTAAAGATTCCAGCCTTGGAAACTCTATGGGGCAGTTCTACTCTCTCCTATAGGGCTGCTATGAGTCAGAATTGACTCAGCAGCAATGGGTATGGGTAGAGCTGGGGGCAGCGTCCCTGGGTGGTCTAACTGAAACGTTGACGGTTCGAGTCCACCCAGAGGTACACTGGAAGAAAGGCCTGGCAATCTACTTCTGAAAGATCCCAGCCATTGAAAGCCCTATTGTGTTGGGAATCCACTCGATGGCAGTGGGTTTCGTTTTGGTTTAACCCTTACCTGGGTCCCTAAGTGGTGTAAACGGTTTGTGCACGACTGCTAACCTAAATGCTGGTGGTTCGAACCCACCTACCAGTGCTGCGGAAGAAAAGGCTCGGCAATAGTCTTCTGTTAAGATTATAGCCAAGAAAACTCTATCGAGTAGTTCTACTCTGTAACACGTGGGGTCGCCATGAGTCAGAATCAATTCAAGGGCAACTGACGACAACAACCCTACTTGATTTCTCCTATCGCACTTATCTCGACCCGGCCTGTCTCCGCCTCCTGCTGTCAGCTCTGTATTGTTCAGTGTGGTTGACCCAGCACGTAACACAATGTCCAGCACAAAATTTTTTCTTTAATGAGAAAATAACCAGGGCTTCCAGAGAGTCAGGGCTGATTGGGCACCAGGCCTAGGTCCTTGCAGCAACCCTCCCCAGCCTTTTCCTCCTTTTTTGCTCCTCTTCCCTGCCTCAGGGCCCTTGCACATGCTGCTTCCGCCACTGGGATCACCCCCCCCTTCAGCACCACCCCCTGGCCAGCTCCAGCTGGAATGTTCCTTCCTCAGAGAAGCCTGCCTTCCCCTCTGAGGCCAAATCAGATCACCTGCTCTTCTTTCTCAAAAACGTCAGCCGCCAGGGGAAGTCAGCACAACTGGCCTAAACCAAAGCTAAGAAGTTTCCTGAATACAATCGAACACTTTGAGGGACAGAGAAGCAGGAGTAGGGGTCTGGGGACCATGCTTTCAGGGGACATCTAGGTCAATCGGCATAACAAAGCTTATTAAGAAAATGTTCTGCATCCTGCGTTGGTGAGTGGTATCTGGGGTCTTAAAAGCTTGCAAGCGGCCATCTAAGATGCATCAATTGGTCCCAACCACCTGGAGTAAAGGAGAACGAAGAACACCAAAGACACAAGGAAAGTAGTAGCCCAAGAAACAGAAAGGGCCACATAAACCAGAGACTTCATCAGCCTGAGACCAGAAGAACTAGATGGTGCCCGGCTACCACCAATGACCGCCCTGACAGGGAACACAACAGAGAGTCCCGGTTGGAGCAGGAGAGGTGGGGTGCAGAACTCAAATTCCAGTAAGAAGACCAGACTTAATGGACTGAGACTGGGGGTTCCCCGGCAAGCATGGCCCCTGGATTCTCTATCAGCCCAGAACTAAAACAATTTCCGAGGCCAACTCTTCAGATAGGGATCGGACTGGACTGTGGGACATAAAGTGATACTCATGAAGAGTGTGCCTCTTAGCTCAAGAAGATACAAGAGACTGAATGGGCAGCTTCTGTCTGGAGGTGAGATGGGAAGGCAGAGAGGGTTAGGAGCTGGCTGAATGGACATGGGGAATCAGGGGTGGAAAGGAGTGTGCTGTCACAGTACGGGGAGAGCAATTAGAGTCACATAACAATGTAAGTATAAATTTTTGTATGGGAAAAAATAAAAGAAAAAGTCAGCCGCTTCCTGCCTTTAATGTAGGGGTCCAGCCTTCCTCAGCCAAACAGCTTGGGGGAAGTGAGGGAGGCTGGGAGAAAGTAATAACCATGGCTAGCATTTACTGGACACTCTCGCTCAGCCAGGCCCTGGGCTCAGGTCTCCTCCTACGTTATCTCCCTGAGTCCTCCCAGCAATTCCCTGGGGTAGATGCTATCATTATCACCCCATTTTACAGATGAGGTGACTTGAAGCCCAGAGAGCTGGCAAGATGTAGAAGAGGGAGTTGAAGCCTGGCTGGCTCCAGAAACCAAAACCAAATCTGTGGCTGTTGAGTTGATTCCAATTCATGGCGACCCCATGCATGCTCCAACAGGGTTTTCTTGGCTGCAATCTTTATGGAAACAGACTGCCAGGCCTTTCTTCCACGGCACTGCTGGGTAGGTTCAAACCACCAACCTTTTGGTTAGCAGTCAAGGGCAAATCCTTTGGGCCTCTCAGGGGCTAGGGCTTCAGATCCCACCCTTTTTAACCACTTCTTGGGCAGGGCCTGTGGGTGGGATGCGGAGTCGGTGGGGGGGTGGCGAGTCTCTCTTATAAAGCGCATGGAAATTGCAGCCACTCTGAAATGCATCTTTTCTAGTTTATTGAGTAAAGAGAACAACAAGCAGCACAGCCTTTGTGCCCACAGGGCTCACAGGAGTCATGGAAGTGCCACCAGGAGAATTTAAATATTTTATTTGTAACTGTTGGGCCTCAACTTCCCCACCTGTAAATGGGTGCATGTGTCAGGGTGGGACCAAGTGACCCAATAATAAAACCTCTTCCTGGGGGCCATTACAGGGATTGAGTCACCAGGAGTTCAGGGTTTAGGACAGTGCCTGGTACACAGTAAGTTCTCAATGTTGTTATTGTTCTTTCAAATATTACATCAGAGATAAACAGTCCTTAGCTCTTCCTCCAGTATCAACAAAGATGCCTCAGGCTGCAGAGGGAAGTCTGAGGGAGCCCCAAGCCCCATTCTTGCCATCAACCAGCACCGTGGGTCTCTGTGTGAAGTTCTAATCTAGGATACTCTAAGCCTGTTCCTGCCCCAGGGCCTTTGCACTTGCCGTTTCCTCTGTCTAGTGTGCTCGTCCCCAAGATATCCATGTGACTTGCTCCCTCCATTCAGGTCTCTGCTCAAATTTCAACTCCTCAGAGAAGCCTTCCCTGAGTACCTTATCTATAGCAGAACCCCCCCGCCCCCCCTCCATCACTCACGATCTTCTTAACATGCTTTATTTTTCTTCTTAGTTCTTATCACCTTCCAGCATGTCCTCTGTTTTGGGATTACTTGCTTCTGGTCTGTCTCCCCCACCTAGAACGTCAGCTCCACAAAAGGAGGGAATTTGTTTTTCTCTCTATGGTATTCCCCAGCACCTACTACAGTGCCTAAGGAGCCCTGCCGTCGCAATGGTTAAGTGCTCAGCTGCTAACCGAGAGGTTGGCAGTTCGAAGCTACCCAGAGGCTCTGTGGGAGAAAGACCTGGCAATCTGTTTCTGTGAAGATTACAGCCAAGAAAACCCTATGGGGCAGTTCTACTCTGCCACATGGGGTCGCTATGAGTTGGAATTGACGTGATAGCACCCAACAACACTACAGTGCCTGCCTCAGAATTGGTGCTCAACAAATATTTGTTGAATGAATGAATAAAGGAGTTGTATAGATTTTGACAAAATCAGTTTGAAATTCTTGGTCTGGTCCAATGGGGCTATTTCACAGATACAAACACTGAGGTTTGATTCAAATCGGGAACAAGGGATCAAGTGATTTTGCCTCTCTTCTGCTTAAGACACTTCCATGCCTCCCAAATGCCCTCAAGATGAAGTCCAAAGTCTTGACCTTGACTTACAAACCACGTGTCATCTAATGCGAGCATCAACTCTCAGTCAATATAAACGCTGTTGTTATTGCTGGGCAATCTAGAACAGTGGTTAAGAGCATGGACTGTGTGTTGGACACACTTGTTCCAACTCTACTATTTACTTGCTGTGTGACCTTGGGTGAGTAAATGAACCTCTCTGAATTACATGATCCTGAACTGCCTTTTCTGTCATGTCCCTGTCCATGCCTTACTCAAAATGCTTCCGTGGTTCCCCACAGCATTTAAGATAAAATCTGAACCCCTTAGCTTGGCCTAAAGGCCTTTATCCACCTCTCTGATCTCATCTTAACATTCCTTTCTTCAATCTTTCCACTCACCCCCTCCTCAACTCGGGAACTTCTCTCAGCTTCCTAAACTGGCCAAGCTCTCTCGCCTCCAAGCCATTGCACATGCTGTTGCTTCTACCAGGAACACTTTTCCCAGCTCTTCTTCATCTGGCTCACTCATTCTCACTCTTGGAGTCACAGTTCTGATGCCCCTCCTCCAGGAAGCCCTCCCTGACTTCCCAGGCTGGGTCAGGCACCCCCTCTGGGCCCCTCAATCTGGTTACTATCTGGGGATAGTTCTGTCTCCCCCACTAGACTGTGTGCCCCTGAGGACAGGGCAGGGGATACCTCAGTCACCACCATGTCCCCAGCACAGGGCAGGTACTCGGGGACTAGCTTTAAAAGAAAAAATAATTCAGGTCAAGGATAAGCAAGAAGTCTCTGTACTCAGCGCTCCACACCTCTACTACTCAGGACACAACCTTGGGAAATCACCAAAGCCCTCCAAGTCTTTAATTTACAAAACGGTGAAATAGTACCTACCTCACAGCAGTGATATCTCTATCAAGCACCAACACCGAGCGTTTGCCAGGCACTGTGCTAAGCAATTTATGCCAATTAACACACTTAATCCTGGCAACAACCCTTTGAGGTGGGGACTATTTTTACCCTCATCTTAAAAACTCCTTACCATGGAGTCATTCCGACTCATAGTGACCCTATAGAATAGAGCTGACTGCCCCATAGGGTTTCCAAGACTGTAAGTCTTCACCTTTCAGTTGGCAGACAAGCACTTAACCACTGCGCCACCAGGCACCTTATTTCCATTTTATAGGTGCAGAAATTCAGGTGCTATAACTCACCCAAGATGACACAGTTGAGTGTAAAGTTATGATCGGAGCCCAGACGATCTGTTTCCAAAGTGGCTACCCTATACTGCCTCTGACGTGTTAATGAAACCCAGAGCTTACAGAATTTAGCATAGCTCTCGGTAAGTGATACTGTTGGGTGCCCTCAAGTCAATTTCGACTCATAGCGACCCCAAGTGACAAGGTAGAACTGCCTCACAGGGTTTTCTTGGCTTTAATCTTTACGAGAGCAGATCACCAGACCTTTCTCCTGGTGGAGCCTCTGGGTGGGTTTGAACCACCAACCTTTAGGTTGCAGCCAGAGTGCTTAACTCTATGCACCACAGGATAAAAACCAAACCAAACCTGTTGCCAGAAGTCGATTCTGACTCACAGTGACCCTACAGGACACAGCAGAACTGCCCCATTGGGTTTCCAAGGAGTGGCTGGTGGATTCAAACTGTCCACCTTTTGGTTAGCCCCTGAGCTCTTAATTACTGTGCCACATGACAGGTGCTCACAGTGTTTGATGTTATTATTATGCTGATGGTTCCAGCTGTGGGCTTTGAAGCCAGGCCTCCTAGGTCTGGGTCCCACTCCTCACTCTGGCAATCGCTAATCACTTCACTTTTCTAAGCCTCAGTTTCCCCAGCTGTAAAATGGGGCTGCAACAATAGCACCCAATCCCACAGGGTTGTAGTGAGGATTTGAGAGCCACGTAAAGGGCCTGGGACAGTGTCGGGCACAGTACGCTTTGTCAGGGTTTGTTCTTGCTAAACTGATGGTGAAGGAACTCACTTGTCTGTCGGTCCTCTCTGCGATCCTCCTTGCGGTCCTCCGATAACACATTGCGTTGGGTCAAGGCACCTGAGGCCGGTGGCTGTGAGGAGGCGGCCGCGGGGAACTGCTCGGCGGCGAGGGGCTGCTCGGCCCCAGCTCCAGCCCCAGACCCGGGAGCAGCCACGTTGGGCCCCAGGATGGCAAAAATGGTCTCCTCCTCCGCGGAGAAGGCGTCCTCGGCGGCGGGCCCGGCGCCCTGCGTGGAGTGCGGCACGCGGGCCAGCTTCTCCTTGGTGCGGCGCTTGAAGTCGTTCCAGCGCTTCTGCACCTCCTGGCCCGTGCGCTTCCAGCTGGTGATACCGTTGATCTTGGCGGCAATGCCGTCCCACACGCGCCGCCGCTCTGCCACGCTCACCCGACGGCTCTGCGCGCCGTAGAGTTGCGGGTAGTGGGCGCGCACCTCACGGATCAGGATCTGGTTCTCCTCGAACGAGAAGCGCGGCTTGCGCAGCCGGGTGGTCTCCTCCGCTTCGCCCGCCGCCGCCGACGCCATGGCGC
>NW_004444023.1:821988-840116 GCF_000243295.1 Trichechus manatus latirostris
GGGGGCGCGGCGTCTCCAAGCCGCCCGCCCCACCCCTGCCGCCCCGACACAGACGCTGCCGTCCCCCGGGCCAAGGGTGGGGGCGGGGGCACCCGGGCGGGCGGAGGCGACGGGCTGGGGAGGGCAGTCAGTGGTGCCTAATAATAGCTGACACTAGCTGAGCGCTCGCTGTGTTCTTGGCGCGGCGCAAAATGCTGCGCCGAGGAGTTAAGGCAATTGGGGGAGGGTCTGGGGGGATGGAGGGAAATGAAAAGTAGAAGAAAAGGGGCGTCTGCAGGAGTTAGAGAATGGGGACGTAGGAGAACGGGAAAGAAAAAGAGAAAAGGGGGATGTCTCGGGGGTCGAAAAAGCATGAGGTGATGGGGGAAAGGGGATGCTGGGGGGGTGCAGCAAGAATGTGGGACCTGGAGCAGAGGGGCGCTCTAGGGGTTCCGGGGCAATCGGGCGACCGTAAGATCGATATGAGAAGGGGGTTCTGGAAGGACGTCCAGGACTAACGGTGAGTCGGGGGCTCCTGGGACAGTGGGGGAGCTGAGACGATAAAATATTAGGGATTAAGGTCTGCAGAGATCGTGGGGGCTCTGGGGGTTGCCAGGAATTAAGGGGAACTCTGGGAATTATGTGGGCTCAGGATCAGGAGGGGGCAACGGGGGCTCTGAGAGACTCCAGAAAGAGTGGGGGTCGTGGAGGGTAGGAACCGAGTCGGGCCGCGGGTCACTCACCGGCGCCGCCGCAGCCCCCTCCTGCCCCGTCGGTCAGGGCTTGGGCTTCTGCGGCCTCCTCCCTCCCCCCGCCTCTCTCCCTCCCGTCTCTGGGCCCCGCCCGCGGCCGCCCAGCGAGGCACAGCGCAGGCGCGCCGAGCGCCAGTCGTTCCAAATGCCCTTACCGCCTGGGTTTCACACTGCCCATAGCGCAAGCGCAGAATTGCCCTCTACCGACTCCCACCAGCTGCCTGCAGCTGCGCAGGCGCAAGGTTAGCGCTGCGCTCGTTCCCTTGGCCTCCTGGTGCCCCAACAACGCATGCGCACCTTTCGCTTGCGGGCAGCCGCGGCGCCGGGTGTTCCGCCTCCGCGCAGGCGTAGCAATCCTTGGGGAAGGAGGGAGGGATGCTCCCCAGTGTCTTCCAACCCGCTCCGCCTTCTAACTGCGCATGCGTCTCTTTCTCTTGGACTAAATGATGGGAGGCGCGGAGGGAAGTGCACTGTCTCCATGGTAATTGCGTGGGTGGCGTGGAGAGTGTAAGAAAATCGCGTAGCCGCCTCGCATACCCGCCCCTGAGCGGGGCCGCTAGGGATCTGCTAGCAGACGCCAACCAGTAGAGGCAGGGTACCCTGGAGACGTTCCGCCTCAGGCGGGTGCAGTAACCATGGCAACCCATCAACTTTCTAACCACGCCTGGGGAGGTCCCCAGTCCACACATTTACGTCACGGCTCGGGGAGGGAGTTTCTTGGCGGTTAGGGAGGGTGATCCTGGCGCGGGCACCGCTTAAAGCAAATGCGTGGAGGAACGAGTCCAGAACTCGGGGGTTGGGTGAACTGGAGGGCGGGATGATGGAGTTAAATCGGAGTGGGAAATTTGTAGTTTAGCATTCTGTAGGTGTCCTCAAGGTCATTCAACAAATGTGGCTTCATTCATCTGTTCAACAAATATTTATTGAGCGCCTATACGTTTCCGGAGTCCTGGTGGCGCAGTGGTTAAGAGCTCAGGCTGCTAACCAAAAGGTCTGCAGTTCGAATCCATCAGCTCCTCCTTGGAAACCCTATGGGGCAGTTCTCCTCTATCCTGTAGACTCGCTCTGAGCCGGAATCCACTCGACGGCAACGGGTTATGCAGTTCTAGGTGCAGTGAACACAAAGGACAAAAAAGTTCCTACCTTCATGGAGCTCACGTTTAGTCGGGAGACACAAACAATAAGAAAAGTAATAAGTAAGTGAAATCTATAAGTGATGAGGGGCATTGAGTTTTTGTTAATGGAAGTGGAATATTTTGGAAAAGGATAGGGAGAATGGTTGTACAACATGAGGAATATGTCATTGAATTGTAAACGTAGAAATTGTATTGGTGAATGTTTTGGTATGTAAATTTTCACTTTGTCACAATAAAAAAAAGCAACATGTGTAAGTAAGAAGGTGATAAATATTATGAAAAACAATGAAGTAGGAAACGGATTTGGAGGATGTGGTGGGGGGGGTGTGTGACTGTAATTTGAAACAAGGGGAGGCCTCAATGAGAAAGTGAGCTTTAAGCGGAGACGTGGAGTCGAGGGAGGCGGGTAGCCAGATTGTGTAGGGCCTTGTGGGTCATTGTAAGGATGTTGGCCTTTACTCTGAGTGAGGAGCCATGGGAGGGCCAGTTTTAATAGGATCCCTCTGGGGAACAGAGGGATTGAGGATGGAAGCCGGTCCCCAGGTGGAAGCTGGTGCCCAGTGCAGAGATGACTATAACGGTTCAGGTGAGAGGTGACAGCGGCTCCAACCCGGTTGGTAGCCTTGGGGGTGGGGTGAAGTGGAATTGGCAAAAGTGGTTCAGTGGTAGAATTCTCGCCTTCCATGCAGGAGACCTGCGTTCGATTCCCTGCCAGTGTACCTCATGCACAGCCACCACCCCCATCTGTCAGTGGAGGCTTGCGTGTTGCTGTGATGCTGAACAGGTTTCAGCGGAGCTTCTAGACCAAGATGGACTAGAAACAGGCCTGGCAGTCTACTTCTGAAAATCAGCCGTAAAACCTTAAGAATCACAGTGGTCTGTGTGGTCTGATCCACAGCCTATCATAGGGATGCTGCAGGGTGGACCAGTGAGGGACTGTCGGGGAACCCAAGTCTATCTGTCTGACTTCATTGTCACTGCTCTGGGAGGGTCCCACCAGGTTCCCACAGATGGCCTCAACTTCATCATCAGCCAACAAATATTTACTGTCCATGGTGTGTCAAACCTGAGAATATGGCAGAGAACCAGCCTAAAGTTGCCCTGTGCGATTCACTGTCTAGTAAACAAGCTGATGCATAAACAAGGTAATTGCAGCTATGAAGAAATAAACAAAGGGTGAGACAGAGAGGACCAGAGGCAGGAGGGGGCTGGGCTCCGTAGAGAGCATGATCAAGCAACACTAAATTGGTGCTTGGGCCTAGACTTGGATGGTGCTAAGGAGCCAGCCTTGCAACATAACAAGGAGGGAAGAGCAGCTCAGGGGAGGGGAAACAGCAAGTGCAAAGGCCCTGAGGCACATTTCGACAATCAGAATGGAAGCCTGGAGAGGAGTGAACAGTTGGGAAGAGGGTGATTGGATATGAGTTCAGAAAAATCACAGGGAGCCTCATCACCCAGGGCCCTATAGGCCATGATAAAGTTCTGGAACTTTATTCTGAGGTTAGTAGACAATCAGAGAAGGTTTTAAGCAGGTGAAGTGACACAATCTGATTTATATTTTAGAAACTTCATTCTGCTGCTATGTAATATTCAGAATCTAACCACTTCTTCTCTGCCACCTCCCTGGCCCACCATCACCTCCTGCTGGACCACTGCAGCCTCCCAGCTCCTGTTAGATTTTTTTTTTAAATAGTATTTTATTTATTGTTGGTAGCAATATACACAGTCAAACATACATCGATTCACAATTTCTTCATGTACAGTTCAATAACATTGGTTACATACTTCATTCTACTTATATTGTTCTGTCACCATTAATTTGGGCTGTCTGCTCCTTTTTTTTTAATTGTTGTAGTTTAAATGAAGTTTACGTTTCAAGTTAGTCTCCCATACAGATATTTATACATACATTGTTATGTGACCCTAATTGTTCTCCCCATACTGTGACAGCACACTCCTCCTTTCCACCTGATTTCCCATGTCCATTCAACCAGTTCCTAACCCTCTCCGCCTTTCCATCTCACCTCCAGACAGAAGCTGCCCATTTAGTCTCTTGGATCTGCTTGAGCTAAGAGGCAGACTCCTCACAAGTATCACTTTATGTCCCAGTCCAATCCCTGTCTGAAGAGTTGGCCTCGGAAATTGTTTTAGTTCTGGGCTGATAGAGAATCCAGGGTCCATGCTTTCTGGGGAACCCCCAGCCTCAGTCAGACCGTCAAGTCTGGTCTTCTTACTAGAATTTGAGTTCTGCACCCCACCTTTCTCCTGCTCCAACCGGGACTCTCTGTTGTGTTCCCTGTCAGGGCGGTCATTGGTGGTAGCTGGGCACCATCTAGTTCTTCTGGTCTCAGGCTGATGAAGTCTCTGGTTTATGTGGCCCTTTCTGTCTCTCGGGCTCATACTTTCCTTGTGTCTTTGGTGTTCTTCATTCTCCTTTACTCCAGGTGGTTGGGACCAATTGATGCATCTTAGATGGCCGCTTGCAAGCTTTTAAGACCCCAGATGCCACTCACCAAAGTAGGATTCAGAACATTTTCTTAATAAGCTTTGTTATGCCAGTTGACCTAGATGTCCCCTGAAAGCATGGTCCCCAGACTCCTACCCCTGCTACTCTGTCCTTCAGAGTGTTTGATTGTATTCAGGAAACTTCTTAAGCTTTTGTTTAGTCCCGTTGTGCTGACTTCCCCTGTAGTGTGTGCTGTTCTTCCCTTCACCTAAGATAATTCTTACCTAGTATCTAGTTAGTAAATAACCCTCTCCCTCCCTCCCCAGCCTCGTAACCATCAAGGACTCTTTGCCCCTTAAAGTTCTCACCTGTGCGTTAGGTTAGATTAACTGTTGTCAATTTACACTCACATCGATCATTCTTTTCTAAGAGCGCTATGCTCGAGGCAAACATTCTTTATTAATTGGGCTAAGCTATTGTTTAGTTTAACAGTGGCTTCATGGGGGTAGTTTTGGTTCAAAGTTTAAAGACTATTTCCAGGCATTAGATTCAGGGGTCCTCTAGTCTCAATGGATCCAGTAAGTCTGGTTTTCATATGAGTTTGAAGTTCTGTTCCAGACTTTTCCTCCTTCTGATCAGGGTCCACCTTTTGAGTCCTTGATCAAAACGTTCAGTAATGGTAGCCAAGCACCATCCATTTCTTCTGGTTTACAGAGGCAACCTGTTAGAGCGTGAGTTGAATCATGTGCCTCCTCTGTTTAGACCTCCAAGTCGATTCCGACTCACAGCGACCCTATAGGACAGAGTAGAACTGCCTCATAGGGTTTCCAAGGAGCGCCTGGTGGATTTGAACTGCTTACCTTTTGGTTAGTAGCCTGAGCTCTTAAGCACTGCACCACCAGGGCTCCACCTCACTCAGAGCAAACCCCAAAGTCCTTACCAGTTGCCATCAAACTGATTCTGACTCATGGCAACCCCAAGTGTTTCAGAGAAGAACTGTGTTCCATAGCATTTTCAATGACTGATTTTTCAGAAGTAGGTCACCAGGACTTTCTTCTGAGGCACCTCTGGGTAGACTCAAACCTCCAACCTTTGGATTAGCAGCCAAGTAGGTTAACTGTTTGTACCACCAGAGACTCCAAAGTCCTTATAGTAGCCCACAAAGCCCTGCATGATCACCTACATCCATTATTTCTCACCTCTTCCCACTCTCTCCACCTGCCCAGTCCACACTGGCCTCTTCCTTGTTCCTTGAACACACTAGACCTGCCCCGACCTCAGGGCTTTTGCACTTGCTGTTCCTTCTGCCCAGAACACTCTTCCCGTACATATCACCTCCTTTGATACCCTTCTCAGATATTACCTCCTCCAAGAGACCTTCCTTGACCACCCTCTCTCTCCCTACCCCACTTTAGTTTTTAATTATAGCACATATCCCTAGCTGACATATATTCATTTGTCTACCTTATTTACTCTCTGTCTAGAATTTCATCTCCATGAAGATAGGGATTTTTGTATATTTTGTTCTTCACTGTTTTCAGCACCTAGAACAGTGCTGGACACACAAGAGGTATTCACTAAATACAGTAAAACCTGCAAAAGCCGGAACCTGTGTAAGACGGAAAACTGTAAGAGAAGGAAAACTCACTGGGTGTTTATGAGGTAGAATTCTTCTTTTAAAAATTTTTTCCCATACAAAAATTTATACATACATTGTTATGCGACTCTAATTGCTCTCCCCATACTGTGACAGCACGCTCCTCCTTTCCACCTCTGATTCCCCGTGTCCATTCAACCAGCTCCTAACCCTCTCTGCCTTCCCATCTCCCCTCCGGACAGAAGCTGCCTGTTTAGTCTCTTGTATCTACCTGAGCTGAGAGACACACTCCTCACAAGTATCACTTTATGTCCCACAGTCCGGTCCAATCCCTGTCTAAAGAGTTGGCCTGTGAGGAAGAATTCTTAATGGAGAACAATAGAAAAGCGGTAAACGCCGTGTCAAAGGTGAAAACTTGCAAGACCCAGAAAAACAAGACTTGGTATTGGGTTTTGTCTCTCACGGATTTCACTGTATTTGTTGAATGAATGAGCAAATATTCTTCCATCTCTCTGCACCCCACGGTCCTGTCTCTCTGCCTGGTGCTTTTCAGTAAATATTTAGTGAGGTAACAAAAGTTGAAATAATGGCTAATGCTCACTGTGTACCATAAGTATGTTCACTATGTGCCAGATCTAATGACTTTGCCCGTGTTGTCAAATGTCGTCCTCAGAGCAGCCCCATAGGAGAGAGTCTAAGTTCCACCTTTTTGTGAATGAGGAAACAGAGGTCCAGAGAGGTTACATCCCTTATTCAAAACCACACAGCTGGAAGTGGCAGAGCCAGGATTTGACCCAGGCTCTGGCTGCTGAGTCCACGCTCCCAACCACTGACTACGTGTCCTGTTATTCTTGTTCTCTGTAGCTTTCAGTCTCTTTCTCCTATAGCCTCTGTCTCCTTCGATCGCCGTGTGTCTCTTCTTTCTCTGCAGATCTGGGGCTTGAATCCAGAACCACTGAGTGACATCAACGAGCAGTGTTACTCCCCAGGCTTCAGTTTCCTCCTCTGTAAAATGGGAATGTTAGAGATAGAGAAGGAGCCCGGGTGGCGCAACGGTTAAGTGCTCAGCTGCTAACTGAAAAGTTGGTGGTTTGAATCAACCCAGTGACTCCACAGAAGAAAGACCTGGACATCTGCTCCCATAGAAATGACAGCCAAGAAAACCTTATGGGGCAGTTCTACTCTGTCACAAGAGGTCACTATGTGTCAGAATAGACTCGGCAGCACCCAACAACAATACAACATAGAGAGGACCTGGGGTGGGAGGGGGATCTGTAAAGAGCATGGTCATGGGAGGCTGATCTGGTGCACGGATAGTGCTAAGGAGCAGGCCTTGCAGAAACACAGGGAAGGAAGAGCAGTTCAGGGAAGGGGAAACAGCAAGTGCAAAGGCCCCGAGGCACATTTGAGAGTCAGAGAGGAAGTCTGGATGGCTAAAGAGGAGTAAGTGATTTAGGGGAGCGTGATAGGGTTGTCATGAGGATTCAATGAGACTATGTAGCCATGCGCCTAAAAAATAAGAGACTTTGGGGACAATGACAATGACTGTGATCTTGTTGGTCCGAGAGGGAGGTCTCTCTTTCCCCTGGTTTTCATCTCCCCTGTCTTGGCCTCTGCACAGATGTGTCCCTCAGTCCCCCTGGGGGGGTCCTTGCTGCCTCTATGTCTCTTCCCCCTCTTTCCCAGGGTTTTTGTCCTCTTGAGTTGCCTTTGCGACCCACCCCCACCTCCCTGGACCTCCCATAAGCTGTTTTTTTTTTATTATTGTGCATTTGGTGAATGTTTACAGAGCAAATGAGATTCCCATTTGATAGTTTGTACATAAAATGTTTCATGGCCTTGGTCTCATTTCCCACAATGTGTCAGCTCTCTCCCCATTTCCACCCTGGGTTCCCCATTTCTTTTTGTCCTGATTTTCTACCCCTTCCTGCCTGCCTTCTCATCTTTGCTTTTGGGCAAATACTGCCGTTTTGCTCTCGTATAATTGATTGTTCTAAGGAGCACATTCCCTTCAGGTGTTATTGTTTATTTTATGGGCTTGTGTATTGTTTGGCTGGAAGGTGGTCTCCAGGAATGGCTTCCGATCCAGGTCAGAAGGGTGTCTTAGGATCATAGTCTTGGAGGTTCCTCCAGTCTCTGTCAGACCAGTAACTGTGGTCTTTTTTGTGAATCTGACTTTTTGTTCTACATTTTTCTCCCCCTCTGTCTCCAGGACCCTCTATTCTGATCCCAGTCAGAGTGGTAGTTGGGTACCATCTAATTCTTCTGGTCTTGGGGTTATATAGGGTGTGGTTCATGTGATCCGTTCTTCCTTTGGATAATTGCTCCTTTGAATGTTTGGCTTTCTTCGCTCTCCTTTGCTGCTTCAGATGGGAAGAGACCAATAGTTGTATTTTATGTGGCCACTTGCAAGATTTTAAGATCCCAGACGCCATGAGCTGTTTTCTGTCAGGCATCAGGCTGGGAGGGAAATTCACAAGTAAACAGGGCCCTTGTGGAGTCTGGTCAGCAGACAGTGGTCCTGGCCTTGGTGTGGGGTGGGGGTGACCATTATGATCCAGTAAACACCACAGCTGATGAATTTCTCATTAGTATCATCTTGGCCCTTCTGTAAATACGCAGTAGCAACCACATCTCTGAAGAGGGGTTACCTAAGGAGAGAAGTCCTTCAATTGACTTGCTGAATAAAACTTCAGGGGGGAAGGGTATCCATGCTTGGAATAACAGAATTCTAGAAGAAAACAAAGGAGCCTGGTGGTGCAGTGGTCAAAGCACTTGGCCACTCTGTAGGAGAAAGATGTGGCAGTCTGCTTCCATAAAGATTACAGCCTTGGAAACCCTGTGGGGGCAGTTCTACCCTGTCCTATAAGGTCACTATGAGTTGGAATCGACTTGATGGCAGTGAGTTTGGTTTAGAAGAAAACAATTGAGGAAAAATAAATAACAAGGGGGAAAAAAAAACCAGACTCACAAGCAACAGAATCTGGGAGTCTCGGAACAACAGGTGGGATTGTTAAGGGAGGTCTTGGAACCTCGAAATCCTCACCTCTCTTTATGTCATTTTTCAACATCCTAAAAATGAGTCTAACCATACACATCTCACAAGGTTTATGGTGAGGATTAAATGAGAAAACTGTGTATGGAGTGCTTAGCACGGAGGCTCTGACACCTAGAACTCTCCATCAGTGGGGCTCTCGTTATTGTTATCTGCACTACAATGGGCCTGGGCACAGGGATAGAGAGATTTACCCATTAAGGTCCTTGTCCTCACATAACACTCCATCTAAATGGGGTCGGTGACAAGGGAATAATCACAATGATAAGCCGAGGGGTTTGATGGTCAGCCACCACCCGTCCGTGACTTTGTCACACTGTGGTGGCTTGCATGTTGCTGTGATGCTGGCAGCTCTGCCCCTGGTATTCCAAATACCAGCATGGTCACCTATGGTGGACAAGTTTCAAGGGAACTTCTGCACTAAGACAGAAGTGGAAGAAAGGCTTGGTGATCTGCTTCCAAAAATTAGCCAGTGCAAACCCCATGGATCACAACAGAGTGCTATCCTGATAAAGAGCTGGAAGATGAGCCCCCTAGATTGGAAAGCACTCAAAATACACAGTGACTGCAATAACAGACTCAAGCGTACCAATGATCATGAAGATGGTGCAGGACTCAACAACGCTTCATTCTGTTGGACACGAGGTGGTCATCACTCAGAGCCAACTCGATGGCAATTAACAACAATTGATGGTCCGAGGGGGAAGAAACTACAGGATCACATGGGAGGGGGGTACTTAACCAGCCCAGGTGGTGAGGGAGGATCCATGAGTCTAACCTGAACCCCAAGTCTCAAACATGGGGGAGCACTAGACTGAGTACGTCACACAGCCTGGGGTGGGTTGGGATGACGCACTTTGGCCAGAGACTGGTCAAGTGGGGGTGGTGTTATGGACTGCATTGTGTCCCCAAAAAATATGTGTTGTAAATCCTAACCTCTATGAACTGGAACCGGAATCTGCTCGCAGGCAACGGCTTTTTGGTTTGGTTTTTATGCCTTTGGTTATAATCACATTTGGGAGTGAGTTTTCTGTTATGTTAATGAGGCAGGATTAGCGTAGGGTGTGTCTTAAGTCAATCTCTTTCAAGATATAAAAGGAGCAAGTAGAGATGGGGGAAGATAGATGCCAAGCCACACGGAGATCTCCAAGGAACCAGGAAACAGAAGCTGAAGAGAGAAGGACCTGCCCCCAGAGCTGACAAAGGGAGAAAGCCTTCCCCTAGAGCTGGCACCCTGAATTGGGACTTCCAGCCCCCTAAATTGTGAGAAGATAAATTTCTGTTTGTTAAAGCCACCCACTTGGGGTATCTCTGTTACAGCAGCACTAGAAAACTAAGACACCTCCCAAGTTGGCTTGTTGCATAAAAACCTCCCTAAATTGGCTTGTTGCATACATGGAATGAGAAAAACCTCCCTAAATTGGCTTAAGGAGCCCTGGTGGCACAGTGGTTAAAAGTGCTTGGCTGCTAACCAAAAGCATGGCGGTTAGGACCCATCAGCTGCTCTGCAGAAGAAAGATGTGGAGGTCTCCTTTTGTAAAGCTCACAGCCTTGGAAACCCTTTGGGGGCAGTTCTACTCTGTCCTAGAGGGTTGCTATGAGTCAGAATCAACATAGTGGCAACAGGTTTGGGTTTTTCAGTTGGCTTAAACACCTGATATAATAAATGTAACATAAAGGTGATCTTCAGGCGTTAGGAATGTCGTAAATAACTCCTTAATCTCTAAAGAGTCAACATTAGGTGAATGTCTGACCTTGAAGAAAACATGTAACACACTAAACATGACATTACCTAGCCCCTATAATATGAGACCAAGGCTAGAAAATTGTATATACACAGTAGGTTTAAGCCAATTCTTTTGAGAGAAAAGCAGAGGCAAGAGACCTCTCTCTAGACTCTGATACTCTCCGAAAAGGAGACCCTGCCAGAGACCAAGAGTGAGACTCTGCCTGCCTCTGTTATCCTTGGACCCTAGCTATGAGGAAGCACCACTGAGTTTGAGCCATGGTCAAGCCTTCCTTGCAAGAAACCTCTCGTAAAAAGTAAAAGCCCGAAGTCTAAAGACTGGGACTCTAACCGTTGGACTAACATTGTAATTGTCATTGTTAATTCTGATTCTTTTTGGTTTCTTTTGTGATTTAGGTGAAACTTTACAAAGCAAATTAGTTTCTCATTCAACAATTTATACACAAATTGTTTTGTGACATTGGTTGAAATCCTCGCCATGTGTCAACACTCTCCTCTTCCACACCCCAATTTCCTGTTTTTGTCTGTCCATTATTCCTGTCCCTTCCTGCCTTTTTATCACTGCTTTTGGGCAGGTGTTGCCCTTTTGGTCTCTACACTTGCTTGAACTAAGAAGCACGTTCCTCACGTGTTATTATTTGTTTTATAGACCTGGGAGGTCTGGCGCTCAGTGGTGAAGAGCTCGGCTGCTAACCAAAAGGTTGGCAGTTCAAATCCACCAGCTGCTCCTTGGAAACCATATGGGGCAGCTCTACTCTGTCCTAGAGGGTCGCTATGAATCAGAATCAGCTCAATGGCAACGGCTTCTTTTTAATCTTTGGCTGAAGGGTGAACTTCGGGAGTGGCTTCAGTTCAGAGTTAAAAGGGTGTCTGAGGGCCGTAGTCTTGGGGGTTCTTCCAGTCTCTGTCAGACCAGTAAGTCTGGTTTCTTTTTCTGTGAATTTGAATTTTGTTCAGGATATAAGGAGCCTGGGTGGCCCAGCGGTTTGCGATAGGCTGCTAACCCAAAGGATAGAGGTTTGAGCCCACCCAGCGGCTCTGTGAAAGGGCTGGCGATCTGCTTCCCATGAAAACCCTGTGGGGCAGCTCTAGTTTGTAACGCATGGGGTCACCATGAGTGAGGGGCTGACTTGATGGCCGCTTACAGCAACAAACACAACATTTCAGAATGTGAAGAAAGAAAAGGTTTTAATCCAAAAGAGGTAGGAGGGCCATGCCCAGAGACCACCTTCCAGCTAAAGAATAGACAAGCCTGTAAAATAAACAATAATGCCCGAGAGCAACATGCTCCTTAGAACAATCAATCATACGAGAGCAAAAGGGCAACATTTGCCCAAAAGCAAAGATGAGAAGACAGGAAGGGGTAGACAAATCAGGACGAAAGGAAATGGAGAACCCAGAGCGGAAATGGGGAGAATGCTGACACATTGTGGGGAATGAAGCCAAGGCCATGAAACACTTTATGTACAAACTATCGAGTGGGAATCTACTCTGCTCTGTAAACGTTCACAGAATGCACAATAAAAACAAAGGAATGCAAAACAAAAGAGGTAGGAAGAACACTTGCTTTAGAGTCCTGCAGACCTCGGTTGGAATCCTGGCTCTGCCATTTGCGTGCTGTGTGACCTTGGCTCAATGAGTTTCCCTCTCTGAGCCTCAGTTACTCTTCTTTAAAATGGGATCATAATGTTGTTGGTCTCGTGGAGTCGTTGCAAGGATTAAATCAGATCACCCAGGTAACTGTACAGCACATCACTCGACCCTAGTGGTGCAACAGTTAACCGCTCGGCTGCTAACCGAAAAGTTGGCGGTTTGAACCCACCCAACAGCTCCGTGGGAGAAAGACCTGGTGATCTGCTCCCATAAAGATTATAGCCTGGAAAACCCTGTGGGGGCAGCTCTACTCTGTTACATGGAGTTGTTATGAGTTGGAATCAACTTGATGGCACTCAACAACAACAACATCACTATTAGGAATAGCTCTGGAGTATATGGAGGGGGCAGCTGGCCCTCTAGCCTGGAGGAGGGTAGGGTAGGAGGTGGGGGGCATTAGCAGACATGCAGCATCATTGAATGCATAGGGAAACTGAGGCCCAGGGAGGGGAAGGTCCTTCCTGGAGGTTACAGACCACCTCAGAGGCAGCGCAGGGACCGGAGACCAGGACACTGTCCTCCTGCAGGCTCTCCTTGGGGTCTAGAGTCAGACAGGGGTCACAGGTAGGGAGTGGGCCCTTTAAATCCTAAGCTCCACCTTTGCTTAGAAGGGGCTCTGGGGAGTATAAAGGGGGGGGGTGCAGCTCCTCTCTACTCTGCACAGCTTCTGCTGCTCCTCCCCAGCCCCAGCCCCCCTCCAGCCACCAGCCAACCCCGCCTCAGCGCCATGCAGCCGCCCCTCTTTGACATGTGGAAAGACTACTTCAACCTGAGCCAGGTGGTACTGGCGCTGATCCAGAGTCGGAGGCAAAGGCCAGAGGCCCAAGGGGTTGGAGAGGCAAGACCTGGGCCACCACTGAGACGGAATGAGGGGCCGGGAGGGCCGGGGGCCAGCGGGGGCCTGGCCAACCTGTGCAATTTCTGCAAGCACAACGGTGAGTCCCGCCACGTCTACTCTTCACACCAGCTGAAGACACCGGAGGGCGTGGTGGTGTGTCCCATCCTGAGGCACTACGTGTGTCCACTGTGCGGGGCCACTGGGGGCCAGGCGCACACGCTCAAGTACTGCCCGCTCAATGGCGGCCAGCAGTCCCTCTACCGCCGAAGCGGGCGCAACTCTGCCGGCCGCAAGGTCAAGCGCTGAGGACCATGAGCTACCAATGACCCGCGCCCCTTAGACCCTCCCTGGATCCCCTGCCCTTTGAAGTGTCTGGTCCCCAGAACTCATCCCTGCTGGATACCGAATTGTAGGGGCCTGCGGGGGAGCCACGCCAGCCCTGCACCCTTGGACCTCACAGTCCTTCATCTCCTTCTGGGTCGAAGTCCATGATCTTCCAAGTTCATGGGCATCCTGCGCCTTCGATGTCTCAGTCTCAGGGCTCCATTCCTTGTGGACTTCTTGGATCCTTGGACCTGCGGACCCCACTGTGCTTGCCCAGGGCAGCCCTCAGAATTTGGGGACAGTGACCGAGGCTGGCTCGGACCCTCCACCCCAAAGCCTTCAAAATGGGGGCCCCACTTAAGACCCGTCTTCTCCACCTTCTTCACCCATCTGAAGACCCACCACTTCCTCGGGGACCACGCTGGATCGTCCTTCCCCGCCTTCCACAGCTCACGTGCCAGGAGCTGGGAGAGGGAAAGGGGAGACGCTGGAGGGACACCATGTCATTGGGGCACAGTGTCATGGCAGGTTTATCCCGGGATGGGGAGCCAACGTCTTTCTCTTCCCTCTGGTTGTTCTCCCATTGTTGGGCCTATTTCTCTCTGTTCGTCTCCCCAACCTCAAATCACCAATGGGTCTTTTCTCCCAGAGAGAGACGCGTCTCTCTGCTACCTCGCACCCACCCCTCAAATCATGATAGTTGGTTAAAGGTCATTTTTTTCTCAATTTTTTATCCTTCAATAGTTATGCCAAAGAAGCTCCAGCAGCAAAGAGGTTCCAGTGCCCAGATGGGAATGGCAATTGCCTCAGTTTTTGTTTTAGGGGCAAAATAGGACCCTGATGGCATTTTAAGTTCTTGGGTTTTGGCTCAGGCCTGGGGCTCCGGCTTGGGCTCTGGTCATTAAAGAGTGTTTCTTGTCTTTGCAATCACCTAGTCTGCTGTGTCTGTCTTCTTGCCAGGTGGACAAGCTGGGAGAGCGGCGGGGGCACTGCATTTTCCCCACATGTAGGGAGATGGGGTGGGCAGGGATGGGTCCTGGGTTCCTTCACCACCTGCCCCCATAATCCTCTGACACAGGTCACCTGTGAACAGGTCTCCAGTTTCCTCCCACCGCCTGCCTGGACCCCAGATTCGCCCTTCAGTCCTTCCTCAGGCTCTGTCCCCGGCTGCCTTCCTGCCCTGCATGACCACGCATCTTCCAGGACCAAACTTAGAATAGTTGTAAAACGTTGGGGTATCCCAGGCCCCACTGGGGAGGTGATGAAAATTATGGTCCTCACCCCAAGGAAATGCCCATATGTACACAAATATTTATTGAGCACCTATTATGTGCCAGACACTGTTCTAGGGGAGGGAGTGGACAGACAATAAAATGAAGAATGAATGAATGATAACCAGTTGCTCTTGAGTCGGACTTATGGTGACTCCATGAGTGTGTCAGAGTAGAGCTCTGCTCCGTAGGGTTTTCAGTGGCTGTGATCGTTCAGAAGTAGATCACCAGGCCTTTCCTCCAAGGTACTTCTGGGTGGACTCAAATCTCCAGCCTTTTGGTTAGCAGATGAGCATGTTAACTGTTTGTGCCACCCAGGGACTATGAATAAATAAATAAATAATACAATACAATGTCAAGTAGGTGGTAAACGCCATGAAGGAAAATAAGGCAGGCTAAGGGGATGAAGAAGGTCCCTGGGTGCACGAATAGATTGTGCTTGGCTACTAACCAAAAGCTTGGCAGTTCGAATCCACCCAGCAGTGCCACGAAAGAAAGGCCTGGCGATCTGATTCCGTGCCATTACAGCTAAGAAAAATCTGTGGGAGTGAAGTTCTACTTTGAAGCACATAAGTCTGCCATGAATCAGAATAGACCCCCCCACCCCAGCGATAGGTTTGGGTTTGGTTTTTTTAAGGGAATGGAGAGTGGAGGGGGAAGTTAGGGATGTCCTTTCTGAGGAGGTGATATTTAAGCAGAGTTCAAATGATAGGAGGAAGCTGTGAGAATATCTGGGAGAAGGGCATTCCAGACAGAGCGGACAGTGCGTTCAAAGGCCCTGAGGTGGGGATGGAGGTGGTGGGTTTGCAGAACAAGCAGGAGGCTAGCCAAGGGAAGAAAGCAGATGAGAGAGGTAAGTAGGGTGAGTGCAGTGTTCAGGACCTGCAGACACTCGTGAGAACTTGACCTTTATTGTACATTCTCACATTCTGAAATCCACTCTCAGGCTCCCCTCACACAGAACCGAAAACCCCAGTTAAGGATCTCTACTTGCAAGTCCCCAAAATGCAGCTAAGTTAAACTAAACAGTAGGCAAAAAGGAAGTCCCAAACTTCGCAGTCCAAAACTTTTGCAGTGGAGCAGGCTGGATGTTGGAAATTAGCTTCCAGGAACCCGGAAGCCCACATGCACACATTTCGTGCACCCTCAATCTGCATGTGGTCATAGGCCCCTACCATTTTGTTGGGCTCTGCGATTGACTGGAACCCAGCCTGCTCCACTGTATACAGCAAATGTGCACACATGGGCAAATTGGCTGGAGGAAGGGGTGCCCCCTTTTATTCATTTGTTTAAATAATATTGTATTGTGTTTTTGGTGAAAGTTTACAAAGCAAATTACGTTCCCACTTAATTTCTACACAATTTGTTCATTGCCATTGGTGACATGGTAGACGGTGTGTCAACTTTCTCATTATTTCCGTTCTGGTTGTTCTGTTTCCAGTAATCTAGTTTCCCTACCCCCTTGCCTTCTCGTCTTTGCTTTAGGGTAAGTATTAATGGTTTGGTCTCCTATAGATGTTTTTTTTTTTTTTAAAGGAGCACAGTACTCATGGGTGACATTGTTTATTTTGTGAGCCAATCTGTTATTTAGCTGAAAGATGATCTCATGGTATAATTTTGGTTCAAGGTTTAAAGAGAATCTCAGGGCAATAGTCCCCAGGGGAGTCCTCCTGTCTCCACTAGTCCAGTAAGTCTGGACTTTATAAGTATTTGAATTCCGTTCTACTTTTTGCTCAGGGTGCCCCCTTTTAATTCACTCTGAGGGACCGCATCAGGCAGGTAGCAGATGATCTCTCAATCTGGGTGATGGAAGAGTTTCATAAAGGGACCACTGGCCAAGTGTGGGCAGCCATTACAGCAAGCACAAGGGGGTGGTGCAGTGCTGGGGGATAGCAGTGGGTCCCTTAGACCTAGAAAAGTGAGAGGGGGAAGATCTGGGCTCATTATGGGATGAGGGGAACGTGAAGGGTCTGGAGACATCATCTGAGGTGAGGTGTCCAGGAAACCACTGGACATTCAATTTCAGAGCCCCCCAAAATGGTAGGTCCCATGACCATGGTGGGGATCGTAGTTCTGGGGACTCAGCATCAGGCTTGCACACTTCAGGGCTCAACGGGAACTCTGTGGGGTTCTAGGTCTATCTTTAGTGGACTCAATTTTCCTTCTGCCATTCTACGTGGGTGGAGAACTGTTCCCACTCCCCTTCTTAAGCCCATACCAGTGGCCATCAAGTCAATTCTGACTCATGGTGACCCCATATGTGTCAAAGTAGAACTGTGCTCCACAAGGTTTTCACTGGGTTTGGGGCTCAGAGGAAAGGGCTGGAGACAGACACAGTAGTTGTCAGGTTTTTGCTGTTTTTGAATGAATGAAGTCATTCATTCACCAGACATATGAAGTGGCAGGGTAGTGACAGGAGCTGAAGACAGTAAGGAAACACAGTGAATCATGCCCTGATCTCTCTCTCTTCTAGAAGGGGCAGGGTGGGTCCGAAGGGGCCACCGGAGACTTCCAAACAAGGGCCTATGTGCCAGCTGTCCTCCTGGTTGACCTGTACCCTCTAGAACAGAACAGGGAACAGAGCAGAGAAGGAAACACAGAAAAACATTTCCTTCCTCCCTGTCTTCTTCTCTTTCATTCTTTCTTACTAATACGAGGACTCCCGGTGTGGTGCAAATGGTTAACATCCTTGGCTGAAAAGTTGGAGGTTGAAGATTCGAGTCCACCCAGAGGCGCCTTGGAAGAAAGCCCTGGCTATCTGCTTCTGAAAAATCAGCTGTTGAGTCCCCAGAACTACCATCCCCACCATGGTCACAGGTGCCTACCTTTTTTTTTTTTTTGGCTCTGAAATTGAATGTGTCCATGTGGGCTTCCAGGGTCCTGGTGAGTTGTGATACAGGATTAAGCCGATTTCCATGGTGGGCTATAATCTGGGCCATTCTTGAGAATTTTATACAAAGGAGGGAAAAAGGCAGCCCCATTTAGATTACAGAGTTTTATTTGTAATCTATATTGAGTATCACGGTGATCCTCTGTGTGCAAAGGAGACTGCTCTATAGCGTTTTCATGGCTGTGATCTTTTGGAAGCAGATAGCCAGGTGTGTCTTCTGAGGCACCTCTGGGTGGGTTTGAACTGCCAATCTTTCAGCTAGTAGTCCAGCACTTACTGACTTGTGCCACCCAGGTACTCCTTATATATATTTCTCCACAATAAAAATGTTAAAAAAATTATTTTACCACAATAAAAATTTTAAAAAATAACAAACTTCTAGTGCCAACTTTTTCAGCTCCTGCAGTGATTTTCCAAAGGAAAAAGCAAAAAAAAAAAAA
>NW_004444023.1:840452-842657 GCF_000243295.1 Trichechus manatus latirostris
ACACACCACACAAACACACACACACACACACACACACACACACACAAAACCCCAACAACTTAGCCACCACTACTTGCACATCTGCAGCCCTCTCCCCGGGGCCCCAGACTCACACGTGTCCAGCAGAATCCTGGAAGCTTCTCCCTAAGATGTCCCCAGGTACTTCATAACCACCACATCCCTAACTGACCTCAGCACTGACCCTCAAGCTTGCTAGCCCCTGGGCCCCCACCTCAGGCCCAGCCCCACCATATACCCTGTTACAGAGCTAGAGACCTGGGTCTTGTCCTTGTCACCCCCACATTGCCCACCAGTCTCTGAGGCCTGTCCAGTCTGTCGCCAAAATCCTTCCATATCTCTCCTCCTCTCCTTCCTCAAGGTCTTGCCCCAGCTCCCCTGGGCCTCCTGGCCCCAGCCTCACTCTCTCCAAGCTCCAAAGGGATCTTTCTAAAGTATAAACCTGACCTTGTGCATCTCTGCTATGGCTCCTATTATGGATTGAATTGTGTCCCCCAAAATAAGTATTGTAAATACTAACCCCTATGCTGTTGTTGATTCTGACTCGTAGAGACCCTATAGGACACAGAACTGCCCCATAGGGTCTCCTAGATTATAAATCTTTACAGGAACAGATCACCAGGTCTTTTCTCCCGCCGAGCAGCTGGTGGGTTCAAACTGCTTATCTTTCGGTTAGCAGCTGAACGCTTTAACCATTGCACCACCAGGGCTCCTCTTAATCTTTATTCCTGTGGGTATAATCCCATTTGAGAATGGATTTTCTTTGTTATTTTAAGAGGCCACATCAGTGTAGGGTATGTTTTAAGCCAATCACCTTTGCGATATAAAAAGAGCAGACTAGGAGAGAAAAGCAAGCAGAGACGGGGGAAGACAGATGCCAAGTCACATGAAGATCACTGAGGAAGAAGCCGTAAAGAGACAAGGACCTTCCTCCAGAGCTGATGGAGAGAAAGCCTTCCCCTAGAGCAAGCACCCTGAATTTGGACTTCTAGCCTCCTAAACTGTGAGAAAATAAATTTCTGTTTGGTAAAGCCACCCACTTGTGGTATTTCTTTTATAGCAGCACTAGATAACTAAGACAGATACATACCAGTGTAGGGTGGATCCTAAACCTAATCACTTCTGAGTTGTAAAAAGACCAGTATGGATGCAGAGACATGCACACGTGGGGAAAGATAGATACCAAGTGAGGATCCAAGGAACCAAGGAACGCCCAGGGCTACTGACAAAGGAGGAATCCGTATGATCAAGACTTTAATTTGAGAGAAAATAATAAATTTCTGTTCTTTAAAGCCATCCACTTGTGGTATTTGTTACAGCAGCACTTAGGTAAATAAGATACTTCCCTAGTGCCCTTGGGAGAAAGCCCAGATCCTTACCGGGAACGTCTAGATCCTGTGTCACTTGGCCCCAACAACTTCCTCAGTCCCATCTCCTGGTCCCTCTACCAACTTCCCTTCCCTCCTTCCCTCTGTCTCCCCACCCCGCCCCGCCACCTTGCCCTGTTTTTGCCTCAACTCTGTGCCTGCAATTTCCTCTCCTGGATCCAATTCCTTTCATATATATATATTTTTAACTGCAACCTACAGTGAGAAATTCATTTTACATCATGATTCAATACACATGTGTATGTATATGCTTGGCTACTAGCCAAAAGGTTGGCGGATTGAACCCACCCAGAGACACCTGGGAAAACAGGCCTGGCAATCTGCTTCTGAAAGGTCACAGTCCTGAAAACCCTATGGAGCAGTTCCACTCTGCACACATGGGCCATGAGTCCCGATCCACTCTAAGGCACAACAACTGAAACAAAAGTTTCACAAAATAATAATCATAGTAACAATGTTGTTGTTGTTAGGTGCCACTGAGTCGGCTCCAACTCATAGCTACCTTATGCATAACAGAACTAAATGTGGCCTGGTGCTGCCCCATCCTCACAATCATTGCTATGTTTGAGCCCATTGTTGGAACCACTGTGTCAATCCATCTCATTGAGGGTCTCCTTTTTTGCTGACCCTCTGCTTAACCAGGCATGATAGACTTCCCCATCAATCGGTCCTTCCAGATGACACATGCAAAGTAAGCGAGTCTCACTGGCCTCACCCCATCTGGAGCAAGAGAGAATGAAGAAAACCAAAGACACAAGGGAAAGATTAGTCCAAAGGACTAATGGACCACAACTACCAC
>NW_004444023.1:842757-853323 GCF_000243295.1 Trichechus manatus latirostris
ACGGCCTCCACCAGACTGAGTCCAGAACAACTAGATGGTGCCCAGCTACCACCATTGACTGTTCTGACAGGGATCACAATAGAGGGTCCTAAACAGAGCTGGAGAAAAATGTAGAACAAAATTCTAACTCGCACACACACACACTCACACACACACACACACACACAAAAGACCAGACTTACTGGTCTGACAGGGACTGGAGTAACCCCAAGAGTATGGCCCCCGGACACCCTTTTAGCTCAGTACTGAAGTCACTCCCGAGGTTCACCCTTCAGCCTAAGATTAGACAGGCCCATAAAACAAAACAAGACTAAATGAACATGCCAGCCCAGGGGCAAGGACAGGAAGGCAGGAGGGGACAGGAAAGCTGGTAATGGGGAACCCAAGGTCAAGAAGGGGAGAGTGTTGACATGTCGTGGGGGTGGCAATCAATGTCACAAAACAATATGAGTATTGTTTAATGAGAAACTAATTTGCTCTGTAAACCTTCATTTAAAATATAATTTAAAAAAGAATATAAGTTTCATGACAAAAAACAACAAAACAAAACAAAGTAAGCGAGTCAAAGTCTTGGACAATATTCTGTGATCCACAGGGTTTTTACTGGCTGATTTTCAGAAGTAGAATGCCAGGCCTTTCTTCCTAGTATGTCTTCGTCTGAAAGCTCTGCTGAAACCTGTCCGCCATGGATGCCCTGCTGGTATCTGAAATACAGATAGCATAGCTTCCAGCATCATAGCAACATGCAAGCCACCACAGTACGACAAATTGATAGGCCTTTTTAATTCCATACCAATAAATATGGAAGATAAGGAGTCCCAGTGACACAACGGTTAAGCACTCAGCCGCTAACCAAAAGGTTGAGTGTTTGAACCCAGCCAGCAGCTCCTCGGAAGAAAGGCCTGGCAACGTGCTCCCATAAAGATTACAGCCTAGAAAACCTTATGGGGAAGTTCTCCTCTGTCACATGGGGTTGCTAAGAGTTGAAATCAACTCTATGACACCTATAACAACAACAAATATGGAAGTGGACAGCGGTTGTTCAGTTGTAGAATTCTAGCCTTCCATGCAGAAGACCCAGGTTCGATTCCCAGCTGATGCACCTCATGCGCAGCCAGCACCTGTCTATCAGTGGAGGTTTTCGTGTTACTAGGATGCTGAACAGGCTGCAGAGGAGCTTCCAGACTAAAAGGCCAGGGGATCCACTTCTGAAAATCAGCCAATGAAAACCCTATGGATCACAACGTTCTGACCTGGGAATAGTCCCGGATCGGGCAACATTTACTTCGGTTGTGTCCAGGTCTTCATCAGTTGGTGCCGACTCGGCAGCTAACAATTACCAATTAGTCTGTGGAATAACACTTTGCGACTATGTGAAGGTCCTGTTCACGATACATTTTAACATTTTTAAAAGCGCCGAATCATTACACAGAAATGCTTCTTGCTCTGAGGGAGCAAACATTTTAGTTGAAAGTGCAGCAGGGGAGGAAGACAACACGTTAGCAAATAAATGAAAAGTTAAGAGGCTCAGAGTGTACTCTGCACAGGCAAGGACTTCATCTTGTTTACTGCTGCTGTGTCTGTGCCTAGGACAGTATCTGGCCCATATGCTCAATAAATACCTGTTGAAATGAATGAATGGTGTTAAGTGCTATGAAGACTCTAAAACAGGGTCTAAACCGGGGGGTGAGGTGGGGTGGGATGGGATAGAGTTTCTGCCTATTTTTGGTAGGATATTCAGGGAAGACCCCAGTCATTAGGGATGTCTTGAGCTGGAAAGACAAGTGCCTCCGTAGTGCAAATGGTTAACAGGTTCGACTATTAACCTAGAGGTTGGATGTTCGAGTCTGCCCAGAGGTGCCTAGGAAGAAAGGCCTGGCGATCTACTTCTGAAAAGTCAGCCATTGAAAATCCTATGGAGCACAGCTGTACTCTGACCCACATGGGGTCTGCCAGGAATTGTAATCGACTTGACACAACTGGTTTTGGAGTTTTTGGTTTTGAGTTGGAAAGAAAGGGAAAAGCAAAAGTAAAAGGTCTTAGAGGCAGGACAAGATTTGGTGTGTTTGATGAGCGGAGAGAGGAAGAGAGGGCTGGAGCGGGAGTGGAGGAGAACAAGTGAGGCTGAGCCCAGGTCCCCAAGAAGTCAGCTTGAGTATCGCTCCTCAGGCGGAGAGTGGGACCTTGCAGACCACGGTGGGGAGTATGGATTTTACACAGCAACCACCGGAGGCGGAGCTTGTAAGCAAGGAGTGACGTAATTCGAGGTCCCTTTTTCCCTTGCTGTAGAGAGAGATGTCCCCCTATCTCTGTGCACCTCTGTCTCTCTTACCTTTTTGGGGACACGTTGGGGAATGTGATAAAAGCTGTATGTAAACACACACAACTTTGTGTGCGATTCCA
The DNA here is from genome assembly GCF_000243295.1 of Trichechus manatus latirostris. Lineage (NCBI taxonomy): Eukaryota > Metazoa > Chordata > Mammalia > Sirenia > Trichechidae > Trichechus > Trichechus manatus. The sequence continues at coordinate 845,161 of NW_004444023.1, forward strand.
AGGCGTTCACTGGACATGGGTTCAGACTGGTTCAGACAGGTAAACTGAGGCTTATGCCTAGTAATAATAACCAGAACCTACAGGGCACTGAATGGGGCAGTGCTGGTTCAGTGGTAGAATTCTCCCCTTCCGTGTGGGAGACTCAGGTTCGATTCCTGGCCAATGCACTTCATATACAGCTGCCACTCTTCTGTCAGTGGAGGCTTTTATGTTGTTATGATGCTGAACAGGTTTCAGCAGACCTTCTAGACCAAGACAAACTAGGAAGAAAGGCCCGGAGATCTACTTCCAAAAATCAGCCAGTGAAAACCCTGTGGTCACAACCTGATCCTCAACCAATCACGGGGATGGCCCAGGACTGGGGAGTGTTTCGAAGCATTTCTGTCTGTTGTGCACGGGTCGCCATGAGTTGGGGTCTACTGACAACCACCTTATAGGGTGTTGTGAGGATTCAAGGAGATGGTGCATGCTAGGGGCCGGGCATAGGGCCTACATCATGGTCAAAAAAACCAAATCCATTGCCGTAGGGTGGATTCCTACTCAGCGGCCCTATAGGACTAAGTGTAAATGCCCCGTAGGGTTTCCAAGGCTGTAATCTTTACACAAGCAGACTGCCACATCTTTCTCCCATGGAGGGGCTTGTGGGTTCCTACCACTGACCTTTTGGTTAGTAGCTGAGCTCTTAACCACTGCGCCACCAGGGCTCCCCAGCTTGTGGTGGGGGGCTCATTAAGGGAGGGCTATTCCATTTGGTAAGGAGCCCTGGTGCACAGTTGTTAAGCACTCCGCTACTAACTGAAAGGTCGGCAGTTCGAGTCCACCAGCTGCGCGGCCGGAGAAAGATGTGGGGGTCTGCTTCCTTAAAGATTATAGCCTTGGAAACCCTAAGGGGCAGTTTTACTTTGTCCTGTAGGGTCACTATGAGCCAGACTCGATGGCCACGGGTTTTCCTTGGTTTATTCCATTTGGTGTATCATTCTGCAATAGGAGTTTAATTGTGTGTCCATCAGGTGTTATTATGTTTGCCAGCCTGTGCGTCCCTGAGGGCTTGGAGGAGCCACCTCCATACTTTCCAGACCTGCCGCTCGCTCCCAGGATTAGTTACAAGATTACCCCTCCGCATCCTCTTTCCGACCCCTGCGCAAACCCTGGCCCTAGTCCCTCAATCCCTGCACTCCTTAGCCACGCCCCACAGGCCCATCTGGTCGTACTCTTCCTCAACTCCCAGTCCCAGGCCAAAGGCTCAAGTCCGACCACAGAACTCCACGCCCTCTCTTCGCCCGGATCTGGCCACGCCCTGACGCCCCGCCAAGGTCCAGCCTTGCCCCTTGTCCACCAAGTCTAGTCGCCCCTTCTTCTGCCCAGTCCTGTGCCGTCCCCATGATGGGTTGGCGATTGGACTGTTGTGATCCATAGGGATTTCATTGGCTGATGTTGAGAAGTAGATAGCCAGGCTTTTCTTCCTAGTCTGTCTTAGTCTGGAAGCTCCGCTGAAACCTGTTCAGCCTCATAACAACAAGAAAGCCTTCACTGACGAGTGGTGGCTGCTCATGAGCTGTATTGGCTGGGAATTGAACCCTGGTTTCCCGCACAAAAGAGAGAATTCTACCACTGAAGCACCACTGCCCCGGACTGAGGTATTGCTGTGCGCCAGCCAGTCAGTTCTGACCCATAGCAACCCTATAGGCTAGAGCAGAACGGCCGCATAGCATCTCCAAGCCTGCAATCGTTACAGAAGCAGACTGCCACATCTTCCTCCTGAGGAACAGCTTGTGGGTTAGAACTGTGTCATTCGGTTAGCAGCCGAGTGCTTAACCATTGAGCCACCAGGGCTGCTGCCTGACGTATACCCAAACTTGTTGCCGTGGAGTCGATTCTGACTTCTATCGACCCTATAGGACAAAGTAGAACTATCCCCATAGGGTTTCTGAGGAGCAGCTGGTGGATTTGAACTGCTGACCTTTCGGTTAGCAGCCGAGCTCTTAACCACTGCACCGCCAGGGCTCTTTGCCTGATGTATAAACCTAACCAAATCCCTTGCTACTGAGTCGATTCTGACTTATAGCGACCACATAGGGTTTCCAAGGCTGTAAATTTCTACAGAAGTAGACTGCCACATCCTTCTCCCATATATATGTGTGTGTATATATATATGTATGTATAACCTGTTGCTCTCAAGTTAATTCTGACTCATAGCAATCCTGTAGGGTTGCGATGCGCCTGATGTATAGCAGGTCCTTAATAGATATTTGTGGAATGAATATGCAGCCCCCAGATTACTCCTTCCTGAGAAGGACACAGCTCCATTTCCCTGCAGTTCTAAGATCACTAGATAAGGGGGTGAATGCTGACGAGGGGATTGAAGTGGCCATAGCTTCCAGTAGGTCAGGTAGTCAATTACATTAGGCAGCTGGCTCCATCCCAAACCCAAATGATAAAATCCTTCCCTGTAGCACTCCAGCTCTGGCCAGGGATCACTAGTCTCTGGGGGTTCATGTTCTACCTGCATGGGCTGTATCTTCCCTATATGCAGGGCAGGCTGCTGAGAAACGCCCATGTGTAGGTCCTCTCCCTGGCTTGTCTGTGGAACCAGGAGGACCCCTTACCTTCCCTCTCCCTCTTCTCATCCCTTATGGTTCTGAGCCTCTGGTTCAGCTCGAACAGGGTGAGGGGATCAACAGGGAGACTCCCCTCAATGCTGGAGCTGGTCATGGGAAGGGGGCTGGGATTCGGGGTGAGGGTGAGGTAGGTGGGCTGTAGGGATCGACACTGATCATGTAGTAGCAGGGAAGAAAAGGACAGAGAAGGCCACAGAAACGGAAAGGCCGAAATAAAACGGTAGAGTCAAAAAAAGGAATTAAACAGAGACAAAAACCAAAACCCAAGCTTGTTGCTGTGGAGTCGATTCCAACTCCTGGCGACCTGGTGTGTTAGAGTAGAACTGAGCTCCCTAGGGTTTTCTTGGATGTCATCTTTATGGAAATAGATCGCGAGGCCTTTTTTCCGCAGTGCCGCTGGGTGGGTTCAAACCACCAACCTTTTGGTTAGTAGTTGGGCGCAAACTGCACTACGCAGGGACTCATTAGAGACAGAGACAGACTAACAGTGAGAAACAAATGCACATAGAAACATAGACTGGCAAGGAGCGAGAGCAAGCGTGACAGGGAGCGAGCGCACACAGTAACAGGGAAGAACAGGCCCCATAAAAGTCTATTCTACTCAGCGTCTATTTCACTCTCTTGGCGTTAGTTCCTGTGATTGTAGAGGCTGGAAAGCGAAAAAACTACATTTCCCAGCAGCGGGGGGTGGGGTGGGGAGTGGGAGCGCTTGGTGACGTTCAGGTTCCACCAATCAGATGCCTCCGCGGGAAGCTTGAATTTCTAACTAAGGTTAGCGGAGGAGAGAGGCTGCCGCGAAGCATCTGCTCTGCAGGTGTCCGTCCCTGCGAGGCGGTGTGGTTGTGGGGACAGTTTCCTGACCTCGCAGGGGGAGGCCCGTTCCTGGGCGGCCCTTTCTTGAGAGTATCCCCGGAGGCTCCACCGAGAGTTTCTTTCTTCCGAGAGGCCTCTGTGTCCCTTAACAAATCCGTCTCTGCTCACACTGGCCTGAGTGGATTCTGTTCTGCCACTGAGCAGTGGTGGATACACAGACAGGGAGAAAGATGCAGAGACAGGGAAGGTGATTCAGAGATGCATAGAGAGACCCCACCCCCTAGCAGAGACCCCACTCCCTAGGAGATAGACAGAACCCTGCAGAGACACGAGGGGATGGACATGCAAAAAAAGGAGGGTGGAGGATAGAAGGAAGAAGATCAAGCGAGACGGACACCCAGAGAGAGAAATACAGAAGGCAAACTGAGGGAGAGAGGAGAGAGAGGCAGAGGCAAAGGACAGAGAGACAGAAACAGTGACACAGAGACCTGCCCAGATGCTCGAGGGGGCAGGTTGGAAGAACAAAACCAAACCCACTGCCGACGAGTCAGTTCCGACTCAACAACCCTATAGAACAGGGTAGTATTACCCCACAGGGGTTCCAAGGCTGTAATCTTTATGGAAGCAGACTGCCACATCTTTCTTCCGAGGAGCAGCTGGTGGGTTTTAATCGCGGACATTTCGGTTAGCATCCAAGCACTTTAACCACTACACCACCAGGGAGCCCTTTAGAGACTAAGCTGTGGGAGGCCTAGCAGGTGGAGGCAGGAGAATGGAGAGCTCTGGAGAGCTTTCCAGAATCACCAAGTCTCCTTTTCCCAACGCTTGTTCCCAGTTCCAAGCTTCATCAGCCCCGAATGGGGGAGAGATGGGGTCCTTGAATGCACTCTCCACCTCCCCTTCACCAGCCCCTCAGGCCTTTTCCCTACAGACCAGTCCTCCCTTGATGAATTGGGAGGGGTTGAGAACAGAGGTGACTCAACCACTTTTGATGTCAGAGGCAGAATCCTGCGTGTAGAGGAAGACCGAAGAGCTAAGAGGGATGAGAAGATTGAGGGACTGCATGAGTGGGAGACTGAGTCAAAAACAGAGGGAGCCTTAGGCACAGAAGGGGGAGGCTGAGGGGGGAACTGAGTGGCAGAGGAAGGGGGGACCAAGGGGCAGAGGTCGGGGTAGCAGGCTAGACATGCCCATGCTAGGATTCCAGATGGTGGACTCGGAAGTCCTGGCCCCTCTGGCAGTCCTCCTGATTTTATTCCTGCCCCTCAGTTCTCTCTCTGTCTGTTCCCCTCCATCTAGGATTGCCAGACAAAATACAGGGCTCCAGTTACATGTTAATTTCCAATAAACAAATAATTTTTAGTGTAAGTGTAGCCCCAATATTGCCCAGGACATACTTACACTAAAAATAAATTGTTTTTCTCATCTGAGATTCAAATTTCAGTGGGCATACTGTATTTTTATTTGCTACATCTGGCAAGTCTACCTCCATCTCGTTCCTGTTTCTGCCCCATTTCCATTATCGTTTGTGTTCATCGCTCCTTCTCTCCCAGTCCATTTCCACCTTCTGTATTCTCCCGTCTCTCTTAATGACTTGACCCGAATGTGTGTTGGCCTCTCCCAGCCACCCCTGAGAACCCTAGGGCTTAGGGACCCACCTAAGCCTCCTTCCGCTCCGCTCCCTTCCGGTCCCAGCCTTGTTTCGGAGGCTTTCTCTCTCCTCCAGGCAGTTCCTCCACCTTCCTTCTTCATCTCTCTTCTCATTGAGACAACCCCACCCCTGCAATTCTCTCCTTCCCCCAACTAGGGGAGAAGTTTTGGATGCTTTGAGAGAATTGGGACTCCCCGATTACTCACCTTCATCCTGACCTCATTTCCTCTCCCTTCCATCTCCTGGGCCAGAGAGGTCATGAGATTTTCCCAAAGTCACACAGCAAATCAGAGACCAAATCCCACCTTCCCCTCCAATCCTTTCCCAGCTCCCCATTTCCTGATGGAAAATTCTTTTACTCCTCCTGCAAATGACCTGGCTTGGCAATATTTGGGGATACCCGGCAATATTTGAGGGTCTCAGACCAGGGTTACAGGTGTCTGCAGGCTCAAGGGATGGTAGAGTTTTGAGCACCTACTGTGTGCTAAGAGTTGGAGATATGGCTTGCGGGCTGTACACCTGAGAATAGTGGCTCATCACGGTCCCCACTGAGTCCCTAGGTCCTAGAACATAATAAACCAAAATCAAACCCATTGTCGTTGGGTCAATTCCAACTCATGGCGACCCCATGTGACAGAGTAGAACTGCCCCATAGGGTTTTCTTGGCTGTAATCTTTATGGAAGACGATCGACAGGCCTGTCTTCCATGGCAGTACTGGGTGTGTTCAAACTGCCAACCTTTAGGTTAGTAGCCACTTAGTGTAAACTCTTTGCACTGCCCAGGGACCTTCTGGAACATAATAGGTGCTCAATAAATGTCTGTTGAATGAATGAATGAGTGAATGCATGAACACACCTCACACAGTTGGCGACCCATCTCCATGTCTGCCCTTTGTCTCTTCATCCTCATCACGGTCTTTCCTACTTTGTCCTAGCCTCAGTCTCCTTTTCCCTCCCGTCCCCCTCTCTCGGTTTCTGTCCTCCTTTAGGATCACGTTATCGTTATTTTCCAGCTGAAGGGGGTCTCTCCCATGACCACCATATGCCAAGCACTTCCTTTGTGTCAGGCACTGATGGAGTGATCTGCTTGTGGAATCCTCCCAGAATATTCCAGAAGGTAAGTACGGCTTGGACGGGTGTTTTCCAGTTGTGGAGACTGAGCCAAGATGTGGAGGGAGGAGGCGAGGTGTCCTGGGCCACAGCAGAACCAGAGCGTCCCCCCACCCTCCGCACACACACAGCCTCTGCTCACCTCTTTTATGTCTCCATCTCAAAGTTCATCTTTCCTCCTGTTTGGCACATCATCACCTGGCTGGAGGTACCTGCGACACCTCCTACATGTAAGGATATTAGTAGTACACATTTCCTGCAGGGCTTGCAAACTCTAATGTGGCCAGGGGCCAGGCATATACCACACATGAGCTGTGCAGATCAGGAAGGGGCTGAGGCTGCCTACCCCGCGTGGTGGCCAATTACGGCCAAGTGGCAACTGCCACCCAGAGATGTCCCATCTGATTTTTCAAACGGGGCTTAGAAACCCACATTTTCCGAAGTCCTCCAATGTTTGAAAAAACAAAAAGAAAAACACCAGTTGCTGTCGAGTTGAGTCTGACTCATGGTAACTCCATGTAGGTCAGAAAAGAACTGCGCTCCCTATAGTTTTCAAGGCTGTGACCTTTCAGAAGCAGATCACCAGGCCCTCCTTCCGAGGCAACTCTGGGTGGATTTGAACCACCAACCTTTGGATTAGCATTGGCGCACTTAACCGTTTGCACCACCCAGGGACTCCAAAGAGTTGTTGTGGAGTCAGTTGCAACTCACGGTGACCCTGTGTGCGTCAGAGTGGAACTGCGCTCCACAGGGTTTTCAAGGTTGTGACCTTTTGGAAGCAGATCGTCAGGCCTTCCTTCTGAGGTGTCTCAGGGTAGGTTCAAACCACCAACCTTTCGTTTGGTAGTGGAGCACTTAACCGTTTGTGCCACCCAGGAACTCCCAATGTTTAAATGCTGGCACCAAAGTCACACAAAACACTGTGCAGGTTAAACGAGATTCTGTCTGCATCAGACCTGCCCGGTGGCCGGTGGTTTGCAACCTCTGAGTCGTTTTGAGCCCCAGGTGCCAGGTTCTGCACTAAATAAGAACGTCTAGCTTCCAGTAGAATATACGCTCCATAAAGACAGAGATAGGTGCGTCTGTTCTGTTAATTGCTGTATCTCCAGCACTTAGAACAGTGCTTAACACATAGTAGGTGCTCGATAAAAATTTTAAAAATGTGAATGGTGCTGTTAAATCCTAGTATAAGAGTAGCATTTTTTTGTAATCCCCATTTTACAGGTGAGGAGATGGAGTCTCAGAGAGACAAAGTCTTAGGGTGACACAGCAGGTCAGTGGCAGAACTAGAACCTGAACCTGGATCTCACCTGATTTCCAAAACTTAACCAGTTGCTGTTGAGTGGATTCCAACTCATGGTGAGCCCACGTGTGTCAGAGTAGAACTGTGCTCCATAGGGCTTTCAGGGCCCATTTTTCTGAAGATCACCTGGCCTGTCTTGAAGCACCTCTGGGTGGACTTGAACCTCTAATCTTTCCGTTAACAGCTTAACCATTTGCACCACTCACGGACCCCCTCCAATACTGTAACCCTGGGCGTTCCTGACTCTGTCGAGGGTTGTGGATTTGCAATGCTGTGTGTGGGAATGTGTGGCCCAGGAGCGTGTTTGTGGAATGTGTGTGGTGTGATTCTCCTGGATTATTGGGCCCTGGAAGGTAGACTGTGAACTCTTGCTCCCCTCAGACACACTTCTTGCTCTGGGTGCTCACCCATTCCAGAGAGATCCACTCCTCCCTCCTCCCCTCCTCGGCCCCCCCGCCGGGGGTCCCCCACCCACCTCCCCTAAATGCCCAGAACCCTGGGGTAAAAAGGGGAAAGAATTCAGGATGAGGGGAGAGGTGCAGGGAGGAGGGAGAGGGAAGGGGATGGGTTAAGAAGGAGTGTGTGATGTCAAGCAAAAAAGACAACATTAGACACAGATGCTGAGATGGCGTTTATCGTGGCAAAAAAAGGTGAAGTCGCGCGAGGGG